>NW_015549641.1:76595-83614 GCF_001515605.1 Sinocyclocheilus anshuiensis
CGTTTTTATGCGATACAGATTAAAGTGGCTTCATAAATTACTTTTTAAAAATATTAAAAACGCAAAACACACCTGGTGCGAATTCTTTGCTCTTCATTTTCTATAAGCAGAGTTAACAGACCCTGTTGTATTTTCTGGTACTTTATTAAAAGGTACACCGCCATCTTGTGCCGACTAAACTGACTTGAACGCACCTGACGTCGTAACTACGACTTGTCAACTCGTAAGTACGAATGTCCCAGGAGGACTTGAACGCAGCATAACTGTGCTGGATGGTAGCCCTCTGAGGGCAGGGTTGGATTTCATACTTCCTTAAGTTTTAAGTTAAGATCTGACTCCAGTGTGTTCCTACCTGAAATCACCATGGCTACTAAACAAATAAGATGGTATTCTAGAATAAGGGTGTTTCTGTAATATAGCCCCTGTAAAGTTTGGTTCTTTTAGTGCACAATGCGCATGGGTCAAACTCCACTCCTAAAGGGCCAGTGTCCTCCATAGTGTAGCTCCAACCAGATTCAAAATACTTGCCTGGAAGCTTATAGCAATCCTGAAGACCTTGATCAGCTGTTTAGGTGTGTTTAATTAGGGTTGGAGATAAGCTCTGCAGGACAGTGAGTTTGACATCCCTGTTCTAGTGCCTTCATGTAGTCCAACACCAGTGAGCCAACTAATCAAGGTCTTTACCAGGTTTGTTTGCTTCGGAACTAAACTGTTCCTGCGCTCCAGAGAGCTACCTTCCTGTAACGTCTTATAAGACCTTATTGGTCCTGGATCAGGGGTATTCAACTGGATCCAAGTAATCTTGAACACCTTGGTTAGATGGTTCAGGTGTGTTTGATTAGGGTTGGACCTGAATTCAGTCCAGTGTGTCTCAAGGAGCGGGGTTGAATAACCCTGTCCTATACAACATTCCTATAACCTGTCATTGCTTTCTGATTTTAGGTTAAGGGTCTAGAACAGGGTTACTCATTCTGACTCATGGAGATCCACTTTCCTGCAGAGTTTAGTTGTGTAGTAGTCCCTGAACCAGCTTATCAAGATATTTGGTTTTACTTAAAACTTAAATCTAGGATGCATTGAAGCAGGTTTGGAACTAAGCTAAGCTAAACTAGGAATAGCCCCTCTCCCACTGAAGGAACTAATCAGGAATTGATTGAGTAAATACTTGCACATAAGTTGGTAGTTGATTTATCTCGTTGCCTTTCCAACTCCCATGTCAATAACATAAAACCAACAAAAGCTCTGATTCTGCCATCCTCTATCATAGCTGGGTTCCCATTGTAGGTGCAAATGCAAGAGAATAAAGTCTCTTCAGGTGTGTAGGTCGACTTCAGGGCTCTAAGCCTTCTTGGGGAGTATGAACTACTGTGTGTCAGAAAGTGGCTAATATAGCTCTCTGTGAGTAGGAATGATTAACCCCTGTCCTAAAACAACATCTATTAGCAATTTGCCTTTATCTTTAGGGGAACGTTGGGGTTAGGTTTAGGGTTGGATAGACCTAGAGCTATTCTTGGTTGAGATGAATAGTTAGTTGTCTAGCACCAGGGATGTCTATAAACATGAAACATGTCCTACTTTGTCTCATAGAATTAACTGTTGTACCGCTAACAGATCTTTGTTGGTCCTGGGCAACACTCTTATCAACCAAACAGATTTTGGAAATAGGATTAGGTTTAGGATTTAGGCTCGGGCTGGGGCTTGACTTATAAACCTATAATTTCCCTCTGCCTGTAGGGTTAGTTAATAATTAGGGTTAGGAATGGTCAATGTGATTTTGCCAAGTAGGTCATGTTCCTGAAATATCAAACAGTCCAAACACAATTATCCCAGAACAGTTCAAACACTATCCCTTCCCCAAACGCCAACCGTAACACATTCCTAACCTACATCAGAGGGAACTATAGATCAATAAGAATGTTATCAACTAGATATCCAATTGTTCTGAATGGGTTTAGGGGCTGACATAGGCCTAAACAACAATGTTCCAGGTTGTTAATCCAAACACATTTGGGTTGGGACTGTGATTGTTTGAAGTCCTACACTCTTAAAAATAAAGGTGCTTCAAAAGGTTCTTCAAGCGATGCCATAGAAGAACCATTTTTGGTTCCACAAAGAACTATTCAGTCAAAGGTTCTTTAAAGAACCATCTCTTTCTTACCTTTTTATAATCTGAAGAACCTTTTTTCGCCCCAACGAACCTTTTGTGAAACAGAAAGGTTCTTCAGATGTTAAAGGTTCTTTATGGAACCATTTATACAAAAAGGTTCTTCTATGGCATCGTGAAGCACCTTTATTTCTAAAATCACATGGATTCAGCTCTAATCGCTCTCTAAAGTCACGGATCAAAGCATCATCACTAAATTTCTGACATTATCTTCTTTACAGGCTCTGACATCAGAGTTGTCCCAAGCTCGTGACGACACCAAGAAGACTCCGAACGACCTGTTGCACACAGAGAATATGCGCGCCGGCCGAGACAAATACAAAACTCTCCGGCAGATCCGCCAAGGCAACACTAAACAGAGGATTGATGAGTTTGAGGCCTTATAAAATATCTGGACCAGGAAACTTTGGGAGGGAGGGAGGAAATGAGTCTCAAAGCCCTTGTCCATTTTCTTTCGTTCCCTATGTATGAGTGGTCAATGCAAGAGGCACAACCTGCGCACATGTACCGTACACGCACACAGTAATACAACAGATTTGATTCGTTTAATATGAACACTGGGTCAACATGCACTAAAAATGCACACTTTTTTTGTCATTACGGTTAATATACATAAACACAGATATGTTTACCCCTTAGTGGTGTACATCGAATTTAACGGTAATATTTTACAGTAAGGTTCTATACTGTAGCATTAGTTAATGTATGAGGAGTCATGAACATTTTTAACATCATTTATTAATGTTTGGTCATTTGTTCATTCTTGGTTTGTAATGCTAATTAGTGACGACTCTTAATGTTTATTTATATAGTATATATAGCAATTAACATTATCCAAGATTAATAAATTGTTCAGTTAATTGTGTTAACGTATACAGCCTTATTGTAAAATATTACCAATTTCACAAATGCACACCAGTTTCACAGAATGTACTGAAGTCTGCTTTTGCCATTAAAATATGAAACTAAATAACATTTAAACACACGTGCCAACAATGCATCCCCCTTTTGTTAAATATGTGTTTGCAATTCAATAATCTGGCCAAAATATAGTTTTAATTCGTTTTGGGTTGTAATAAGTGGTTGTACTTTTTTTCGCCCCTTTTTCTTGTTAATGATCCACTCGGCACAAGACTTGGCAGTATAATCGTAATTTTATGTATAGTCTTATATTAAAACTCTTTCATTAATGTTGAATATATGCTGTATTGCCAGGTTATTTGTTATAGTGTTTATTTATTCAGTCTTTGGGTTATTTAAGGTTTATGGGTACTTTTCTTCTTTACTAATGACTACAGATTCATTTATTGAATTCTGTACTGACCCAAATGATGATCGTATTAGATTCTTTTTTTTTTTTAGAAGATATTCATATTTAAGTTATACTTTTTTATATATATATTTTGGATTGTTCGAATGCATCGTTAGATTTCCTACATTAGATACAAACTGATTTTTTTTATGACTTTGAACTAGTTACTGAATGTTTATTGCCATGACAGTGGGATGAAGGAAGATTTGTTTAATAGACTTTTGTAATCTCAGTAGGTATCTAAATGGATTTTGATATACAGTATGCTGTTGGTGGTTCTCTAAGCAGAGAGTTTCTCACAGACTTGCTAGCAGCTCTTCATATTTTAATTAAAACTATTAAAAATAGCACAAATCAGGTAGTGTTAAGACACCTTTACTCTGCTGGTGGGACCAAATGTAAAATATATCCAACAGAAGAATGGAGTTTTTAGACATTCAGATTTATGAGCGACATGCAAATGGGTGAATATGGCAATTTGGTAAATTGTTTCTGTAATGCCTGTAACCATGTGGTGCCACTTTCATAAACACAGAATAGTATTTTATTTTTTTTGTACAGAGGCTGAAGGTCTTAATTCATTCTTGATTTTCCACAATCAAAATCAGCCGTTTTAATCACTTGCAGCACTTTGAGCGCATGTGTTTGAAATATAACTTGATATCATCCATACACAAATAAGCTTTTCACACTACGCACTACCATCCAGTGGCAGATGAGGAGTGTTTTTACAGGGCTTAACATTGTTTTTAATCCTGGGTTATGAATCTAGTAACTAACCCAGGTTAAGAACTAGTTGACCCTGGGTTAACATTTTAAAGTGTGACTATTATCAAGCTTGACAACTGGATTTATTTATTTTCCCCTAAAAGGTGTTTATTATATTAGAAATAAAGATTTATGATGAACAGATCTGGGTGTGTTTTATTTAAGAACAGAGTACTGCACCACATGCCATCTTTGTGGATCTATTTAGTTTATTAAATAAGTTATGAAATGATGAAAATTAAATAATATATACTGTATATATATATATATAACAACAACAAAGAAAATGGATCATGTCTGAAGAAATGAGAAGAAGGCACTTTTAAGACGATCTGGGCATTTGTTTGTCATGATTCTGGTTCTTCGCAAGCCTGTAAGCACAACAGATCACTGCCAGGATCTGTGGGTTGAGTTATTCAGTTATGACCTCATGCTTGTGCTGACATTTGCATGAAATGGAAGAAGGAAGTCATGCCACTCTCCTGGCATCTGCTGCAGACGTTGCCATGACGATTCTGCCAAAATAAGCAGACAGAATGACATACAAGTCCTTTTTTTTTTTGTGTGTGGACATTATTTTTAGAGAAGCCTACTGGTGCTCATTTATTGATGTCAAAAATAACTACTGACGTCAAAAACATATATAACTGGAGTCTTGATCTCATGTGAGTGTACAGTTCATGCGCATTTAGGTGTTAAACTTTTAGTGGAAAATACCTAGTCCACCTTTAATGTCTGTTTAGTGTGGGGAACTCACCTCCGTCCAGTCGTGCTGATCTCAGTAAACGGTCAGTGAGGCTGAAGGTGTTTTTCTCCCACAGGTTGAGCTGCAGCGTGGCCTGCTGGAGCGCCTGACGTGTGAATCTGCTGAAGTTCATTTGGACAGAACCAGTAGTCTTCTTCAGCGCTGGAGTTCTCTGCACTAGCTCTCGATCTCCAGGAAGGCAAAGGATTCTAAGAAGACATTAAAACCCAATTAATGCAGTCATGTGCCATATATGCCTGCAAATATTATGGCACAACATTTACTGTATATTCTTGTGGAAAGGAGAGTACAGATTCACAGTCATTTTTTTATACAGTACTGTTCAAAAATCAGGCCAGTAAGTTTTTTTTTTTTTTACTCTGTAAGAATATTACATTAAGCATCACATATATGCATTAAGCATTACATTAATAATATTACAAAAGATTTAGAATTTAAATAAATGCTGTTCTATTAAATATTATTTTCATCAAATAAACCTGAAAATATTAAGCCTTTAACAATATGAAATATTATAAAATCAGCACATAAGAATAATTTCTGAAGGATCATGTGACACTGAAGACTGGATGAAGACTGAAAATTCAGCTTTGCAATCACAGGAATAAATTACACCTTTTATTATCTACCTTTTTTTTATATATATCTATCTCACTATATTACTACCATAATGTGCATAGAAGACTTGTGTGTGTGTGTATGTATATACATGTATATATACATGTATATATATATAAGATTTTATATATAACAACTATACTTTTATAGCAAATATTTTATGTATCCTAAATACACACTATTATTATAATAATATATAACATTGAACATTATGCATTAAAACTATTTACCTTAGCAAACCTAATGATTTGGTTTGCACAATATTCGGGAAACTGTGAGAGAAAAATAACTGAATATCGTTCATTTGATTATTAATGATGAAACTCCTTTATAATTTGTAGTAAAGTCTATTATATTTTATGTCTGGTTTTGTGACCATAACAATGTTCTTTATGTAAGCTTATTGGAACTACTACAGTCATAGGCTTCATACACACAGTTACTGTCCACTCACCCTTCAATGTAAGCTGTTTTCGACAGAGAGAGCAGCTTCGACACATCAGTGATGATAACTTTGAGCTGTCCTGCTGCTCCAATCAAAACGTCTGTATATAGATAGAGGGATTACACTTAATATATTTTCATTCTGAAATAGGCCTGATATATGTTTAATAAGAGTTTAAATGCATGCATTTATAATGAGCACTTAAGAATAGAACAAAGCCCAGAAAAGGCAGTCTTTTGCTGTGTGTAATCGAGTGCTAGTCTCATACCGGCTGTATGTGGGTAAATCTGTGGCAGGAACTGGAATTGAGCTTTAAGCAGCAGCTCCACATCGCCACACAGTGGATGTCCCTGCTACAAAAGAACAAGCTTCAGCATTTAACAGGTCAGCAGATATACCTCAGAACATGAGCAGATGTTTGCATATGCAATTAATTCTTCTTATACAACTTGCCCAGTAAAAAGCACTTAAAGACTTCATTTAAGAGCAGATCATTTCATAATGTTCTAATGAGGTCAGTCCAGTTTGACTGATCTTACCTTTGGACAGAGTTTGTTGCAGACCGAGCGCTGAGTGTCTGTGCTCTCCAGACACAAGTCTGCCAGACAGATGTGCGTCTCGCCCAGAAAGAGCTTCCGCTTGAGTCCTCGGGAGTGCCACACTGACACCTGAACTACACTGCTGCCCAGCTGTTCAGCAGCAAGCGCACACTGCAAACACAAACCAAAGAGTTCAGCACAAAAACCCCTCAAAATATAGTCACACTTGCAATGCATTTCTATTTATGTAAATTAAAAAATAAAAAGTCTAAATAATTAAATATTACTTTTAAATAAATACAGCTAAATTAAATTTAAAATTAATTCATACACGTAAAAATCTGAGTTAAAGGGTTAGTTCACCCAAAAATTAAAATTAGGCTGCATTTTACTCACCCCCGAGGCAT
>NW_015549641.1:83624-86721 GCF_001515605.1 Sinocyclocheilus anshuiensis
TCCGACATTCTTCTTTACAAATCCTCGTTTTGTACTTCTAATTAGTGACCGTTGTTTTGTTTCGATCTCTCCGCGTGTGTCACTTCTGCATGAGCAAAGCTGACCTCAAACGTAATTCCCCCGGAACTGCTGTGAATATTGATATTTTTCTTACAAAAAAATGCATCGATTCACTACAGGAGGCCTATGTTCACCTCCCGGAGCCGTGTGAGACACTTTTTTTTATGGAAGGGTGCTTTTTATTTCACGTCTTTTGGACAGAAGCAATGCAACACCAGCTGAGTGCAACGATAGAGCTTGAACGATCATAGACAATTGACTAAAACTAATATAACAAAAAAAATATATATATAATAATAATAATAATAATAAAAACTATATTGGCATAAAAATGCACAACAAAATACACACTATCTAAAATTTAAATAGAAAATCTAAAAATAAAAATAAATAAACTCAAAATAGTAATAGAAACTATAATAGTTTTTCAGTGATACTAAAACAACACTTTCATTATTTTATTTATTTATTGTATTATTATTATAATTTTTTTTTTGGTAAACACTCACTGTTGTTAATCAACGTTCACCAGTATATTCGGGTTGAAAATACTCACAGTTAAGGTTTCATTGTAAACCGGGTTATTTCCCCTCTTGACTGCTGTCTTCATCTTATAATCATGGTTTTTCTTTGGAAGCAAACAGACCTTTACATACCTGTTCGTTCAGAAAGAAACAACATTTCTTATCAGGCCAACCGTATACGAGCCAAATGTGTTACAGCAACAATGTTCTCCTAACATTTTTCAAACATTTACAGTACAGTCTTTAATACACAGCAAACCTGCACTCCATCAAATCAACTTACGGATGACATTTCTTCTTCATATCTCCAAACATCAGATTTTTGCAGGTTTTGATAGTTATCTCCAAACAGGACGTCCTGTTATTGTAAACAAAGGCAACCTCTACTTCTCCGGTCACAATAGTGTTTTCAAAGATCCCACAATCCATCCCTGTGCTACTGTTGCTGTCCTGTACAGAACAGGTTTTTGAATTAATTCATGTTTATTAACATTATTTATTTTGTGTTGATGTTTAAAGTCGTGAGAGAGAATTATTACACAATACATCACTCATGAGCCCGTAAGCATTATGTAATAAGTGTTTTTGCAGCGTTATCTTTTGCAGAATTTTGCAGACGCTGCAAATCTGCCCTCAGTTATCTGATTAAACAGAAAACGGATTCAATATTGTGTGAATCCCTACCCTCTGCTCATCGCTGTTTGCAGATGTATATGAAGCGTCGTCATCTGTCAGGTAAAGTGTACTTGTTGAAGCGTACTGCTCCGCGCCTCTGCTGTTCTGGGATAGATTGGGTAGACTTGGTGCTTTGCACAGCTGTGAGGAGACAAAATTCAAGCTTACACAGTAAAACAGTGATTCTCACAATGGTTCTATTACTGGGGGACCACACCAAACACCCAAAGGGCCCCAAGATGACTTGAAATGATTTAAATTAAGACAAAACAACCAGAAGTCAAGATATTTCTTATTTTAATTATTTTTTTTTATCTTTGAAGAGCCAGGATTTCCACAGTCTTTGAAAGTATCTGAGTACTTTAAAAGTGTGATTTGTAGACCTGCAAAAGTCATGTAAACACTTACAACTAAATGGCCATTTTTATAATTAATATACATTTTTCTACTTTTGCCAAGCTCTAAAATATTGGCAACGCTTTACAATAAGGTATCATTTATTAACATTAGTTAACATGAAATAACAAGCATTTTTAAATCTTAATGTTGATTTCAAAATGCACAAATACATTATTAAAAACAAAGGTGTATCTTTGTATATAACGTTATTTAATGGACCTGAACACGAAACTAACTGGTAGCACTTTACAATAAGGTTCACTAGTTAACATTAGTTAATGCACTGTGAACTAACAGTGAACAACTGTATTTTCATTAACTAACATTACAATACTGTAAGAAATGTAATACATTAACTAACATTAACTAATGGAACCTTATTGTAAAGTATTACCAACTAACAGTAACACTTTATAATAAGTATACAGTAATAAAGTACCTACAAATCATTTGTAAACTATTAGTTTATAGTTGATTCATAGTTTATAAACTGTAGTTACTACATTTATAGACTCTGAATGGGAATTACAGGAAATTAATTGCAATTTAAATGCTTGTGCACAATACTGGATAGACTCACATTGGCTTTGTTGATGGTACTCTCTGATCGGCTCGTGTGTCTGGAGTTCTGCAGTCCGTGATCCACAGTCAGCTGACACGCTTCTACACTCAAATCATTCTGAGATTTGGAGAACTCTAGCATCAGGACAAGACAAAACATCCCGGATCAGGCTGTTGTAGAAACTCTTGTAGATATATGACTCATAGATATATGAGTTATTACAATGTTATAACAGTTCACAGTTAATATGATTAAAACAGTTAATGAATACAGTTATTACAGTTAATAGAGGAGGTTTGTTTTGTTCTCTTACTTTTTAAATGAGCACTGACAGACACCATCAGGTTCTCCATGGATTTAGTAAATGGCTTTGATTTTTTGAGGTCCTATTATATATAAAAAGACGCACAAACACATTATTAGGTGATGAAAAAATGTAAAGAAAAACAAATCCATAATACTCTTTTCACCTGTTCTGTTAAATGAATCAATCTGTTATATGATGGGGCTTCATAAACAGGAGGAGGAGTTGGAGGCACGACTGCAATAAAGCTAAAACAAAAAATAACAACAATAAAAACACTTTAAAATGATTGATTAAAAAGAGCTTGAATTGTTATAAAGTAAAGGTGATTTATTTATATTGATTATTATAACAAGGGTTTCAAACCTGAGCCGTTGATAAGACTGTAATAGTTTGTCTCCGATGGTTTCATGACTGCTTTCTAAAAACAATACAGCAAGACAACATTCAGGGTTAATTGCAAGTTAAGATCAACAAAGAATTCACAATAAATATATATATATGTACATATATGTATGTATGTATGTGTGTATGTATATGTGTGTGTGTGTATATATATATATATATATATAT
>NW_015549641.1:86770-139589 GCF_001515605.1 Sinocyclocheilus anshuiensis
TATATATATATATATATATATATATGTGTGTGTGTGTGTGTGTGTGTGTGTGTGTGAGTTTGTGTTTGTGTGTGTATGTGTTATAAAATTATATATTATATATGTCCAAAAATGTATTACACATACACAAACATATATATTTGTTTTGGCTATGTATAGATGTTAATATATGAAATTGTTCTCACTTCTAATAGGTTCTCATTTCTAATTTGATATATGTACATATGTAGTGTCAATGGATATTAGACAATGTAGACAACAGTCAATTATACAATTTACCATCATTATTAAAATATTTTGGCTGAGGAATGCAGCGATTGACCAATCAAACTCTAGTATTCCAGTAAGCTTAGTAATAGTATTGAAAGTGTAGATTTTGTAAAGTCAAAACAACAATTGTCCTCAGAAACTGTTTCTAACAATTAGCTAATGGAAACAGACAAACCTCTATCATCCAGAAATTTCTTTGCTTGCTGTTCCAGAAACCATTCACCAGATCTGATCTTAAATTCCCTGGAAATAAGTTATTATGAAAATGTATCTAATTTATGTCATTCATTCAAAGCTTTAAAGATCAGTTAATAATGTATATCCAATAGATTTGAATATTTTAGTATAAATCCGTGGGGTGTTTTGTCTTTACCTGTATGCATGACACATTGTGCACTTCCACTCCTGTGCAGAGCAGACGACCCGACAGTGTTTACAGATGCGATGGCTGCACCCGCAACACACCGAACCACAGTCCCAGAACTTTCCCAGCAGCCGCTGACATCGTGCACATGATCTCTGACCATAGGGAAGCGTGATGACCTCGGCACTCTGTCGACAGATACCTTGAAGTTCTACCTTCAGCCTCCTAAAACAAATTAGTTTGAAATGTTATTTTAGATTTCATCCAACAATGCATTTCTGTTTTTCTGCACACCGACAAATTAAGGACATGTATGTGACCCTGGACCACAAAACCATAAGGGTCAATTTTGTGAAATTGAGATATATACATCATCTGAAAGCTGGATAAATAAGCTTTCCACTGATGTATAGTTTGTTAGGATAGGACAATATTTGAAAATCTGGAATCTGAGGGTGCAAAAAAATCTAAATAATGAGAAAATAAATAGCCTTTAAAGTTGCCCAAATTAAGTTCTTAGCAATGCATATTACTAATCAAAAATTTAGTTTTGATATAAGTATGGTAAGAAATTTACAAAATATCTTCATGGATCATGATCTTTACTTAACATCCTAATGATTTTTGGTATAAAAGAAAAATCGATAATTTTGACCCATACAATGTATTTTTGGCTATTGCTACAAATATACCCCAGCGACTTAAGACTGGTTTTGTGGTCCAGGGTCACATATGTTCTAAACATGTTCTAAAGAAGTTGTTCTAAAAACAGTTTCATACCTGATTCTGTCTGCTTCAATGGCACGAAGTGCTTTGTCTCTCTGAAGAACCTCCAGGACTCTTTCTCTCTCCAGAGCCTGGAATAACCCGAGATCCATAGGGCAGACGTGATCGTATATGATTTCCCAGTTTTCCTGTTCGAGTTTCATTTCCTCCACCGCTCAGTTCAGTTCAGTTCAGTTCAGTTCAGAAGATGCCACTTTGCTCAGATTCTGAAAAATTGTTCAATGGTCAAGATGATGGCGTTTTAATTTGGCTTTTCATCAAATACAGTGTTCACTAAATAAAAAATAAAGTGTACACTTAGTCAAATAAATGTTTATATAAAACGAATGATTATAAGGCATGTTTTTGTCAGTTCAAAGTCAGCGCAGCCCCAGCTGCTACCAAACAAAACTACCGAGTTGTGACATTGACAGGGTAGATTTGAAACATGGCAGAAACAATGATTTATAGTCGACTATAGATTAAATATAACATACTGTAGGTTAGGGGTGTCCAGTTCTGCTCCTGGAGGGCCGGTGTCCTGCAGAGTTGAGCTCCAAGCCCAGTTAAACACACCTGAACCAGTTAATCAAGCTCTTACCAGATAAACAGTACTAGAAACTTCCAGGCAGGTGTGTTGAGGCAAGTTGGAGCTAAACTCTGCAGGACCAGTGTTGGGCAGTAACGCATTACTTAGTAACGCGTTACTGTAATTTGATTACTTTTTTAGTAACTGAATAATTTAACGTGTTATAATTTTCAAAATAGTAATTAGAGTATAGTTATGAGCCGAAGTCTCTACATGTTACTGCCGCGTTACATTGCTGACAGAATGCAGTGTTTTATAATCTAGAGATTGTAAAAAGGATGTAGCTCACGCACTGTGGAGTCAAGTGCCAGTGGATTAGAGACCTGCTCCCGCGAGACCCGACGCAACAGAGTGCGGCGCGGGACAAGACTTGATAGGCGAGTGCAGAGACTCGTGTGTGTGCGGGATGTGGGATAATAAAATGATTCACGGGACTCCCGCAAAATAGTAATATCTAAACATAAAATATCTAAAACACATTTTCAGAGTAACTTGCCCAACACTGTGCAGGACAACGGCCCTCCAGGACCGAGTTTGGAGACCCCTGATTATAATCTAAATCTAGAGATCAGTGAGCGGAATCAAGTCTGGAGTGAATGGTTTTAACTTTCAATGCTCAATTTTCACAGTAATACTTTTCATCATTTTGAATTCAGATGTAGTTTTGTGGTACCATGTAAAAATAACCAAAATAAATGAATACGTTTCATAATTTTGAGTTTGAGATTCCCAGCAGCTTTACTTAAATACGAGGCGCCTGTGATCCAAGTTGACATACATTCATGCTTTTTCATGGCAATGTTGCCTTCACCTCTTCTTATAACTGAGAACCTCTGACCACATGGCCCACCAAACCACATCATGAACAAGCAGTACAGAGTAAGTTCAAAAGTAGCGAGACCGAGTGAAACCGAACACATGATGTCTTTTTAACAGTGAAGGTGTTTTAATTTGCCACACCATTAAAAAATATATTGCTTGAAAATAAACACCTGTTTGCGCACACAGACCAACAATTTAAAAATAGCGCAGGTGGAAAGCATTCAGTATGAAGGTTTACCTATGATGGACAAACTGAAACTTGTCTTAATTGAAAAATTAAGTTCAAATAATTTACAAATAATTTCAGTTTTTAACATCTATTCAATAGTCTGCAACAACAAAATCTTAAATTATCTTCATTGGGGGGTTTTCTCAGCAAACATTGTTTGAGATATTAATTCAAAATGATATCAAAACTAGTGCTGTCAAACGATTAATCGCGATTAATCGCATCCAAAATAAAAGATTTGTTTACATAATATATGTATGTGTACTGTGTATATTTATTTTGTATATATAAATACACACACATGCATGTATATATTTCAGAAAAATATGTTATGTTTATATATTAAATATATTTATTTATAATATAAATTATATGAATATAAATATTGACATGTAAATATTTTTCAAAATATATACTCTGTGTGTGCATTTATATATGCATAATAAATATACACAAAACACATTTTATGCAAACAAAATGTTTTATTTTGGATGCGATTAATCGCGATTAATCGTTTGACAGCACTAATCAAGACATGTAATTGCACTAAAATATTTCATAGATTTACATTCCTAGTTAAAATGCATCAGAAAATATTATCCACATGCATAACAAATGCATGTAGGTAGTGATATCATTCTGACGATGTGTGAGATGACCTACAGCCGCAGTGAACCTACAGAGTCTACAGACCTACACGGAACTGTGGGAAGAGTCTGCTGTCATTTCCCACATTCTTCATGAGTTCATTTACGTGAAGTCTCTCCAGTGAACTCATATCTGGTGAACTGCGCTTGTCATGCAATGATGGGGTTTTGTGGGAACCCACAACGTCTGGCCCTGACAGCTCACTGCGAGGGGCTTTTGCTGCAAGAGCTACTTCCAGGAAAGGTTTATCTAATAAAAGCCACACGTATCTATTATATATGTAGCTGTGAGAAGAGATGACAATCAGGTACCCATAGATCAGATGTTTTCAGTCAGAGGGCCTGCTTGACATTCTTTTTTTTTGTTGTATATGTATATGTTTGAATTGCTAAACACAAAAACTAAACTCATCTGCAGTGACTGGTTCTTTCTTTCAGTTTTTCAGCGGCATGCATCATCCACTTAAAACGTCTCTCTAGCAGTGACGTCACTAACATTTGTGATTCTATACCATATAGAGGGATTTTTGTAAATATGAAAAAAAAAATTTGAATAGAATAAATATTAGAATAAGAAATAAGTCATTAGAATAAAAAAAGAGCAAAATGTATTGTACTATTACAATATTAGAATCAACTAATCTCACGATCTTCTGAATAATCTTTAGAAAGCAGAATGAAATGTTATCAAATTTTGGTTTAGAACATATTTCACAGCTGTCTTTGCACACATTAACATTGACAGCCCTAAAAACAAACAAACAACCAAAACATTTAAAGCCTGTATTGGTTAAAATAATTGACTGTTATTTGGACTTTTAAGTGTTAAGTAATCAGTGACAAATGTGAAGAACTAAAACAGCAACATTATCTAGGTCTTGCAAGTATAAAAGTTTACTGACATGGATTTATTTCTGTACAGCATGACATACTTTGCTGCTAATAAACTTTACCCCATCCAAATGTTGTAGTTTTGATGACTGCTTATAATAATAATTGCTACATTGATGTGTTGTCATGATAAAATATTGTATGCACTTACCTTCCAGCCAGTCTGATGTGATGTGATGTGATGTGATGTGATGTGATGTGATGTGAAGTGAGTTGACAGCTCAGAGACCTGCAATCTCAACTCTATATAAAGAGACAGAGTTGTTCGTCATTTTCCACATCCTTCCTTTTCACACGATGACACAGGTCTGTGAAACTGAACTAAACCAGAAAATCAGTATGATTAGTTCAATAAACAAAAGCAGTTTGATTCTATCTCAAGCATCTGTAAAGAGAAAGTTTAAAGATTCACAATTAATTAAATAATAATACAGATTATGATTACGGAAGAAAACTTTTCATTTAGATTTTCTAACATGCTATTTTTTTTCTTTAACTTGAAATGCATGTAATGTGAGTGTACACGTCTTCATCAGTATATTACAAAAGGTTTTTAAACATATTGTAACACATGCAATATCATAAGGAGGTAAAATGATCAGATTTTTTTACCTTGAAACAGTCATGAAGGTCTACAGGGGGTCCTTTCTGATTTCATTTCCTGTTTTATGGTTTTCTTGTCACGTGACAGCAAAATTGTTTCCTGCTAGTTCATACCACAAATAACTTTGATGTTGAACAAGGTTTGAAATATGAATATTTTAAAACAAAACCGCTTCATTAATTACATTGCTTAAAACACAGTAATAAAAGATTATATTAAATACTTTCAGCCTTTAAATAAGACTCTTCTTCATGATTTTAAGATGATATATCCATATAAATAATGTTTATATGTTATTATTACAGATGTTAATAAAAATATATACACTACTGTTTAAATTCTGGATTTTTTTTGTTATTTAAAAAAAAAGAAAGAAAACAAATAGATAAATAAATAAAATAAATTGTGAAATATTACACATGATCCTTCAGAAAGCAGTGCTAACTTGGTGCCCAACAAACTTTTCTTATTGCTATTAAGGTGGAAAACAGTTTTGTTGCATTGTTTTTCTTCTTCAGGATTCTTTAATTAATTTAATTTAATAGGAAATTTATTTGGAATGTTTGTAACATTATAAATGTCATTACTGTCACTTTTGACAAAAAAAAAAAAAAAACTTCCTGACCTCTACTTTTGAATTTTGCATTTTTATGATAAATAGGTCTAAAAAAAAAAAAAAAATCTAATAATTGTATTGAACCATAACAAAATGCACAAACAAAACACACACACAGATATTAAACATTTAACCAATAATCACCAAATGAGAAAATCTACAGTACAATCTCATCTCTGCTTACACAATATGAACTTTGAAAAACAAAAGTAACATACAAATGTAATAAAGAATGTTGATGCAAATTTGTTGATATCAAAATTGACCTGAGAGTGAATCCATTAAAACTCCAGAAAAAGATGCACAGTAAGGAGTTGTTCTTCTATTGTTTGATGTAATTCTGCATTCTGGCCTGAAGGGGCAGTACAAACCACTATTATACTGGAGTAAATAAATCATGAATTGGCTGTGCATGCTACAAACTGCTGGAAAGAGCATTTGTTTTCATTTGTTGTAGAACAATTTAATAAAACAACATATAGCAAGTAATATTTTGAAAGTGATTACTGTGGAAAATGTGGTTTTCAAGGTGTTTGCACAAAAGCTCTGGATGCGGTTTCATTTTTGGATACTTTTTTTTTTGGCTGAAAGGCTGAATGCAGGATCAAGTCCAACCACAGTTAAATCCCTAACATATGTGTGCTGAAAAACAGTTATTTTCTTTTTTTTGGAAAAACGGAATTGTAGTTATTCAAGGATTGCTGGGCCAGTTTCTGATACAGTTGGTACTTCCCCAGTTATAAATAGATCGCCTCTGTGAATAAAGATTTCATTAAAAGCAGAGATCATAAAACATTTTATTTCCCCATTTTAGGAGTTCAAAGACTCTGGATGAACTTGCGTCTTTGTTTCAGAGTCTGGTAAAGCTCAGCTGCATTTCAATGGTGAAGAGATCCATTCCATTCTGAACGTGTTGTTTGTGGCCTGCAGACACAGTGAAATGAGATCGAAGATCACAAATGTTTCTAGAAAGTTTTGAGTGTGGTCTTGAGTTGTAACATTTCAGCAACAGATATCCGGTCATGGTAAAAACTCAAGCCCGTCAGAAGCTCAATGTCTCTGATTCGTGCCACGTGAAGCTGAACCCAGTCCTGGAGCCATGAGTAGTCGGAGCCATTCTGGAGAAATAAATGATAAAACAAAAAAGATGTGTAAAAAAAGAAATGCATAATGAGATATGAGAGAGAAACACAACTATTCCTATTCTTTAATAACCATATTTGATTAATCTCATGATTTTTTTTTCAATACCTTATTCCATATTATGCTTCCCTAAAGTACACTTTAGCATTCTTTTAAGAGTACTTAAAGTAACACTCCACTATTTTTGAAAATAGGCTCAGTTTCCAACTCCCCTCGAGTTAAACAGTTGAGTTTTACAGTTTTCGAATCCTTTCAGCCAATCTCCGGGTCTGGCGGTAGCACTTTTAGCTGTAGCTTAGCATAGATCATTGAATCTGATTAGACCGTTAGCATCTTGCTAAAAAATGAAAATAGTCCTCAGCTAGGTAACTTCCAACGTGACTGGCACTAAGTTTGTGTAGTTGGTTATGTTGACGGAAGTTAGCCTATTTTCAGGCGCTGCGTAATATCATTTCGCCTGCTGCACCCATGGTACGGCAGCAAAGTTCCTTGATTATTACGCCGGAATGAGAGTATAGTTCCTAGCCATATCGGCCTAGAAAATTGCAACTTTTCATTTTCTGTCGGTCTTAGTACACGATGTAACTACAGAAGAGTCAAGTTTTAAATAGGAAAAATATAGAAACTCTTTGGTCATTTTTGAACGAGATGCTAACGGTCTAATCAGATTCAATGATCTATGCTAAGCTACAGCTAAAAGTGCTACCGCCAGACCCGGAGATCGACTGAATGGATTCGAAAACGGTAAAACTCAAATGTTTAACTCTAGGGGAGTTGGAAAATGAGCCTTGTTTCAAAAATAGTGGAGTGTTCCTTTAAGGAAATAATATATTTTCATTATATTTACATTATACATTATATTATAATGTTTTCAGCCACTTCAATGCATTTTAACTGCAATTAATTAAAATGTATTACAGTTTAAATCTACATTAAATTAAACTAGTTGAAATTTAGTGACCCACTTAAATAGGACTTAAGTACATCTTTAAATATAATTTCATATTTAGTTCTATCGTCTTTGAATATGGTTGAAATGTACTGACAAATGTTTGTTAACTAGTTTCATTTTGCAGTTAACTTTTTTAAGTGGTTAACAAGTTACCTAACGAGCAAGTTACTCAGCTACTTCCTCTGTACAGTCTTATGGTTGCTGTGGTTTAGATGGTGAATGGCTGATTACATACATGACATGTTTCCAGACGATCAGGCCGGTGAGGAAGAACGAAAGACACAGCATCTAGAGGACCGTCACACTGTTGGACAGGAAGGGATGAGTTCTTACAACTTGTAAGAATCACAAAGAAATGTGTAGGGATGGGAGCCCCGTTCCTGAAAGCAGAAGATAATCATCTTTATGAGGAAATAATTCAGTCTAATACATTATTAAACACATTTTGGCAGTGTTTGGCCAGCAGTGGGCAGTATGTGAACTACCTATGGATCTAATAGTAAAGGTGCATTTGGCCTAATAAACTATGTTTTGTCTCATATAGTCACATATTTGACTTAAGCATAAATTCTGGTCCACTTCGGTGTTTTTTACACACAGTGTAAGATCCTCAGTCGTTTAGTGTATGATGGTCAGTTTTTCCTCTGTGACTATTACAAAGTCGTTAAGTGTATAATGCCTAGTGATTTAAAATCTGTTCAGATTTTAAGAGTTGTGTAGTGTATTCCAGCCTTTAGACAGGACACCATCTGACCAACATGTAAAGTGACCAACCACAGTTTGTTTTGATTTTAAAGTGGCATTTAAGGAAAATTAAATCTGAAATACATTAATAGTTAAGTTTTTTTTTTTTAAAGAAATTAGTAGGGGAGAGTGGGGTAAGACGAGACATTTTTAACTTAAATGTCTAAGGGAAAATTAGGCAGAAGTTCAATGAAATAATCTAAAGTAATTTCAGGATGTTTCCTATCATTTTAAATTATCAAAATGTATCTATAACAAAGGGTTCTAAAAATATGGTTTATAAAAATGTGTTCCCGTGGCTCAATTTGCCCCAGGTTAGGGGTAAGCTGATCTGAGTCAGTGGGTAAGATGTGAATGTTTTAGTCAAAATATTCTTGACATGGTAGCTTTTCTGCAATGTCGAACAGGCCATTAAGGACTACAGGTTGAAAAGTATAAATTATTATAATGTGATGAAAAGCATCTTCTGGTTCTTATCAGAGAAGGATTTGGTGAACTTGTATACAGTCCCTATCAAATAAACTACAAAAAAAAAAAGTACTTATATGATAAACTAAACCAGTTGCATAATATCACATTAAAATACCAGCTTATACTTCAGAGATTTACCTTAAATTCAGTGTTTATGGTGGGGTAAGTTAAAATGTTCCAAAATACAAGGTCACATGACAGTAAAAGTGTACAGTTGCCAAGATACAGGGGGTGGTTCAACTTACCCCACTCTCCCCATATAGAAGTCCTAAGAGACCATGGATTATTATCATTATTATAATTTTTCTATTATCATTATTATGTTTTCTTGTGATCACAACATACATTTTCCCATAAACTTGACATAACAAAAGTTGTTTTCTCATTATCTCAACCAATATTTTCTTGTGATCTCGACAAAACAAAAAGTAGTTTTCTCGTTATCACAACTTAAATGTTCTCGTTACTATAGCAACAGTAGACTCCAAGTGCATTGTTTCTCAGAATCAAACAATCACTGTAAAAAAAACACCTTTTGTTATTTCGAGATCACAAGAAAATTAAGTTGTGATAACGAGAAAACAACAATTGTTATGTCGAGATCACAAGAAAATTAAGTAGTGGTAACGAAAACGAGATCATGATAAAATCGTGATCACGAGAAAACAGAAAAGAAAAAAAATAATAATCCATGGCCTCATAGGGCTTCCGTTCTTTTATTTAGCAAGGATGGATTAAATTGATCAAAAGTGATATACCATTATAATGTTACAAAATGTCTCGGTTGCGTACGTAACCCTCGTTACGTTATGTCGTGATGACATTAGGGGTTTACTTGGGAGCCCCAATATTCTCTAATTTGAACCCTTTCACTGGTGAGTTTCAAATATTCTAGCTGTCCTCACAGAGTGAGTTTTTTTTAGGCAACCGTTACTTTAGAACATTTCCCCTTATTGTTTCCATGGCGACGTGTCATGCTTGTCACGTGACACACCACGGCCACAATAACACTATATGACAGATGGATTGCTTTTATTTCATTTTTTATTCAAAATATTCATAAACTTGCTTACCATATCATCAACTATCTGATATTCCGATTCACAAATATGTGTAAATGAGTGTTTTGTCATTTAAAAACCGTTCTAAATTATCTTGATCGTGATCTGTAACGTGAGATGGGCGCCGCCATGTTTGTTCGCGCTGCAGTTCAGAGAGTCCTGTCAGTCGGATCACGTGACACACCGTGGCCACAATAACACTGTATGACAGATGGATCGCTTTTATTTCATTTTTTATTCAAAATATTCATAAACTTGCTTACCATATCATCAACTATCTGATATTCCGATTCACAAATATGTGTAAATGAGTGTTTTGTCATTTAAAAACCGTTCTAAATTATCTTGATCGTGATCTGTAACGTGAGATGGGCGCCGCCATGTTTGTTCGCGCTGCAGTTCAGAGAGTCCTGTCAGTCGGATTTACAGCACATAAATTCATAACTTTCTCCCGAAATACATGTAAGTAAGTGGCCGGTGAACGGAGAAGAATAGAGTGAACTTTATAGTTACTTACACTGTGTATATCTGATATTAATAAAACACGGTGACAAATTATATTTGAATTGATTGTTATTGCTGCTTCCATAAACAACCGTGTGTATTTTACGAACTCTAAATGTATTGTTTTACTAGTACTTGTGTATTTAAATGTCTGAAACCTAAAATAAACATTATGTGGTTACAATTATGTCCGGCATCAGCAAGTGGTTCAGGGATATGGCATGGGGACATATCGTCTCCGTTCCCTCCTTCAGGGAACGAGGGTTACATACGTCTATATGTCGGTAACTACAAGTTATGTCGTGACGACATTAGGGGTCTATGGAAAGCACCACAACCACTGAACACTGTTACAACCTGTGGCACTGCAAATGTTGACAGGCTGAGGAGTGTCAAGCAAATGCTACGCAGAAGTCGTAACCTTCCAAACTCCCCAGTGCAAATTCACTGACCTTCGTGCCGAGAGGGGCCAATGGTGAGTACATTGCTGCTGGAGAAGCCCATGCTGCTGTTCCGCCCACAGAAATTCTTTAACAGAAGGAATTTCAACTTCTGGAAAAAAGACTTGCTTCAGATCTTTTTTTTTTTTTAATTTTCAGCAAGGCTAGATGAAATCGTTGGGGAAGAGTGCCTCAGTCTAAGGGATAAGGCCGCTACGGAGGCCACATCCTACCTGTAGGAAGGTGATATGTGGAGATACAAATATGGACTGACCCCAGGGAGGCAGTACTACATATGGAATAAGTCTCTGAGGTCCTACCTGGAAGTAGGGATGGAGCTATACTACCAAGAGAGATGGACAGAGTGGAATCTCTACAGGGGTGGACACGAGTTTACCATGAGGGAAACCTTACCGTGGAAGAATACACATCTGGGATTACCCACAGGGAATCACACAGATGGGACACCTAGCCCAGTACAGGGGCTGGCCCTAAAACCTCACAAAGGTGAAGGTTCTGAAACTCCAGGTGCGGTCCACGTATATATGCAAGGCTCTTACGGGACACAGCAACGCCACGGCTGGATTTGCCTCCTCCAGGAGGCAGCGCTTACAGGTTCACCACTTGGACCCGGAAGGGAGTGGTGGGAACCTTGGGCACGTATCCAGGCCAGGGTCTCAGGACAACATGAGAGTAGGCTGGCCCAAATACAAGGCACTCTTCGCTCACCGAAAATGCTTGTAGGTGCCCTACCTTCTTGTGGACAACATGAGAGAAGGCCGGCCCAAATACAAGGCACTCTTCGCTCAACGAAAATGCTTGTAGGTGCCCTACCTTCTTGTTGGAAGTGAGCGCAGTCAGGAGTGCTGTCTTAAGAGACAGGAACTTAAGCTCGACTGACTCAAGAGGCTCAAAGGGATCTTTCTGAAGTCCAGCAAGGACAAGAGAGAGACACCAGGAGGGCACGAGTGGTGACCTAGAAAAGTTAAATTGCCTAGCACCCCTCAGGAACCTAATGACCAGGTCATGCTTCCCCAGGGACCGGCCGTCCACTCATTGTGATGTGCTCCAACAGCAGCACAATACACTATTCAAGGTGGAGGGTGACAGAGGGTGCAGGAAAGAAAGCACGACTCAGATTGGGCATCTTCAGGAGTCTTCTCGGCGAGAAGAACACCAGTCCGTGAACAGTCTCCACATAAGCTCGCCTATCACTCGCTTTGGCTTGAGTGATAGTGTTTGTGTTGAGGGAGAATCGAGACATGAAAGTACGCATCCTTCAGGTCGACCGCTACAAACCAATCCTGGGATTGGATGCATCTGAGGATGCGCTTCCGCGTCAACATCTTGAACAGAAGCTTGTGAAGAGTGATTCAAGACTCGCAGATCCAGGATTGGCCTCCTCCAGGTGAAGGAGTGGTGCTGTCCCCGCCACCTCCTGGAAAAGAGCAGCTCCCCACATCTCCGGGTTGCCCATGTCAGGGCCGCTTTATCGTCTTCCTTGAGGACTTGAGCGGCTTAGCGGAATGGCGACAGGAGGAGGATCATGTTGGGGCAGGATGTGCTGGATGGCCTCAGTCTGCTTTTGTACTGCCGATAACTGTTGGAAAAGTGTCCAAAAAAGTGTCGCCGAAAAGGCCAGCCTGGGAGACGGGAACATCAAGAAAGTGTACTTTGTCGATGCTCTCATCTCGTGGTGGTCACCAGAGGATAGGAAAAGACCGCAACAAAGAGGACACAGATGGAGTGGTGTCTTTAAAAAAATGCAGACCGTCTGTGATTTGCTCTTTTAGAGGAACTGCTCTTTTTAGTTGAATCGCCCAGGGGACCTGCTGTTTGTGCCGTACCGCCAACCAGGACAGCCCTCTTCTTAACAGCAAGGTGAATGGCTTTGTGGTAATGAATAAACATACAACCACTCGGCTCCGAAGCAAAAACCTGAATGAGTGGATGCACTCTGTTGCCTTATATACCCGCATGTACGGGGAGTGGCTTGGCATGCAAAATCCACTAGCCAATACTCATTGGCGTTTTCACTTAAACTCAGAGGTGATTGGGGCTCTCTAACCCTAACCCTACCAGTCTACTAATACTCTACTAATACTCTAATGAAAGTCAGTAGACATGTAGGTGCAACATTACTTATAGTCAACAGAATGTGTTAAAGGGACCATCAAAATAAAGTGAAACCACCCACATCTCCGGGTTGCCCATGTCAGGGCTGCTTTATCGTCTTCCTTGAGGACTTGAGCGGCTTAGCGGAATGGCGACAGGAGGAGGATCATGTTGGGGCAGGATGTGCTGGATGGCCTCAGTCTGCTTTTGTACTGCCGATAACTGTTGGGCAAAGTGTCCAAAAAAGTGTCGCCGAGAAGGCCAGCCTGGGAGACGGGAACATCAAGAATGTGTACTTTGTCGATGCCTCTCATCTCGTGGTGGTCACCAGAGGATAGGAAAAGACCGCAACAAAGAGGACACAGATGGAGTGTCTTTAAAAAAATGCAGACCGTCTGTGATTTGCTCTTTTAGAGGAACTGCTCTTTTTAGTTGAATCGCCCAGGGGACCTGCTGTTTGTGCCGTACCGCCAACCAGGACAGCCCTCTTCTTAACAGCAAGGTGAATGGCTTTGTGGTAATGAATAAACATACAACCACTCGGCTCCGAAGCAAAAACCTGAATGAGTGGATGCACTCTGTTGCCTTATATACCCGCATGTACGGGGAGTGGCTTGGCATGCAAAATCCACTAGCCAATACTCATTGGCGTTTTCACTTAAACTCAGAGGTGATTGGGGCTCTCTAACCCTAACCCTACCAGTCTACTAATACTCTACTAATACTCTAATGAAAGTCAGTAGACATGTAGGTGCAACATTACTTATAGTCAACAGAATGTGTTAAAGGGACCATCAAAATAAAGTGAAACCACCCCTAATGCTGTCACAACATAACTTGTAGTGACTGACAGAAGACAGTTGTATTAAATTGTAATAATATTTCACAATATTACTGTTCTACTGGTTTTCTACTGATACTGTGGCAGATTTTTGGGTAGTCTGTTTAGCTAATGGATCTTTCACACACTCTTCTGGCACTGGGTCATTTTGCAAACTTACGGGGTTCCCTTGTTCATAAAGTCATAGTTCCCATCAAAGTCGTTGTCAAATATTGGTCCACACAAACCATGGGTCACAGGAGGGGTGGGATGTCAATCAGTACTTGGGATGGGTGTCATCACGCGTCTCAAGATACCAATGAGAGCATTTGGGGAGGGCAAAGACTGCAGCAGTGCTCACGACTTCATAAGTGGGAAATATGAAGTTTCCGATAGCACGTGAAGACAGCAGAGAAGCGATCTCGCTCAGCACAGTGGAGTGCATAGTTTTGTTAACTTTGTGGTTTATTATTTTGAGTCGTTTGGGACGCGGTAACACACGGCCCTCTCACAATATATATTGCTTTACAGATCTATCACTTTTGCCGCTCAGAAATGTACACGCAATCATGCTGCACGTATCAGAAGTTCCGCGCTCCGGCGCGGTTAGCGCTCTCACTACATGCGTGCCGCGCATGAGCCCTACTGGACCGCACTCTGGTCCACCTCTTCCAACCGAGCCAGGGACGGCTAAACGAACCGCTCCCAAGCGCGGCACGGAGCGATCACACTAGTCAAACAAACTGGGCTTTGGGGGCCAAACGTGCTCAGGCACTGTTAAGATTGCCTAGTGTGAGTACACAATTATTCTCCCGCATCCCGCACACACGAGTCTTGCCCATCAGGTGTTGTCCTGCGCCGAACTCTGCTACGTTGGCAACAGAATGTGTTAAAGGGACCATCAAAATAAAGTGAAACCACCCCTAATGCTGTCACAACATAACTTGTAGTGACTGACAGAAGACAGTTGTATTAAATTGTAATAATATTTCACAATATTACTGTTCTACTGGTTTTCTACTGATACTGTGGCAGATTTTTGGGTAGTCTGTTTAGCTAATGGATCTTTCACACACTCTTCTGGCACTGGGTCATTTTGCAAACTTACGGGGTTCCCTTGTTCATAAAGTCATAGTTCCCATCAAAGTCGTTGTCAAATATTGGTCCACTCACAACATTGACTCCATTCAGCTCTTGTGAATACTTCACCAGCAGAACATTGTGAAAGCGATTCCAAATATCTGTCACAAAGACATTAGACATGTTATTATTGTTAACTAAAACCATTAATATATTTGTATTATTTGAAATAAATGTCAGAAGCGCTCAAGCACGGTTAAGATTGCCTAGTGTGAGTACACAATTATTCTCCCGCATCCCGCACACACGAGTCTTGCCCATCAGGTGTTGTCCTGCGCCGAACTCTGCTACGTTGGGTCCCGCAATAGTGCAGGTCTCTACTCGGAAAGCGCCTGTTATAATGTTATGATCTGTTATAATGTTATGTTTCTATAACAAACTATATAATATTTTCTATAAAAACGTTAATGCCCTGGCAGTGGCAAATAGCTTTGGTTTTATATTTAATAAATATTTTAACTGCTACTATGTAAAAGGAATACTGCTGTAAAAAAACACCTTATTTGTTTAAAGTGTTTGCAAACCAAATGTTATTGCACTTTTGTTCATACAGCAGTAATATTTACAGCAGTAAATTTGTTCATACAGCAGCAATAAAGCATTTTTGAATTCATTATTGAATTTTGTGCATAACAATGCGATTAATGGCAATTAAAAACTTGAATCATTGCCCAGAACTAATATATACTGTATATATATATATATATATATATATATATATATACAGTATATACACACAATATATGCATATATAAAAGAGTTTTATGTGAAAAGAAACCATATGATAACACCAAATGATATCTAAAACAGTGATAACAACATTCAAACATAATCACAATGTTAATGCAGAGTGCTATCCATAATTACGTTTATGCATAATTACTGCACTCAATAATCATGCTATGTTCTATCTTCAGCAAGGTGCAAATTAAGCATTTTCATGTGACTGAACCAAACAAGATGTTTCAAAAGAGCCACAAAAGGATTCTAATGAACGATGCTGTTTAGGTTTCTTATGAATAATATTCCTATGATAAATGCATAAACAATATACTTGTGTAATCGACTGATAACAGATAAATGTGTTATGAAATGCTGGTGCACCCAAAGTCCAAACCACAAACACATCCTGATGTTCATTTTCAGATTATCACTCTGTAGTTGCACTAAAACACAGATGAATGATTTCTAATGGAATGCAGAGAGTTAATGTTCTACATGCATGCTATTCGGTGGAGTTAGTTTGGGAAATGAAATGAGTAATTTTCACTTTGAGCTAAATACTTGCACAATACAGAATGAAGAAAGTGTTTACCATACACAAGTGTTGCAATTACCAATGATGATTCTCTGAGATTAAAGCAAAACATCAGTTAAATATGGTTCACAGGTCTGAATGGCATATTGTGTAAAACACTCAATACTGGCTATTAATACAGCAGGTCTGCCTTCATTATGGCTAGTGAGGATCACCTGGCTTAAACCTTTTTAACTGATTTCTGTATATATATATATGGAGAGAGAGAGAGAGAGAGAGAGAGAGAGAGCTCTAAGACGCCATTAACATCTTTTTATTTTTATGTAATTTATTTTAAAATATAAGAAACCTAATAAACATAAGAACTTAAAAATATAAGAAAATAAACATTTTATTTCAGCTAGTTGTCAACGTAACATTTCTAAATCCATTTCATTTAGTTTAACATGAAGTACTAAAATAATTAGAACTAAATAACTAAAACATAAAAAATAAACTACATAGACATAAATTCTTTTAAGAAAATTATAAAAACAGAACAAAATGACTAAAACTTAATTAAAATTCAAATGAAAGAAAACCTAAAAAATAAAATCTAATTCAAAATATTAAAACAAAACAAAAACAAAAATAGTATATCAATGATACTAAAGTAACACTGACCTAAAATAATTCACTCAAAAAGGAAAATTTTCATCATTTACTCACCCTCAAGTTGTTCCAAACCTGAGTTTCTTTCTTCTGTTGAACACAAAAGAAGATAATTTTTTAGAATGTTGGTGACCAAACAGTTGTTGGTCCCCACTGACTTCCATTGTATGGGAGAAAAAAAAATATATTATGCAAGTCAATGGGGACCAGAAACTGTTTGGTTACCAACATTCTTTAAAATATCTTATTTTGTGTTCAACAGAAGAAAGAAACTCAGGTTTGTAACAACTTGAGGGTGAGTAAATGATGACAATTTTCATTTTTGGGTAAATTGACACTTTAAAGACACATACAATATAATATCCTTTATGAGATATTACTGAGATGCCAATTTTATGTTTGTCTACAGACCCATATAAACACAAAACAGCATCTCTATCATCTCTGTCTCTGTATTCTCATTGAGCCCATTTTTGTCTCACTCTGATAACAGAGGAATGAAATTACGCTGAGAAAACTGCAGTTCTTTGGATGCTCTGTTGAGCATTCCTAGGTGTTTTTTGGCAGGTCAAGCGCTCCTGTGGGACTCTTTTCTTTGATTTTGGTATAAATATGGGCTGGCCTCAATTCAGCTTTGATCAGCTGATCCTAATTATAGGGCAGCTTTAAATGGAGAATATTTACCTTTTCAGGCTTTTTAATTCTGACTTTACGAGTTGCAATACAGAATTACAGCCTTTTGAGAAAAATATGTGACATGCTTACTGGCATGTGGAACCCATTCTCAATTTAAAGTTCAATATTTTATGATGACAGTGACAGTGTAGGCTGTGTATCTAATCAAACTGTACAGAGTTTTTTTACACAAATATTATAAGTAATAATGTCTAAAAAAGCAGCACTTCATGCTTGAATCCCAAATAATATCTAGTTCAACCAACCCCAGAGGTAATTGTGCGTAGAATATGGACTTGGAGATTCATTCCAGCATGTCATTAACTTTCTGCTTACTTTCCAAGTATACAAGTAAACAGCAAATCTTTTGGAACTATTCGTATTGGCAGTGCTGTGTATCTAATCAAACTGTACAGAGTTTTTTTACACAAATATAATAAGTAATAATGTCTAAAAAAGCACGTTTCCCAGCACTTCATGCTTGAATCCCAAATAATATCTAGTTCAACCAACCCCAGAGGTAATTGTGCGTAGAATATGGACTTGGAGATTCATTCCAGCATGTCATTAACTTTCTGCTTACTTTCCAAGTATACAAGTAAACAGCAAATCTTTTGGAACTATTCGTATTGGCAGTCAGAATAAAGACATAATGCAATTATTGCCAGAACAAACATGCAAATATGTTAAACATGCAAATTGTGCATGACATTACACCATAAATCACAAAAAGTGCAAATAAGAAACAGATCCCAGTTGTCAGGTATTCTTTCACTGCAGTCTGAATGTTTGTAATGTTATAAGCTGAATGTAAAACATGGCTTACCTTTGAAAGCTGGAAACATGGGCACCATGTTGCTTGTAATTAAGGAGTCCGGCTCAGTTCCTGTAGGACTGAAGTCTGAGGGAGAAAGGAAGCATTTAGAGAAAGCTGTCGTACAAAACAACAGATACATTAGAATAAACACCAACAGCTCTTTTATTACATTGATCTCTGGATACTTTGATTGGCCAAATTGCAGAATTGAGTGGTTATATAATTTTGTATAATGACCACTAAACTGTACACTGCTGTTAAAAATGACAGTCAGTAAGATTTTTGTTTTGAAAGAAATTGCTACTTTTATTCACCAGGAATGCATTAAATTGATCAAAAGTGACAGTAAAGGCTTGTTTGTATATTGTTACAAAATATTTCTATTTCAAATAATGTTGTTCATTTGAACTTTTTATTCGTCAAATAATCCTAAAAAAATACAAAGCACAACTGTTTTCAACATTGATAATAATCAGAAATATTTCTTGAGCAGCAAATCATCATATTAGAATTAATTCTGAAGGATCATGTGACACTGAAGTCTGGAGTAATGATGCTGAAAATTCAACTTTGATCACAAGAATAAATTATATTTTTAATTTATATGAAAATATAAAGCAGTTATTTAAAATTGTAATAATATTTCTGTTTATACTGTGTTTTCAATCAAATAAATGCAGCCTTGGTGAGCTTTTGAACAATTTTTCCCAATTGTTAAAGGGGTCATATGATGCGATTTCAATTTTTCCTTTCCATACCATATTTGCTTATGATATTATAAGCAACTGTGGGCTTGTTTTTCAATTAAATCACTTATAATTATCTGTATTTATGGGCTTATTTTCAGATTGTAGCATGTAATATACTTATAAAGGTCTTAAAGTAAATATCGATATCCTGTTGAACTCACTGGGTGGATGCAGGAGGCCAAAGGTCAGAGTGGAATTGCTCTTATAGAAAGAGCAGGACTGTCTCGCACTGGCCTGCACACGCACATCTGCACGCACACATGTGTCTTCTGAAGGCTGGACACTCACCTTTGTTTGAGAAGAAAGAAAATCAATGATCAGAGGAAACAGTGCTTAGTGATTAAAGGATTGGTTCACTCCCAGAATAAAAATTTCCTGAGAATTTACTCACCCCTATCTCATCCAAGATGTTCATGTCTTTCTGTCTTCGGTCGCAAAGAAATTAAAGTTTTTGAGAAAAACATTCCAGGATTTTTCTCCATATAATGGACTTAAATTTCAATTTCTCCTCCAACTTCAAAATCGTCCGACATCATTGTTTTACCTAAGAGCATTTGACTTTCTTTGCACATTCGCTATGTAAACACTGGGTCCATACTTCTGCCTACGTCACGCGTGACCTTTCCAATGTGATTACGTAATGCGTGAAGTTGAGCTAGTGCAAGACGAGCATTTGTGGTAAAAAAGTATATAAGTTTTTATTTTTTAAGAATATGACCGATTGTTTAGCTATATAAGACCCTTATTCCTCAGCTGGGATCTTGTAGAGCTCTTTGAAGCTGCTCTGAAGCTGCAATTTGGACCTTCAGCCCCATTGGCCACAACTGAAGTCCATTATATGGAGAAAAATCCTGGAATGTTTTCCTCAAAAACCTTAATTTCTTTGTGACAAAAAAGAAAGATATGAACATGGGAGTGAGTAAATTATCAGGACATTTTTATTCAGGAAGTGAACTAATCCTTTAAAACACTCATCAAGTGCATGATAGAATTCCTGGTAGACACATTACAAGAAACATATCCTCGGCGCTTGCCACTTAAAGTAGATTTTCTTACATTTACGTATTTCGAGTTTTGAGAGAAAGGCCTGTTTGCTTTTTAGGAAACATCTCTAATCTTTACGTAATAGTACTTAAAATACATGCTTCACAATCCGACTTTTAAACCCTTTGGAACAGGATGATTTGCTAGTCATGATAGAGAAAACCTGATGTTTAGCTCTTGAAGTTACTCCCACCCATGCAAAACAAAAAACAACATCACGCCTGAAGCCTGAAAAACTCCAGCTGTGGTCACATTTGTCATTTGACAACCTCAGGTTGGGGCTTGTAGTTGGTTTATGTATCATGAAAATGAGAAAATACAGTTTTCTGTAAATGTAAAGATGATTTAATTTAATTCACACACACAAAAATAAATAAATAAACAAATAAATAAATAAATATATGTATGCCTTGTGTGGGGAACAGCCTTATATATATATATATATATATATATATATATGGCTGTTCCCCACACAAGGCTATTGGTGAATGCCTCAGATTTCAGGCTTTTGTCTGCAATCTCTATTAAATGTTGGAGTGCGGAAAAAAAGGGCTAAAATCGTGTAATGTGTGGCCATTACAGGAGATACCCACTATTTAAACAACTTATCCATCTTATCTCATGGACAGAAATAGCGTAGACACTGGACAAGGATGAAACTTTCTAGTCTGTTAACCAGTGTTCACGCATGCTATCAAACGGAGTATACTTTGAAAAGCTAAAGCGATGGTCATATTATACTTTTCATTCCACTGACTTCCATTCATACACATTGTGAATGCAGGAAACAGAATACTCAAGTTCATGTGATTTTGTTGCTTTCCAGAATTCAAGTTCGATGCAATCTGCCCTGCGAATTCATATCATTTGAAGACGTGACCAATAGAAGATCAGTGTGAATTAAAACAACACAAACTTTGAATCTGCAGGACTGCAGCTTTGCAGGAAGTGAAGTACAGTACATATTGTTACATTTTGGATGCATTATAAGTAGAATTATATTTTTAAAAAGCATGACATCGTATTACAACTGTTGCTTTCTAATGCACGTGTTGACTGACTGTGTTTGCAGACAATATCAACTGAAATACACAAAGGTTATGCATTCGATTGTGGGAAAGAAAAAAAAACCTAGTATAATTTGGGTTTAAGTGTTTGGGTCAAAACTGATGTATACTTTCATTATTCATTAAAATTCATTATGGAAAACAGTGGCCAGCACATTCTTCAAAAACTCATTTTTTTGTATTGCATGGGAGAAAGCAAGAAGTACAGATTTGTAAAGACATACGGCTGAGTAAATAATCAAAGAATTTTCTTTCTTGGATGAACTATCACTTTAAGATAATTCACAAAAATTACAATAACAATCAAAATGAACTGCATGTGGCTGAGAAAACACTTGATGAGCGACTGCAGTTTGTCACTGTCTCATTGTGTCTAGTGTTAGCGAGTGTGATGATGATGCTAGAGACTGTGATTTACTCTGTGGTCGGCCCACATAATGAGCAGCACATGCTGAAAGGAGGAGAGTGAGGCCGTCTGTCATACTTTCTGACCTCTCAGAGCATCACCATTATACCCTCTTCACATGTACAGCTTCCTTTTTGAACCGTCAATACAAATGTCCCTTGTGAAAAGAAAATGTGCTTAATTATATTAAATGTGCACTTGGTAGTGCACTTCAAATCATAAGTGTACATTTAAAAAAAATGTAGTTGATAGCATAATATTAATGAAATAAAAGGTCACTTAAGTATACTCACTGTAAAGAGAGTACACTGTCATGACTTTGTTTCTTAAGACATTTAAGTACACTTTTAAAAAGTTAAAGGTTTTACTTTAAAGTACATTTTAAATCATTATGTTTTAATAATTTTTTGCAGTTGTGCCGTTAACATACTAAAGTACATCTAAAGTACTTGATTATAATTTTAACCGTAGTGTTTATCAATTAATGGATAAATATATTTTAAGTGCACTAAATTGCAAATGTGTAGTTATGAAAATATTTAAATATTACACACGTTTCAATAGAAATTACATTAAAGTATATTTTAGTTTACCATAAATACTTGTCAGTATTCAGCAGCACTTTAACCATATTTCAGTGGCAATAGTAGTAACTATGAAGTAATATTCAAACTATGAAAAAAGTTTACTTAAGTCCTACTCAAAAAAGCACTCATTCAGCTAATCGATTTAATATAAATTTAAACTATAATACATTTTCATGTATCAATTAACAAACAATTAAGAGTCCGAAAACATTACAAATATGTTATTTAAAAGTACATTATTTCCATAATATAGTATTACTTTTTAAAAGTATTCTAAAGTGTAGATCTTTTTCATAAGGGTTGTTTCAAGTTCCAGTCCTGTAATGATTAAAAAGGGGTGTAGCTCATTTAAATCCCACTGGACATCTTCAGAAAATAATCACAGGAAAATATAAAATGAAAACCCCTGCAGTGCAACATTGTAACAGCTTAAAATGAGCTATTGTTTGAGGTTCCTTAAACAATAAACTCCACTTTAAAGACCCCATGACAAGTTAGTCACAGTTAGTCATGAATGTTAATGTTAAAAATCATCTTTATGGGAGGGTTCCGGGTTATGCCACCAAGAGGATGACAGCCTCATTTTCGAGCTCTCCGACAGTTTTGTGAAAACTCCCCCCCAAAAAAATCTAGATTTTGTGAACCCTAGTGAATATTTTACTTAACAATGGAGAAAGGGGTTACTACTAGAAGTAGGACAATGATGAATGTAATAGAAAATGACCCCGAAGCGAGGCAAGGTAGCAGAAGTAGCTCTCCGACATCATTTCCCAATGAAGATAGTTCTGAAGTTAGCCTATGATGTATTCTCATCGAGCTCTGGGAGTTCAAAAGGGACAATAAGGTACAGCTTTCCAACATTAAACAAGAACTGAAGAGAACAAATGACAGACTAGAGGAGGCAGATGAATTGAGGAAACGAAGACCGCGCTTCAAGTATCATCAACGCTAATCAAACAGCAAGCTAATCTGGGAGCCAGGCTGATAGATCAGGAGGGCCATGCGCTTAGAGACAATTTAAAGGGGTCATATGACGTTGCTAAAAAGAACATTATGTTGTGTATTTGGTGTAATGCAATGTGTTTATGCAGTTTAAGGTTCAGAAAACATTATTTTCCACATAATGTACATTATTGTTTCTCCTCTATGCCCCACCTTTCTGAAACGCATCGATTTTTACAAAGCTCATCGTTCTGAAAAACGAGGTGTTTGCTGATTGGCCAGCTATTTTCTGATCATTTGGACTGAGGATAAAAATATATTTTTTTTTAAAACATGCAAATAAGTTCAAACATCAATTCAATATCTACTATTTCCTGAATATTATGAAATTCAAGATGGCCGCCTCTGATGACGTCATAATATGCAAATTAGACGAGTATATTTACACCCCACATAAACTTTCGGTCATGCCCAACATTTTCCCAAAAATCCCTGGCGCCTAAAGGGTTAAACGAGGCGTTTTAGGAGGGCGTGGACAGGTCTTAACTTTTATAAAGAATATCTCTTTGGGTTTGAGACTTTAGTCTTTGCAACTTTAGGGATCTTATCTATTCACGAACAGTTTGTAACACTCCAAAGAGAAAGGAACATTTTAAATTGCATCATATGACCCCTTTAAGGATTTATGGTATACCAGAAGATAAAGAAGGTATGGACATGGTTGGCTTTCTAGAAAACTTGTTGAAAAGCGCACTAGACTCCCCACGCGATAGAGAGCTCGGGACCGAGTGAGCACTAGTGCCGAGGCCCAACGGTCCGCGTGCAAGGCCACTGTCTATAGTAGTAAAATTTGCAGCTACAGGATGAAAGAAGAGGTGCTTCGGCGAGCCTGGCAGAAAAAAGAAGTGTACTGCAACGACTCCTGCTTCTACGTTGACCATGATTTCCCTCCTGAAGTGCTTAAGAAACGCGGGGAGTACGCTGAACCCAAGAAAGTGTTAAAAGAAAAATAAATAAAGTTCCAGACACCGTATCCGGCAAGGATGCGCGTATTCTATGATGCAGCTACGGATGCAACGTGGGACATGGCTTCACGAGGATTCTCAATTTCCATGGTGAAATCCTCCACTAATAAGGATCAGGAGGAAATCGCGCTACTATCTACTTGGTAGGTGGTGGGGAGACGACGCGACCGGGGCGGAGATCAGGAATCCGGTGCAGTGCAACGGCTGCACACAACCCAAGAAAACAACCCACTCTCAATATAAAGAAAAACTCCAGAAATTCAGAAAATGATCCACGAAATGAACCTGATATTTTACGCTTGAGAAATGCAGATAAGTTCCAGCTGACTTTCACTGCTACACTTCATATTTTGATTACCATGCAACTTTATCAGTTGTGTAAATCCTACAGTTCTATTCTTTAACTAATTGAAGAAGTCGGGACCTGTTAATGGGTGAGTTATCCAAGATTGGATTTTGTTTTCGCTAAATTATTTGCAATTTTATTTGGACTAGTATATGTCCATATGGTAGGGCCCCACTTTTGACACGACGTGGGACTTTCCTTTACGGAGGCTTTGACTGCATGAAAGCCCCACAAGGCTCTTTTGAAACGAGCCTCAACACCAGAAACAACTGTTATTACTTGTTACGGTGGCGATTTGTTTAAAATTGTTCCAGTTTGGTTCTTGTTCAATGTTTGTAATTTGGGCGAGGTACTGTTAATGTATTCATGGAATACTAATAGGGACACTGGGAGAACTTATGCTTGTTAACCAACGAAGAAGACTATGAATAAGCACATCCTTAAATTTACTACATTTAATGTGAATGAGATTCTTAACCCAGCTAAGAGAAGTCAAATACTGTTAAAATGAAAAGAGAAAATGCACATATTGTGCTTCTACAGGAGACACATCTGACTCCAACAGAACATAAAAAACTAAAGAGAATGGGATTTTTTAAGGTATATTGCTCATCTTATAAGTCAGGCCATAGAAGAGGTGTAGCAATCTTAATATCACAAAAAAATATAATTTGAACACCTCTCAGAGACCTCAGATAAGGAAGGAAGATATATATAGATATAATAGTTTCAAGCTAAATAGATGACATTAACATAACAGTATGTAATGTTTATGCCCCACCTAGAAGTGATTTTGCTTTTTATATAAAAATATTTGATTTGATGATAGGAGCCGAAGGAATTTTCATATGTGGTGAAGACTGGAACATTCGTTTCAACCCAAAATTAGATGCATCAAAAAAAATTGATCACCACATTATTACATAGAAAAATGAATGTACTAATGACAGAGCTGGGCATACTAGATCTTAGGAGAGATTTTTATCCAACAGGCCGTGACTATACTTTTTATTCATGCGCTCACGACGTATACTCAAGGATATACTATTTTTTTGTTTTAAAGCGAGATCACCATAGAATACAAAGCTGTGACATTGGATTTATTGACGAAGAAAACTGTGGAGGTACACAACACAAAAGGGAACAAAAAACAAATCTGATGGTTAAAATAATAAAAAAATAAGAAATTCAATAAATATACAGGTGCATCTCAATAAATTAGAATGTCGTGGAAAAAAGAAATTTAAAGAAAGATGGTATTTACGAAACAGAAATATTATAAATCAGGCTCTAAATCAACTAAACGTTTGGCAAGGAAGCTACAAAAACAACAAACGGATAATACTATATACAAATAGTATTATCTAAAACTATACAATATAAACAAAATGAAATAAAAAAAATAAAAAAAACGTTTGAAAGATACTATAAGTTACTGTACACACAACCACGCCTAGAGGACGAGCAACAGATTGGACAATTCCTAGATTCCCTCAACTTACCAGTTATAACAGAGGAACAAAATCAATCAATAACAGCTGCAATAACTGAGACAGAACTAAATAACGCCATCTCCAGGCTCAAGGCGAATAATCTTTCGGCCCTGATGGCTTTTCGTAAGAAAAGACTTTTCGATCTGAATTCGGAAATGCCTCCATCATGGAGCGAGGCAGTGATCTCAGTTATTCCAAAAGAGGGAAAAGATAAATTAGAATGCAGTTCATATAGATCAATTTCGATCCTGAACGTTGATTACAAATTATACACAAGCATCCTTAACCAAAAGACTGGATACATAACACATACATATACATAACGATCAGACTGGGTTTATTTCTCAAAAACAAACTCACGACAACATTAGACGATCTTTGCATATACTAAGTCATATCCAACAGGACAAACGTGAAGCTCTTTTGATTAGTTTAGATGCGGAAAAGGCTTTTGATTCTGTAAGTTGTCCTTTCTTATATAAAGCTCTTGAACGATTTGGCATGCACAAAATCTTTGTTAGGGGCATCCGTACACTATATAATAAACCATCAGCCCGGATAAAAATAAATGGGTACTTTTTAGATACCATTATATTAGAACACGGAACGAGACAAGGGTGTCCAATTTCACTGTTGCTTTTTGCGCTTTATATAGAGCCTCTCGCACAGTGGATAAGGCAGACTGAAAACATCAAAGGCATTTGTATAAATAGAGAAGACCACAAATTGGCACTATATGCTGATGATATCTTGATTTAAGAAAACCCACCAACTAATTTCCTGAATTAATGAACCTTCTAGAAAAATTTGGTAGATATGCAGGATATAAATTAAATATACTAAAAAACCAAACTTTGACTTTTAATTATACACCTACAAAAACATATTAAGAGACAAATTTCACCTCAATTGGGATCAGAACTCACTGAAATATTTAGGAATATATCTAACAAAAGAAATTTCAAAACTAGCAGAGGTAAATTTTCTCCCACTTTTAACAAAAATCAAAGACGACGTACACAGATGGAATGCCATCTCTTTTCTTGGTCTTAGTCATAGAATTGACTCGATAAAGATGAACATCCTTCCCCGATATCTCTATTTGTTTCAAGCACTCCCTGTAGAAATTCCCTTAAAACATTGGTCAGAATTAAATAATTTCCAGATTTATTTGGCAAGGGAAAAAAACCCAGGATTAAATTCAAAACATTACAGCTCTCAACGTAGGAAGGAGGTATGGCATTACCCGATTTTAGGGATTATATTTACGCGGCCCAGACTAAACCTTTAATTAACGTGTAATCCAACATACAAAGCTAGGTGGAAAGATATTGAATTTGTAATAATGAATAACCCCCCAATTCAAGGTGTATTGGCATATAAAAACTTGGAAAGATTTATAGATAAGGTGCAAAACTCATGTACTAAAGCCCAATTAAAATCTGGAATACGATAAAAGAAGAATATAAACTGGACCGTAAATTACAAAATAATTCAATGGTGTGCCTATGATCCTGAATTCAAGCCAAATAGATTGGATTACAAGATTTGAATTACAGATTCAAATCTTGGGTCTCAAAAGGAACAACAGCATTCTATTCTGTTATGGAAAAGGAACACTTAAAAGACTTTGAAAGTTTGAAGAACGAATATCGTCTTGAGAAATCTGATTTTTATAGATATCTCCAGATACGCAATAATTTTGAACACACTATTAAAAATAAAACACACTCTGATGACCCAATATTGAAGATATTTATGAGTGCTTACCAAGGTGATTTAAATAAGGGTGTCATTTCTAAATTTTATGAAGTCCTTAGGATAAAAAAAAACTCACTCTACAGAATACATTAAAGAAACATGGGAAAAAGAAGGTAATTTTTCGAAATCGAATGAGGAGTGGCTTGATGTATGTACTGTGAATTTGCGTGGAAATGTACTAACTCTCACATATGGCAGGAGTTTGGGTGGAAGTGCCTTGTCAGATTTTTTATTACTCCGAAACAGAAAGCACATATTAAGGGAGGGGACACCAAATGTTGGAGACGGTGTGAGTTTCGGGAAGCCAATCACTGGCATATATTTTGGGAGTGCCCAGTAATAAAACCTTTCGGGGTGGAGCTTCATAAAGCAGTGGAAAGCATTCTTAATATTGCACTGCCTTTTAACTTTTCCATATTGCTTTTAGGAAATGCTGATTTCCAGGCAAGATGGCCTGAAGGATAATTATTTGACATTTTAACATCTGCCGGTAAAAAAGCACTCACTAGGCATTGGCTGCTTCCTGAACCCCCCACAATACAAGAGTAGATGGATATAGTAAATTATATTTATGTTACAGAGAAGATTACTTTTTCCCGTCGTCTTCAGAAAAATGTGTTCATCAAACTCTGGACTAAGTGGGTTGAATATGTAAGGCCATTACGGCCAGACTTTGTGGAGGTATAAAACAAATGATCCTTCCCTCCTGAATGAAAAATGTCATGGTAATCTCCCTTGCATGCCTTTTCCCTACTACACATCTAGTAGATTTTCTCCCACAATCTCCATCATAAACCAAGAACGAACATTTAACATTATTTAGTATGGGGTTTGATTATTAAGTATACATTTAACCTCCCGAATTGTAAAAATTATTGTTGTTATTAATATTTTTATTTTATTTATTTATTTGTTTATTTATTTATTATATATATATTTTTTAATTTAGTTCACTTTCTATATTTTTGTATTATGTAAAAAAAGAAAATTGAATGGCAGAGAAAAATTTAGCTACATCTGTTTTGAAATAAGTACGGTTCTGCTACATCAAAATAAATAATAAAAAAAATAAAAATCATCTTTATGATGGTGTACTCCTAAAAGTTCACAAAATAAAATTTTAGCAGATATACCTGTTTGTCTCTTTTGGGAGCGTACTCATCTACATGACTCATCATGTACGACTTGTCTTGACTCGAATAATAAAATGCTCTCTTGAAGAAGAATGTTACTCCCTAACTATACATTCCATCTTTGACTAGCAATAGCAAGTAGCAATACGTCCACCAAGAAAAACAGCTGTGCTCGTCAAGTAATTTCAGAGGGTCTTAATAGTCTTACCGTTGCATTCAAAGAATATGAGACCCAAAGGGGCATCAGGATGCTTCTGCTGTATCCACTGACGTATGCACTGTGGTGAAGTATACAGTGATCTGACTGCTCCTGAAGAACACGCGGGATTCCATATGGCAGATGAACAGGCTTCACATTAGAGTCTATAAAAAGATTAAAAAACAAAGACTGACTTGAAAGGTTTCAAACACAGTGTTTTCTAACACAAAGTCGATATGAACTATTCCTGACAAACAGTTTACTGACTTGAGTTTGAGTCGATGAGACGCTGGTTTAGACTGTTCACCTGAAAAAAGTTTAGGGAAATGTATGTTAGGATACATGAATTCCATGTATATTTCATCCATCCATCCATTCATCCATCCATCTATCTATCATTATTTTAAATATTTTTTGTAATAATTTAAAAGCCTTTAATGTCAAATTTGATCAATTTAATGCATTGTTGTGTAATAAAAACATTACTTTCCCCTGACCCTAAACCTTTGAATGGTAATATTATATTATATAGATATATATACACATACTAGAGACACTAAATCATTTGTATCAGTTAAGCACAAGAGGCTTGACTCATTTCCCTTTCAAAATCTGAAAAGCTATGTGATTGTGACAAACCACAGGAAAAAATAAAGAAATCCAGACAACACCACAAAGCCAAAAATGAATATGTGATGTGGATCAGCATAGAGACACACACAAACAACAAACGTAACTCAGAGAAATTCCTTGGAGCTAGAGACTGTAATCCATTCTGCAACATTAACTGGAAGACCAATGATCAAGGGCACGAAAAAAAACAAAAAAAAAAACTACTTCAAACATGCAGCCATTTTCCTTTGAACCATGTTTGAAAGACATTCTGAAACTATCCACTTATTTTAATTTTTTCAGAATTGTAATATGGTAAAGGTAATGTAATTGGCTTTCCAAGCCTTTCAAATATGCAGTTTTGGTTGCAGTGCAACTGAATATAATTTGTATAGTGACAGGCTTCACTATGTTTTAGGTTTAAATCCCCTGTTAACAATCACAAAGCAATGGCAAAGAAAAACTCCTCAAGAGTAAGGAGGAAACCTTGGGTGGAACCATGAGGAAATTCATCCTGTTCTCAAGAATCAGCCTCCGTTTCACATCTGTGTGAAGGGTGTGGAGGAGGATGCTGTGGGGGACTGTCGTTGGACATACTGTGGTGTTTGCAGGGTGAGGACGGCCTTTTCCATGGCTTCTGTCAGTTGTTGGTCTGGAACCTGGGTCTGTTGCCATGGTGATGGCTCTGTCCTCCGCTGGCTAGTGGCTTTCTGTAGAAGGGCCTTATATTGTGGCAATGCTGGGTGCCTTCTGGTGCCTGCTTTGGATTCTGGGTTGTGAAGTTCAGAATCGGTGGGGTCTTGCAAACACTTTTGGTGGAGGGCTATAATGCCTAAATGGTGACTTACAATGGGGTGGAGGTTTCAGAGGAAAAGGCTCTTGAAGCTGATGTCCTGCTCCATCCCAGGTTCATTGCGAGCTCCGAAGTAAGCTTGTCGAAGTCTGTGGTAGTAATCATGTGGAGTTTCATACCGGCCCTGTTTGGCGGCTAGGGCAGCGATTAGTCTGTGCTCAGACTCTAGGTCTGAGAATTATCTTATGATAGCTTGTTTAAGCCACTGGTAGTCTGATTGGATGTGTCCTGGCTGTCGAGCCAGGAAGCTTCGTACCTCTGGGCTCGAGGCGATCCAGAGCAGATAGAGTCTATCTTGGTGGTTCACACTGGTCCAAGACTGCAGGTAAAAGTCAATGTCTCACATGTAGGCGTGGATATCATGGTCTCCTGCATGTGCTGGTGTGAACGCAGGGATGTTTCTGGCCATTCGGTTGAGGTCTTTGAGTGTCACTCCATGTGTCATTTCAGAGTTTGTCTGAATTGATCCTTTTCCTTCTGCGGCTGCAGAGGTTTCCAGGAAACTGACTTGTGAAGTGTTAAGCAGAAGGCTTTGGCTCCCCCCTTTGTATCGGTGTACAGGGGTGAGGGGGTTTGCACTGCTGGCAGTGTGACGTGCAGCAGGGTGACTTTTGCTTGAGTCCATGCGCAGTCTTGTAGGATTGTTTCAGTTCTTTCTCAACCGTGTCAAGCTCCTCTTTAATATTGCCGAATTTCTGAGTCAGGGTTTGTACTTCAGTTCTGGCTGCATGCAGATGGCCTTCTAAGGCCTTAGCTCTAGTGTCTTCTGGTGAGCTGGCAGGGCTGGCTGTCTGTGGGATGTCTACTGTCATACTGGCACACTTGTGGGAACACCAGAGAGCCAGAGAGAGAGAAGCAGAAGGCAAATGCAAGTACGTACAGAGGTGTTAAGCTATCTATATGGGGAATGGCTGTGTAGGCCGTGTAAGGTGTAAATAGCTGGTGAGGGGCAGCTAGTGAGGTAGGGTTCTCAAACACAAAGAGAGAGTCGGGGTCTACAGCTTATCCTAAACCTCTGTTTCGTTTAGTTAAATGTACGATACTTGCATTGCCTTGGCCTTGAACGAGCGTCCGGATGCAGTCTCGGATGAAAGTCTTGATGGTTTGGAGGTTCAGTAGTGTAGGAGTCGCGATCATGTTCTTCCGGGTTTAAAGAGTGATAGACTCCAAGAAGATGTTATTCTGACTCTGTGGTGGTCGGGAGAGTTTTCTCCCAGATAAAGATGATGAAGTGCTAAGACATCAGCTGAGATCCAAGGATCGTTGGTGAATGTAAAGACAAGGCCGAAGCCTGGCGCAGACTTAAGGGTTGCAGAAGGGTGCTAGCTCACATTCTCATCTTCTCAGAATCTAACAGAACCACAGACTGGGGGCGGGTCGCTGATGTATTTGCCTTTATCCTCTATCGAGGTCACACCTCTGGGGGATCAAAGAGCCAATGGTGTCTTGAACTTTTGGAGGGAAAGTTTATGACTCTTTGTCTCCAAGCATGGTATTTCGCATATGTAATTCGATTGGGTGTTGATGCACAAACTAGTAAAGATTCTTAGAACATTAATATGTCGCATAGGTATCAGCATGTAATATGCACTCTCAATTAGATCATCCGAAGATTAATTCATAGAGACCAAACATGATATAGGTGAGGTTATATTAACAAGTGATCCATCATAACATGCATAAAACGGCGTACAATACAACAGACAATATACAAGAACAGTAATGGTATACACAATGACCTGAAGGATATGCGTGTTCATTCAAAGAAAGGTCCTTTATCCTCTATCGAGGTCACACCTCTGGGGGATCAAAGAGCCAATGGTGTCTTGAACTTTTGGAGGGAAAGTTTACGACTCTTTGTCTCAGAGCATGGTATTCTGCATATGTAATTCGATTGGGTGTTGATGCAAAAACTACTAAAGATTCTTAGAACACTTATATATTGCCTATGTACCAACATATAATATACACTCTCGTTTAGATCATCAGAACACGAATTCATAGATACTAAACATGGAATAGGTAAGATTACATTAACTAGTGATCTATCATAACACACACACAAAACAGTATACAATTCAAAAGACAATATACAACAACAGTAAAGGTATACACAATGTCCTGAGGAGATGTGTGTTCATTCACAGAAAGGTTTTTCTATTAATTAATTAGAGAAGAGTCCATTTTTATGGGCAGTGTGTGTCTTTCCAAAAGGTAAATTAATTGAGAGTTGCTCTGCCCGCATTGCTTTGAGCAATAAAACCAGTGCTATCAGCATTGGTTGCCATGGAACCAGAGGCCTGTTCTGCCTTTTTGAGGCGTTAGCCGCATTTCGGGGGGAAGGGTCCATTGAGCCCTCATAGTTGTCTTGTTGATTGAGGGGTGTTACGGAGTATTTGTTAAATATAACAAAAAAAAATGTGTGTCTGATTGGTCCAGACGCTACAAGAATGAGTCATCTAATAACAGCCAGTTGCATTTTGGGGGAAGGGTCCATTGAGCCCTCATAGTTGTCTTGTTGACTGAGGGGTGTTACAGAGTATTTGTTAAATATAACAAAAAAAAATGTGTGTCTGATTGGTCCAGACGCTACAAGAATGAGTCATCTAATAACAGCCAGTTCAAAGACACACAGGATTACACCATAAATCACAGCAGACATTTGATTTTAAACTTAAGCTTGGCCTTTGAACTAGTCTTGGCTCATAAGTCAAATAAAGCATGCTCAAAAATGTCCTTAAAATCAGGCATTGCAATCTATTAGTAATATCATGACCTGTATTAATCTATCAACATGCAAAATTATATAACATACACGCTCAGTTGCTGTTCAGTGTAGTCTGGATTTCTACTTTCTTCTACCTTGTGTATTTTTGTTCATGTTTTTTGAGAACAAGGGCATGTCATGCAATCCATCACTGTTGGTATCTGCACAATTTGACTTAATCTTAAGCGACTGATGGATTTGTATGAAACTATCATAGAGTTTGACTGGATGCACGACCTTTGACATCATCAGTAAAAGATATGATAAGCCAACAGATTCTCACTCCCATTTCATAACAAATAAACGCAAAGCCAAAAGCAGTCACCGTATCTATCTACCATAATGCTCAAATTACAAACACATTCAAAAACTGAAGAAAAGCAATGGGATTCCCTGCATGTTGAAAAATTACACTAACGGGTACCTAGTGTTGTAAAAAGTGTCACCAAGGGCCAAAGTGACACATAAGTGACGAGTTGGGAGTGAGAATGTGTTAGATAAGCATTTTGTCCTCCCTTTTAAAAATGCTAACCTCAGCCTCAGTGAGAGAGTCACAGGTGCAGCCGCGGGGGTCTCGTAAGGAGCCGCTAAAAGGGGTGCATGTCGATGGAACCGAGCGCTCTGCTGGGTACACCGGCTGGTGGGGTGAGTTCTTCAGCAGATGGTTTAAACTGCCATGGGTGCCGTTATTTGGGGCAGGAGGAATACCTAGCAAATCTAAAGAAAAAAAACAGAAGAATAAACTGTTCTTAGAAGATTTTTTACCAAAATTAATTACGATACAATGGAAAAATCACGTTATTGTCAATTACTGGTACAGGCGGCCAAGAACAGGCTTTATACAGTAGCAGATGCTAAGCTAGGCTTTAAAGGAACACTCCACTATATTTGAAAATAGGCTCATTTTCCAACTCCCCTAGAGTTAAACAGTTGAGTTTTACCGTTTTCGAATCCATTCAGCCGATCTCCGGGTCTGGCGTAGCACTTTTAGCTGTAGCTTAGCATAGACCATTGAATCTGATTAGACCGTTAGCATCTCGCTCAAAAATGACCAAAGAGTTTCTATATTTTTCCTATTTAAAACTTGACTCTTCTGTAGTTACATCGTGTACTAAGACCGACGGAAAATGAAAAGTTGTGATTTTCTAGGCCGATATGGCTAGGAACTATACTCTCATTCCGGCGTAATAATCAAGGAACTTTGCTGCCATACCATGGGTGCAGCAGGCGAAATGATATTACGCAGCGCCTCTGTAAATAAATACACGTCTCGCACACTTTAATGCCCTTTGAATGGAACATATATACGCTCCCTTCGAACTGGAATCATGTTGGAATGTCCTGTGATGTCCTCTTCGCAGGGCACTTACGGTCGAATAGAACAAACGTCTGAAGTGATAAGAGATACATACAAAATGTGCAAAGTGGTGGTACGCGAGGACTGGAAATGAGAAACCCTGAACTTGAGTGAAGAGTGAAGCAGAGTGGGTGAGAAAACCAGACATTATGTAACAATGTTGGGAAGCTCACTAACTATGTAACTTCCCAACAGTGGTAACAGACAATAAGCTGCCAATGATGGCCACTTTGTTTTCAAAGTGGGTCATTAAGTCCTTGGAAGTGATTGTGGATGACGGAGGTGGTGACGGAAAACAAGACTCTCATAGTTCTGCACAATTTCCCACAAGACTTCTCTTGGATTTAAACCAGTATGAGCTCAAGAACTCGCATTCGTATGAGAGGATTGACTAGTTGGCATTATTATGTTGCTAGATTTAGAAACTTTTTATGAGTGATAAAGAATGTGTCAACACAACCATCATAATTTAATCGCTTTAAACTCTGTTCCAAATCAAAGGTGAAAAGAAGGAATGAAACAGTTACTTTGTATTTTGTACTTTGTATTGTATTGAATGTGCACTTCAAATCTTAAAAGGACATTTAAAAAAACTGTACTTGCAGATCATATAATATTAAAGAAATAAAAGGCCACTTAAGTGTTCTTAAAGGGAGTACAATTTTATGACTGTTTCTTGAATATCATTTTAAATGTAGTAAGTTAATATATTTTAATGTACTATTTGCAACTTTATCTTTACAAATGTGTAATTTTAAATATATTTACATAGAAGTTTCAATAGAAATTACATTAAAGTATATTTTAGTTTACCATAATTGCTTGTCAGTACATTCAGTACACCTAATGTACAAAAAAGCAGCTAATTTAATATAATATAAATATATATTTAATATAAATGTAATACAATTTAATACAAATTTTAACTATAAAATATATAAGTGTCTGAAAACATTACATTCAGTTCTCACTTATTCTTTTAAAATATTGTGACGAGAGGGGCAGGTCTCGAGTCCCACGGAGGAGCTCCGGAAGGATAAAAGGACGAGTGATGACAGTGTTGGACAAGAGAGGACCAGGCCTGGACTTTATTTTGTGTTTTGTGTGCGGCAGTCATCCGCGAGGGGCTGCCGCTTTACTTTCATTTTGTGTTTGTTTATTTTATTATTAAAGTTTTGTTTAAGTGTTCGCCGGTTCCCTCCTCCTTCCCGTGACTACGAACTGTGTTACAAATATATTATTTAATAACTACTTTTTTTTGTAAAGTATGCTAAAGTGTTATTTTTCACAAGAGCATTTAGCACACAACAATGCACACAGTCCCAAAAACTTCAATACTGGTTATCTAAACTGGGATGTCAAACTGGGTTTGGTACTGAACTGGGATTTCAAAAATATGATTAAAGATACTCCTTTCACACTTACATGATACCTCTCAGAAAATGAAACTTACCACATAGGAGGTTGTAGACTTCAATGTTCTCAAAGGGAGGCACAGTCGTCTTAGAATTGATACCTGGTCCATATCCAATAAAAATGGCCTGCAAACAGTTACACTTAATTCATGAAATCACACTTAAAAACAAACTTTTAGTTTACACTTGGCATTTGCAAAATACAGTGCCTTGTGAAAGTATTCATACCCCATTCATTTTTTCACATTTTGTTATGTTGCTGCCTTATGTTAAACTGCTTTAAATTACTTTTTTCCCCACATCAATCTACACTCCATACACCATACTGACAAAGCAAAAACAGAACTGTCACAACTTCGTACATTTATAAAAAATAAAAAAAATGAAATAAGTACATTGCATAAGTATCCACATCAATCCATACACCATACTGACAAAGCAAAAACAGAACTGTCACAACTTCGTACATTTATAAAAAATAAAAAAAATGAAATAAGTACATTGCATAAGTATTCATAATAACTAAATATTTCGCTGAAGCACCTTTACAGTCTCAAGTTTTTTTTTGTTTGATACGACAAGCTTTGATCATCTTCATTTGGCAATTAGCTGCCATTCTTCTCCTCACCTCTTCACCTCTCAAGCTCTGTCAGGTTGGATGGGAGAAAATGCACATTTTCAAGTTTCTCCAGAATTATTTGATTGGGTTCAAGCTCAGGCTCTGGCTGGGCATTCACAGAGCTGTCTATAAGCCACTCTTGCTGTGTGCTTATGTTCATTGTCCTGTTGGAAGGTGAACCTTCTGCCCAGTCTGAGGTTCTGAATGCTCTGGACTGGGTTTTCATTAAGGCTAACTCAATATTTTGGTGCATTGAGCTTATCTTCTACTCTGACGAGCCCCTTGGTCCCTGCCACTGAAAAACAGCCCCACAGCATGAGGCTGCTACCAGCACACTTTACTTTCATGTGTCTTCACTGAGGAGAAGATTTAGTCTGGCCACTCCGACATAAAGCCCAGATCGGTGGAGTGTTGCGGTGATATTTGTGTGTGCCTTTCCAAATCATACCCATTCAATTGAATTTGCCACAGGATAACTTCACTTGAAGTGTAGCAACATCTACAAGCAATATGAATGCTCCTGAGCTAAATTTCAAAGTTTTTCAAAGTAAAGTTTTTTGCTTTACCATTATGGTGTATGGAGTGTAGATTGATGTGGGAAAAAAGTAATTTACAGCAGTTTAGCATAAGGCAGCAACTTAACAAAATGTCAAAAAAATGAAGGGGTATGAATATTTTAACTATTTGGTTTGCAAAGGTTGTTTCAAATGTTGAAAGCGGTGTTTGATAAAGTGTTATTGTCGAATTTCCTGTCTAATATTTCATTAAAAAAAGACGAAGCTGGTTCTGAGAAAAGGCTTTTTGTTAGCAGATGCCACTTAATATTTTCTTGTCTAATGTGATGAAAATGAGACATTTTGAAGTGTGGCTTTAGTGTCCAAGTACTATTTGGGGCCCCTGAATATGTCAACAAAACACCCACGATAGCTCCAAAAACACAGACCACAGTTAAAAATAACTAAAAGCACTTATTTTGATTTGGAGTCACAGAGAGACACACATTCCACTCGCCTTCGGCTGAAACACGGAACATTTGAGTAGTAGAAACTAGACTGATCTCATTTCCTTGACACAGAGTCACAAAAATGATCTTCATTCCTCCTAGCAGGAGATTTCACTTCATTAGAATGGCCTAAAGTAAAGCTCTTGCCATAATAACCATCCCTGTGGTAGTGACTAGCTTGAGCAATTTACCTCAACTAGTTAGACCGTTGCCTCATAAGAGTTCCTGTAAGATGTTTTTGTAAAGCCTACCAGATGCATTAGACATTCCTAGACAACCACACAGACCAGGGGCACAGATGGCTGGAAACACACACACACACACACACGTCACAGACATAAACAAGACTCTGTCAAAGGTCCAATATGTGGGTTGAGTGTGTGTTTAAAACTGCAATCTGAACACCTTCCAGTTCGAAGGAACTACTAAGTGTGAATCTGGCACAGAGAAGTTATATTCAATGGACGAGAGTTCATTTAAAGGGCATGTCTGATTTATTCATTTTTTTCATTAGTTTTTCTGGAAAGACCCTGCAGATGATAATCCCCTTCATGGGAATTTACTCAGATCCTTTAATAAGAATTTAGCATAATCCTCATCGAAATGCTTGGTCTCCTAAACCTCATTACATTGCAGCACAGAAGCATAGAGCCTCAAGCAGAAACTGAAGATAGAAGTGTTTACTGGTGTCTATGACAGATTTAAGAAATATTTTGTCTGGATTTAGGGGATAATGCTTAATTTTGTGATTGAGGGTTTGTGTGGATGGTGTGGAAGGGAAGAAGAAAACGCCATGAGAAGCAATGGAGAACTGATGTTTGGCAACATTTTCTTCTTCAAATGAAACAGTTTTTTACGCAAGAGACCAAACGAGTAATAAATAATTATTTAAATACTATTTTTAAAATATGCTCTTCATCTACAATTACTTATATTAAACATTACCGAATTGTATACAGAGGCTTAGCTTCCCTTGTTAAAAAAATAAATGTCATATTAAATGTGCACTTGTGGTGTACTTTAAATCTCAAAGTATATATTTTTAAAAAACGTACTTGCAGATAATATTAATAAAATGAAGGTATACGTAGGCAGTGTGTCCACCAAAGCGTTTTAACCAGCTGAAAACGCCTAGCTGTGAGCGCTTGAGAGCGCATTTTTTTCAGTTGAAACGCTTGCTATGATACAGAATAGTAATATGGCAGACTCATTGCGAATGAAATGTTTCTCCAAGCATTATTCTTCATATCAATTTTGGGGTAGTCCGGGAATTCCATCTAGTGAAGACATGAATACTCAGAGACAAGCAATATTAACTTCTCCATTGCTGTTCGGTCGCATTACAAGCAGGGTGTGACGGTTGGTCAGTGTGGAATTAGTCCCGCCCCTCCTCCACTGTGATTGGTTAGCTGTCTAAAAAGTGACAGTGATGAACGCTGCGTTTTACCCAAAGTTGAACATTCTTCAACTTTTGGCACCGAGAAAAAAATGCAGAATGCTCAGCGTGAAATAAACCCTCAGCGCCTCGTCGCGCTTCTGGTGTTTTAAAAACCGCAGTGCTCCCATTGAAATCAATTGAAGAAATATGCTAGCCTTGGGAAAAAGACGCTCTGGTGGACAAGCGGAATTAGAGTACACTTTTGTGATTATGTTTCTTAACACACTTAAGTACACATTCAAAAAGTGCACTTTGTAATAATGCAAAATGAAAAGTATTACTTTAAAGTATATTTTAAATCATTATGTTTTAGGAAGGCATTTGAACTGCACATTGTGAAGCACTGGGTGAAGACAATCTATTTGTAACATCACACTTTGGTAAGAAAATGTCTGCTAAAACATCAATATTGAGACGAGTGTGCTTGCCAACCTGCATGTTCTTGAAGACGTTATCTGAACCATGGAAGCCGCCACGGCAGTATTTAATTTCACTTGGTTTGCTGTAGATCAAAGTGGGAGAAAAATACTGTGAAAAAGCCAAATTGAGTGCTGATTTAAAAAAAAAAAATAATAATTCTTCAAATGCCTTAAATCAAATTCGGTTACTATTTACAAAAACAGAAAGGTTTGCAGAGTGATCAAAAACTTCGAGAGGTTAAACTCATTTTATAAACACATTAATACCTTGAGGATATAACATTTTTTCATTATACACAAAAAATATTTTACGATTATTTATTAGATTTACAATTTATACATTTGAATTGCATATAAGATTTTATATATTTCATAGTTTTTATTTATCTATTTGGATTACACAGTTTTAACAAATTCTAATATATTATCATCTTTTAGCATCAATTTGATTTGATATAAATAATAATATTTTCAATAAATAATGAATTTATTCAAATTAGAATCAGCATACATCTAAATACATTTATTTTCAGCAAAAAATATGAACATGGTTAAAATATGGCTAGCTATGGTGCAAGGAATAGTAGCTAAAATATATGAGATTAAAAGAAATTGGATTTATCTGTGATAAATATATAAACCTGGTTATTGTATATTTTAAAAAATTCAGTTTATTTAATTTATATGTTTGACTGACAAATATGAATCACATTAAAATTTCGTTTATGTTAAAACTGTGTAATCCAAATGGATGGACATTTTATATGAAATTTTAATTCATTTTAAAATTCGATTCTCAAAGCTCAAACTCACAGTGCTGCTTGCCAGCCGGGCTGCATGTAGAGATGTGCGCTCTCTATACGGATGTTATTGGCAAAGTGAAGCCGTTTGGGCAGATGCTCCTTCAGATATGGCCTCATCGGCTGATCAGGTTCTCTGCACTTCAAACACAGAAAGAAAGAGGGACAGAATAAAGATTTCAATATGATTAAGTGGAAGATATGGTCTATAAGTGAGGTGTGGGGATGTTGTGACAGGATCATACCGAAAGATTCTTCACCAATCCTTCATAATCAACTGCCAGATGAAAACAGGAAAAGAGAAGAGATGGATCGTTAGACTTACATTTAATGAACAAATGACTTTTTTTAATGGGAGTTTCTTCAACTACAGTCACTCTAGGCCCAGGTTTATCCAGCATCTCATGGTATTTACACTACCGTTTAACAGTTTGGGGTCAGAACAATTCTTTAATGATTCTGAAAGAAGTCTCTTCTGCTTACCAAGGCTGCATTTATTTCACTAAAAATATTTTAATATATTTTAGTTATTCCTGTGATGGTCAAGTTGAATTTTCAGCATCATTATTCTAGTCTTGAGTGTATCATGATCCTTCAGAAATCATTCTAATATGCTGCTCATGAAACGTGTTTTATTATTATTATCAATGTTGAAAACAGTTGTGCTGCTTAATAAGAACAGCATTTGAAGCAGAATTTATTTGCAACAATGTAAAATTTTTGTTTTTACTGTTACTTTTGATCAATTTAATGCATCCTTGCTAAATAAAAGTAAAAAAAATAAAATAAAAAAAAAATCTTACTGACCTCAAACCTTTGACAGTGTACATAGATTTTTCTATATTGTTTTTACATCTGTAAAATTTAATCTCAAGTTCTTTATGGTACAACTAGTACACTAACTTTTGATAACATTTATACAGATATTGAAATGGATGGATTTTTATTGTGAAATTTTGGGTCCAAGACAAGAGTATAAAAGATTAAATCTAAACATAGCATATGAAAACCAGCAAAAATGAACGATGAGTCATTTTAAAAGTTATATGACCTTTATACCACAAATCTGCGATTTAATAAAATAAAAATCAACTGCTGCAACATGAAAGTGTCAATAGTTGAAGAAACACTAAAATACAAAGACACTCAAGCAACAAATGTGTGGTGGGTCAAATCTGTCTGCTTACAGGAGAAGAATTCATCAGGCAAACGTTTGGGCCGGACTCTCGCTGCAGGACCCTGGATGACAGTGATGTCATCGATGTTATCCAGATAATCGGAGACGTACACAGCTTTCTTACATGACGCTTCTTCCATCCCTGCATGTTTAGAGACACAAATCAGGACAGAAACATTCAAAATGAGCCATATACCACAGTGCTTAAGGAATAGTTCACCCAAACAATTCAAATACTCACCCAAACCAGAATGAATTATTTCTTTCAAAGTAAATGATGTGAGTACATTTTTGGGTGAACTACTGAATTAAAACATTAAATACAACTTGATGTGTTCACTGTAGTATTTTCCCTGCATATTATAAAATTCAACTTTTTTCCTCTCACTGAAGCGTCAAACAAAGCATATAATTCACTGACCTTAAGGCTTACAGCCAAACCTCCACATCTTTCATTATATTCTTGAGCGAGTACTAATTAAACATCAGTGATGCAACAGAAGTTCAGCACATAAAAAACATACCAGCTCAATATGCATTCACAATCACTCCAACCACAAGGGCAGAGCGGCACAGACAATTAAAAACCCAATAGTCAAAATTAGCATGCTAGCAAGCCTCATGGCGTACGCTAAGGGCAGGAGGCACATGTGCAATCCCACACGTCTTTAATTTGCCCTAATCACAAACGAAGACAGGCGTCAAGCAGATGTCACTGCTGAAGAACTTCTGTGCCCACCCATTTTAGTATCATTGAGATACTATTATTGTTTTTATTAATACTTTGAATTAGTCTTTATTTTTTTATATTTTTGTTCTCATTTTAATGTTAAAGTTTTTATTAATATTTATCATTTTTATTTTCCTTTTAAATTCTAATGATTTAGTAATTTTGTTGTGTATTTGTCATTTTTTTATTATTATTTTTTTAATATATCTAAATAGTTTTTATATTTCAGTTATATTTTAGTATACATGAAGCTAAACTAAATGAAAATCAAAATGTTGTTGTCACGGTTCGCTACTGTGAGGAGCACGGAGCGAGGAACGCGCTCCGTAACAATACCACCGGGGCGCCCTGGAGGCTGGTGCAAGGCAGGGACAAGGGAAGGCCTCCAGGGCGGATCAGGGAGCTTAGGGGGCCATGGTGGAGCAGGCAGTTCAGGTTGCCATGGCGGAGCAGGGGACTCAGGAGGCCATGGCGGAGCAGGCAGTTCCATATCCAGGGAAACAGGAAAACACACGTAGCAAGGGTTGACATCAACAATTCCAGACAAGGGAGAACAGAACTGGCTAGAACTCAAATAGGGCAGATAACGAGGGGCAGACAGGTGAGGAGGATAACTAATAATGAGAAACACCTGGAACTAATAGAACTAAATGGGGACAGGAACAGGAAGGACCAAATAAGGACAAACAGGGACTAAACGGGAACATACACGTGACATTACTCCCCTGGAGGCTGGTGCAAGACAGGAACACAGGAAGGTCTTCAGGGCGGATCAGGGAGCTCAGGGGGCCATGGCAGAGCAGGCAGTTCAGGTTGCCATGGCGGAGCAGGGGACTCAGAAGGCCATGGCGGAGCATGCAGTTCAGGTTGCCATGTCAGAGCAGGGAACTCAGGAGGCCATGGCAGATCAGGCACTCCAGGAGGCCATGGCAGATCAGGGGACTCAGGAGGCCATGGCGAATCCTCCGTGACCTTAGCCGGCTCGGCCACGGGCATATGCCGCCCCCCCAAATTTTCTTGGAGAAAATTAGGAATTCTGGGGGGCACTCTGGAGGAGTGAGCACTTGAGGGCGCTCTGGAGGAGCGGACACTGGAGGGCGCTCTGGAGGAGCTGACTCTGGAGGGCGCTCTGGAGGATCGGGTGCTCTGCAGGAGTGGGCTCTGGAGGGCGCTCTGGAGGATCTGACTCTGGAGGGCGCTCTGGAGGTGCAGGGCTGGCTAACTCGAGGGAATCAGGAGACGAAGGAGGGCTGGACAGGACCAGCGGAGATGAAGGAGAACTTTCTGGAGCGGATTCTGGGGTGAGGATAGGAGCCGAGAACTCTGGAGATAGTGCCATGTCCAAGAGCGCTGAGTCAGCGGCGGCCAGCGAGCTTGACGTAGGAGAGGCCGGCGGGCTTGACGGCGAGCTGGTTCTGGATCGGGGCCGGACACTCTCCAGACACAGGAGGATTCCTTCCCTACAGCTTAGTCCAGTGGTGTCTGGGAGGTCCACGGGGCGATGGTAATTAGCCCTGATCCAGAACAGAGAGTGGAGCGTCGCATCGTCTAACGCCGTACTCGTGGCGATCCCGCAGAACTCCCACGCATACTCCACAAACGGGAGATCCAGGTGAGCTAGGGCGGCGAACCGAGCGGCAACTTCCATAGTCGCGGGGAGAAACTGGGAAAACAAAAAACTTTCAAAACCGAAATAAAATGGGAAGAAGGAGCGCCGCTTCCTCCTTGTTTTAGGTCTGGAATTCTGCCAGGGTTCGCCACTGCGAGGAGCACAGAGCGAGGAACGAGGAGATGCAGAGTCGAATTCAAACTTATTAACTTTAATAATATCCAGGGAAACAGGAAAACACACGTAGCAAGAGTTGACATCAACAATTCCAGACAAGGGAGAACAGAACGGGCTAGAACTCAAATAGAGCAGATAACGAGGGGCAGACAGGTGAGGAGAATAACTAATAATGAGAAACACCTGGAACTAATAGAACTAAATGGGGACAGGAACAAGAATGACCAAATAAGGACAAACAGGAACTAAACGGGAACATACACGTGACAGTTGTCTTGACAACTAATATTCAATATCCACTTTATCTGCATATATTTACTAACACTCACATACGCAATATGATATGTGATCTTTTTATATTTCATTTTAAAATGTAACTATATTATCGCTCATCTCTTAATATAAAATTAGAAATACTGTATAATTTTATCCACATACAGTACTTACAGTATACTGACAAAAGGCGATATAGCTGCTAAATGCGACTATAAGGCATGAAGATATTAAGATATTATAAACCTCACATTCATTATTTTATGTAAAGCTGCTTTGAAACAATGCATATGCTGAAAATTGCTTATGATCTTGCCAATACGTCTTTATATTCAGATTTGGTCTCATGTTTAAATTAATGTGGGAAAGAAAAACAGTACTCACCGTGATCAGAGACCAGAACCAGGTTAACACATTTGTGCAACTGTCTTTGCTTGAGACCCTCCATCAGCAACCCAATAAGTCGGTCGACATTCAGTAAAGCCTCAATGACCTGCAACAAAAAAAATCATCATAATTTGGAATGCATTTCACCAGCAGAATCCAAAACAGGGGAATTCATATTGATTATGAACAGTATTTAAGAGTGCTAACAGCAAACAAACTAAAGCTGGCTTTTATGTTTCTTCTTTGTAGCTGTGCACTGAAATGGTTATCATATGTCAATCATTGCGAATTTTCCTGTATTCCATACACTTCATCAGCAAAAAATAACAGTGATTGTCTTCATTTAATGCTTCATATCCTAAATCAGACATTTGTCCCCCAAACTAAACAGAAACTGAAGTTTGTCAATTAATTTTCACATGTGGTTTGTCTTCAGTTTACCTGGCTACTCATTGGTCCATATCGATGACCCGCGCCATCAGGCTCTTCAAAGTATAAGGTGTAAAAGTCTGGCCTAAAACAAAGTATATATACTGTAATCTGGAAAAAAATAGTAAGCTAAAAATAGCATCTAAATTAACATTTAATTCAAGTCAAAAATATTATTGAACATCAGAGAATCAACCTAAATACATCTCTTTACACATTTTTATGAGTTAAATAAGGTAGAAATAGTTATTTACGGTAACAATTGCAAGTTAAAAATTTTTTTTTACAGTTTAGGCAGAACCAAACCAAATCAGTTATTTAAAAAAAAAATAACTATAAATTAAAAAAGCATTACCTTTCTCCTTTAGGTAAGTTCAACCATTCAAACATTTTTGCCACCCTCTTTTCAAAGGGAATGTTCCTAAAGAAAGAAAAAGACAGTATATCTTTGCTCTTTGAGTGTTTCACAACAGAACAGAAAATAGCTATTAATATATTAATTCTGTATGAGCTCATATCTTCAAACCTACTATTTAAATTATATCATCCTTTTTAACTAATTTGATGGCTCATTTAAACTCAGCTTTTGGTGGCTGTTACTAAAAACCCTGATATCTTCTATTGAGTTCAGCAGAAGCCCATATTCAGAGTCATTATCTCTGTAACTTGCTTCAAACTATTACTTTTTAATTTAGTGTAATATGAAGTGTTGTTTGTAATTGCTAGTTTTAGATGTGAATTATAACCAGTCCTCAGAACTCTCAAATCAACCCTAAAATCCAGTTAATAACAAAGTTAAAAAACCAACAACAGTTATTGTAAATATTCACCTGTCATACTTCACCCAGAAATCTGGGTATTGTCCATTGACTTTCACATCGGATCCAGGCCAGAAGAAAGTAGCCGTTTTTAGTTTGTTTCTCATGGCTGTGAGCCAAACCTAAAGACAATCACAGGAGGAACTGAATGAGAGTGCTGACAAAATATAGAGCACACAAAAGATAAAACACACTCAAAAAAAAAAAAAAAAAAAAAAACACCTGCAAGCAACGCGAGATAAGAGAGAGCCAGTAAACTGACAGTGATAAAAAAATAAAATACAAACGTAACAGATGTAATTATGTCACCTTATTAGTTACTTAGATTTTAGTTTTTTATATTTCTGTTTTCTATTTAATTTTAATCAAAGTTTCAGTAATTTTGTTTATTAATTGTTTTGTTTTTGTTGATTAATTTTATTTATTTTAGTACTTCAACAAACAAAAATGAGAACTGTTGCCTTGGCAACTAGATGAAATAAAATAAGTTTCAGTTTTTCTATATTTTATTTCAGTTAATGTTTATTTTATTTCAAGTAATGAAAATGTTTTTATGTTTTTAGTTTTAGTTAACAATAATAACCCTGGGTTGAGGAACTGGCAATCCTGTTTCATACAATCACAGTTCATTTGGAAGGACAAAATTAAAATCTAATATGGTCGCTACTATAGCAAAGTACATATGGTTATGAAGAAGCTCTAAAAATTCAAGCATGCACGCCTACAGTCAGAAACCACAAAGCCTGTCTCTGTAATTACTGTAAAAGCCAATATATAAGATGGATACTAACCCAGTCTTCAAAGTAACACAGGTTACCACTGAATGTGAATGCCTTTCATATTAGTTGTAGTCTCAAATGCCAACAACTGCCTCTTTTCAAAAGCAAATCCCTATATCTCCTACTAGAAGGTTTTATGGTGCATCATTTCAGCACCATGGACGGGGCAAAACAAAAGCGCATGGCTGAAAGTTGAGCACGAAAACAAACAAGAACGACCAGCGTTCCCAGTGAGAAGTTTGAGGAACTTCAGAAGCCCTGGCCCAACCAGGATATGGGAAATTTGATCAAGAAAACAAAAAACTCTTTGCTAGCTCTCAGATCTTGGATCTTCACAATTTCAGCCGCCCACCAAAGAAAGACATTGTGCTTTGTAATGTTTTCACCATTTGCTGCCTGTTTGATTGCAAATGTGAGTATGTTGCAGAGTGTTAAACATCTGTTCACTACCCTCTGCCATCCCCAAAAAGCTGTCTTGGGTAAACTCTGAGAATGATAAGGGTGGTACCAGACTTTCCTCCCATCGTGATACATAAAGCAATTTGGAATAATTCCATTGCAAGAACTTGCAAGAACTTGAAGAAAGCTCCACTCATAATGACAACAAAAGGCCAAATGCAAGCTCATGCAAGTCCATCAGGATCCACGGGATTCTGAATCTTGTCCAGAAGAGTGTGATCCAAAAGAACATCAGGCCGCTTCAAGAAGTGCTTACTTACTGCCCACCATGCCTCTTGGCATGTAGGGCAGCAACAAAAGTCTTCCACTCCTGTCTGTTTTGGGCCAGCGTCTGAATGGTACCCCAAGTGTGATTCAGGTTCTTTAGTTCTCGTTCTACAGTCCGGCACCAGGTGTTCTTTGTTCTGCCTCTCTTGCGTTTGCTCTCCGGTGTCCAGTAAAGGGCCATGCGGGTAATATTTTTGGGTTCACTCCTTAGCAAGTGCCCAGTCCACCTCCATCTTCTTCCCATGACGATGGTTCCAATGCTGTCCTGTTTACAATGAGCGAGCAATTGCTCATTAGAGATGGTGTTTGGTCAGAAAATTCTCATGATTTTCTTCAAGTTTTTTGTGTGGAAAAGAGCTTATTCAGGTCACTGTCTGTCATCCTCCAGCACTCTGAGCCATATAACATGGTTGAAAGCACACAGCTCTGGTATAACTTCAGTTTGGTCTTTGTGTAATACTGCTGGGACCTCCAGACACTATTCAGCATTCTAAAGGTATTCCTGCCCTTGCTAAGACGATTCTTTATGTAGCTGTCCACTCCTCCTATGCTGCCCAAGTAGGTGACCTCTTTGGTCATTGGAAGATTTTCTCCGTTTACCTGCCCTGGTTGGGGATATGGGATATTGTTTGTCATCATATCTGTCTTCTGCAGGTTGATCCTCAGGCCTATCTGTTTAGCATATGCATTGATATGTCTTCTCCTGGATGTGCTGGTTTGTGTGGGAGACCAGAGCCAGATCGTCAGCAAAGTCCAGATCTTCAAGTGCAGTACAGAGGGTCCATCTCACACCTATTGGCTGGTATTCTGAAATGATCTGCATCACCCAGTCAAAGGCAATGTTAAAAAGGAATGCTGACATCACACAGCCTTGCCTCACTCCAGTCTTCACATGGAAACGATGGCCGCTGTTTAGAAGCTGTTGTAGAAGCTTTTGATGAGAAGGACGATGTCTTGTGGTATTCCATATTAATGTATGATGTGCCAAAGGCTGTCTCTGTGGATGCTGTCAAAAGCTTTCTCAAAATCTACAAAGTTGATGTATAGTTGCCTCTGCCATTCCGTGCACTGTTCAATGATGTTCCGCAGTACAAAAATCTGATCTGTACAGCCTCTTCCTTTCCGGAACCCTGCCTGTTCTTTTCTGAGATGTTGGTCGACTGCATCCGATAGCTGCTGGATTATGATTTTCGCTAGGATCTTGTTTGGTATGGACAAAAGAGTTATTTCACGCCAGTTGTTGCTGCTAATGGCTCCTTTCTTGGGGATCCTCACAATGATGCCTTCTGACCAGTCTGTCGGTATCTCTTTTTCTTTCCATATTGCTGTAAAGAGTGGGAGAAGCATCTTAGCTGCAAGAGGCTTAATACTGGGTCACCAAACAGGAATTTGGAAGGATGTGCTATTGAAGAATTATGACAGTAACAAACTAAGTCCAATTGCACTGGCTTTCCAAAGATTCCTGGAAGCATTCGTGAATTTCCAGGTTAGTTTAGGTTGGCTAATGCTGGTCTGGTCAACCAGCATGGTCTTTCTGATTGATCAAGGAAACCTTGCTAATTAAAGCTAGGTAAGAAGCCTGCTGGAGACACCAGCATCCCATACTGTGGACCAATATCTGTTTACATAAATATAATGACCCTGTTTAAAAAACCAGCATATGCTAGTTAGGTATGCTTTGAAACTAGCTCCTGCTCAGGACCAGCACATGACCAGCTTAAACCAGCTCATGATCAGCTAAGGAGCAGCCTAAACCAGCTCAAACCAGCAGCCATGCTTCAAAACATACCTAACCAGCATACTGTATGCTGGTTTTTTTTTTCAAACAGGGGAGGTTGCACCAGTCATTTGTAAGACCTTTTTATCCAATGCACCATATCTTTATTGCAAAAATATGAAACATAACAAGGAAATCTCCAATATATATACAGTTCCAGCTGCAACTAGAATAAGACTGGCAGCATGGACAGAGAGGAGGAAAAAAGAGGTGGTGGTGTGGCAGAAAAAGACACACACCACTGGTGTTGGAAGAAGTAAAGAAGATTAAGTTATATTTGGTTGTGTGCTGAAGAGATTTAAGTTGTAAACCTGAGACCTTCTGTTTGATTATTAAACCACATCTGCATGCTGAGGAGACAGTTGAAGCCATGTTTATTCAAAAACTACACAAGTTAAAGACCCACAACCTCTCATGCTGCCACATATGGTGAAGAATGCAGCGGGCAACTGCATGACTACCGATGCTCCAAAGTGACGTAGAGGACCTCACAAGCCTGTTTTCTAAGCTAACTACTAACAGACATTCCAGAATTGTAAGGTGGAGCAAAGATGCAGAGGAGGCTTTCTTGAAACTAAAGAGGATGTTGTGTTCCAGTCCAATCTTGAAATCCCCAGACTTCACAAAATAATTCTTGGTACAGACTGATGCCTCTGAGGTGGGTCTAGGTGCAGTCCATTCTCAAATACATAAAGGTGAGGAACATCCTGTACTCTACATCAGTAGGAAACTGGCCAAGCATGAAAAAAATTATGCCACAATTGAGAAATAATGCCTTTTAGTATGGGGGGGGGGGGTAATACATGTTAATACAGACCATGCCCCACTGCAGTGGATTGCCCGGAATAAGGACAGCAATGCGAGAATAACTAGATGGATTTTGAGTCTTCAGGCACTTCACTTCTCTGTTTTCCACAGGCCAGGACAATGCCATGGAAATGCTGATGCCCTCTCTCACAAAGATGTTCTCTTCACAGATGCCAGCCAACCATGAGGAGTAGGGGGTATGTGGCATCATTAGAGGGTATGTGCTAGAGGGAAGATACGTTGCTCTAAGATGGCTGGAATAAGATTGCATCTTGTCAAGAACTACCACTCCCAGGTCACCTTGCGAGGAAGCTAGGGGGCAAGATGGCCACCTGTAAAGGACTAGGCAAGGCAAGGCAAGTTTATTTATATAGCACATTTCGTACACAATGGTAATTCAAAGTGCTTTACATAAAAGAAAGTAAAATAATCATAAAAAAATAATAATCACAAAAATAAAAAAAACTACCTTTTCAATAATCTTGCCTATAAACGGAAGATTTTACATTGGTCTATGGACCATTGGTCCATAACTGCACAAGTTAAAGACCCGCAACCTCACCTCCTTAATAATTATGCACACCTGAATATAAGGCGTTTTTCACTTCCATCCTTCATAGGCAATTATATATCATTTATAAATGATTAAAGACTAAATGAATAGTAGTTTGTATGCAAGTCTGCTCTTAATTTGGTTGTACTATTTGTTCTAAGGTAGAACAAAGCAAAACAAACAATCTGATGGAAACAACCCGAAAACAGTGCTCACCTACAGACAGGACCAAAACGGCACAGAGTGGAGCACAGGAAAACACATACAAAACCAACAAGCACAGGACAGAGTATATATAGGAAATAAAATCACATCTGACAAATGAACTAGTGACAGGGCAAACGAGAGAGCAGAGTCAGAGGAGCACATGGCCAACAGACATAAACTGAGGTCATGTGGGTTTTGTTTCTGGAGCATACAGTAGGTGCCTGGATCCCACACCAGGATTATAAACACAAATGCCAGGATCCTGACATTATGCTCCAGAAACAAAACCCACAAGACACAACACAACCAAAAACAGAAAGTGTTACACAAGTGATGGGATCCCGACACTAACAGTAGAATAAAAACCAAACAAGAGTGTTGGACCCTGACAAGTAGCGTTTTTATCTTGTTGTGACTTTTTTTAATGTCATGTACAGTAGGTAACTATTAATGGTAATAAACTACATTAGAATATGATAATTAATTATGGTTAATTATCTTAACATTCAAACACCAAATGCTAGCAAATCAGTTATCAGTTAAATTACTTATCCAGACCGTTCAAAAAATAAAATAAAATAAAATAAATAACTGAGGGGATGTGAATTGAATTTAAAGATTTCACAAAAAAATTCCCTAATCTTTATTAAAAAGATCATCTCAAATCTATAATTACTGAAGATGTCTTAAAACTGTGCGCATTGATTTTTAAGCTTCATGTCTGTGCATATATATACTCACTGGTTCACCCTGGTACCATGTAGGGTTGAATTTCTCATCAGCTTTCAAACTGAAAGAGGCATTGCGAGTGACATCATACATCTTATTGTCCACAATTCCATGGGATTCTGGATATAGACCCTGCAAACGAAAAACATTTTATGAAAACAAAGCAAATTAACTTGTATTGTCTGAAAAGAAACCAATGGAACTAACAGTAATTGAATAAGTTAACCATTTTGTCATAGGAACTGCACAAAAAAAAGGAATGGCAGGAACTACTGAGGTTCAAAAAATAAGATGGAGAGTTAAAATCAGATTCCAAAATTAACACTTATCAAAACTGATAGTCTTACCTTCACACCGATGTAAATAGTAAGTGATTCAAATCAAACACATAAAAACTGTCTACTAAAGAAAGCAAAAATGATAACCGTCAATACATTTTGACACATACGTTTTGTTCTTCAAGAGCAACTGTGGCTTAAAGGATTATTTCACCCAAAAATGAAAATTGGCTTGTGTTTTACTCACCCTCGAAGCATCCTAGGTGTATATGACTTTCTTCTTTCAGACGAATCCAATCAGAGTTATATAAAAAATTGTCCTGGTTATTCCAAGCTCTATCATTGCAGTCAGCGGGTGTTGCAGTTGAACAGTCCACAAGTCGTCAAATAAAGCTTGCGCATTCATAATAAAAGAAAGAGGCTCCGGGAGGTGAATAAAGGCCTTCTGTAGTGAATCCATGCTTTTTTGTAAGAAAAATATCCATATTTCAAACGCAATAAACACTTTTCTCTCACTTCCGTTATCTGTCATATAGGCGGAAGGTGTATGACGTACGTATGTGCAGCACGCCCGCCTCTGAGATATGCTAGTCTCACGAGTTTGTTAACAGGAGCAAAGGAAGCAAAGTTTCCTTACTTTAACAAAGGAAAACCAGTCTACTCTTGGCTTATATCCAAATCCTCCGACATTCTTCTTTACAAATCCTCGTTTTGTACTTCTAATAAGTGACCGTTGTTTT
>NW_015549641.1:140192-151865 GCF_001515605.1 Sinocyclocheilus anshuiensis
TATTCCAAGCTCTATCATTGCAGTCAGCGGGTGTTGCAGTTGAACAGTCCACAAGTCGTCAAATAAAGCTTGCGCATTCATAATAAAAGAAAGAGGCTCCGGGAGGTGAATAAAGGCCTTCTGTAGTGAATCCATGCTTTTTTGTAAGAAAAATATCCATATTTCAAACGCAATAAACACTTTTCTCTCACTTCCGTTATCTGTCATATAGGCGGAAGGTGTATGACGTACGTATGTGCAGCACGCCCGCCTCTGAGATATGCTAGTCTCACGAGTTTGTTAACAGGAGCAAAGGAAGCAAAGTTTCCTTACTTTAACAAAGGAAAACCAGTCTACTCTTGGCTTATATCCAAATCCTCCGACATTCTTCTTTACAAATCCTCGTTTTGTACTTCTAATAAGTGACCGTTGTTTTGTTGTCTCTCCACGTTCATCACTAATCACGCAACACCGACGTACTACGTCATCCGCCGGAACGGCTTCCACGTATGACAGTTGGCGGAAGTGAGAGAAAAGTGTTTATTACGCTTGAAATATGGATATTTTTCTTACAAAAACGCATGGATTCACTACAGAAGGCCTTTATTCACCTCCCGGAGCCGTGTGAAGCACGTTTTATTATGAATGCGTGCGCTTTATTTGACGACTTGTGGACTGTTCAACTGCAACACCCGCTGACTGCAATGATAGAGCTTGGAATAGCCAGGACAATTTTTAATATAACTCCGACTGGATTCGTCTGAAAGAAGAAAGTCATATACACCAAGAATGCTTCGAGGGTGAGTAAGACACAAGTCAATTTCCTTTAATTTCTACCTGTCACTTACTGTCACTATGGTATAATGATTTGGGAAGGTCTTGGTGGGATAAGCAGGTCGCATATACGGTGTAGAGGTCCCACATTTCCCTGAAGAGACAAGATGAGATTAACCACCGAATCTTAACCAGTTTTTAGACTAGTTTAAACCAGTGGTTCACAACCAGGGTGCCAGGACCCATTAGTGAGCTTCAGAAACCTTCCAAAGGTGCTTTAAGATGACTTAAAATGATTTCAAATAAGACAAACCAACCATAAAACTGGGAAAATATGTATATATGAGGTAGCTAATTTTAAAAATATGATTTATAGACCTGTAAAGTCATGTAAATTAATAAAATCTTAAAATGCCAAGGGGATTTTAATAGTTATGTATAGTATAGTTTAATAGTTTTAATAATTACACTTTTCTAGTTATGCCAACCTATAAAACATTTTATCAGGTAAAATTTGTGAGTAAACAACATTAAAATAATAATAATACTTAATAAAAAAATCTTTAATCCTAATCCAGTAAATCACGAATGAATAGAAAATACATATAAATTCACAAGTTAAAAGAGTGAGATCCCTGAAGGACATTCAGGTCTTAAAATTTTTGGAATTCTGGAATTACATCTTTTGTATTAATTATTTGTATTAAATTGTTGTGGACAGTGGGGGGGCCTTGGAGACAAAAAGAGTTGAGCACCACTGGTTTAGACTAACAGGTCTATAGTACAGGGAGTATTATAATTCATCCTACATGACACTATGAAGAGATGTTTCTGTTGGTTTTAATACACCAATTGTTTTTTTAGCTGACATTTGATTCATTATTTAAACAGAATGCTAAATGTTAAGGCATTTTAAAGACGACATAACACACAGTTTCTGCCAATCTCAAATTAATCTTGAGTACCTATAGAGTACTATTGCATCCTTCATATCTCCGAAGAGTCTTCAGTTTTATCGGATTTATAAAAGACAAATGTACCGCTTCTCTCTGAAAACAGCCGAAAAACAAATGTTCTTCTAACAGATATGACAGATCTAATTCTATGGCCAGGGACAGACTCTGACTGAATGTGACATACTGAGTTTGCTGATGACAGGAAGCAGGCTGCTGTATGCTTTCATGTATCCTGCCCTGAATCCATCCAGAGACACCAGAAGCAGTGGCGGTTTAGAAAACCTACAGGAAAAGATGACAGTTTTTAGAAATGCTTGTCATGCCATGGAAAAAGTAGCTTCCTTTTTCGGTTGAAGCACCCATGGGTAAAAATAGCTATAGGAAACTTGAGCAGGGTTTCACCCAGAGAACAGCAGATGTTGATGTATGTCTACAAGCCCAAAACAACCTGTCACACCCAAAACACCAAATACACCAACGGGGAAGAGCATGCTTTATTTCACGGTCTTGAATTACTGCAAAAGCTCTCAATAAGAAACAAGCTTGCATCATGCATGCTCTAACTTGTAATATTATGAAATGTATTTTCTATTTATTCTCATTTTCTCATAAAGCTTTTATCTGATTTTGCATGAGTGATTTAATAGACTCTTTACCTTACTGTAGATGTCTAACTCTGTAATGGCAACACTACAAAGTTATGGTAATATATATATCCATAAAACATTAGCTCAATTTATTGTGAGACTATTAAATTCCAAACTATAACAAAATAAGCTATAAAATAAAATTATATTAAATGTACAATTTTCTTGAATATTACCTTTATATTTTCCAAATTGTTTTCAGTATTAGGTTTATGGCTCCCAATACACCTCTTTTTTTATGATGAGATGCAATGGCAGCAAAAATGGTTTTAAAGTTAAAGCACATGGCTCATTAAGCTGTCTATTTGTGTTTACGCCAGCGAATGCCATTATGGCCAAAGCTTATGATGAGATGCAATGGCAGCAAAAATGGTTTTAAAGTTAAAGCACATGGCTCATTAAGTTGTCTATTTGTGTTTACGCCAGCGAATGCCATTATGGCCAAAGCTGAATGTATTTCAGAGTATGTTTATTATAGCTAATGGAACAACAACACTGACCACACAGTGCATTTACCCAGACTCAGACATAAACACACACACGCCTAAACATCTCTCTGTGCATCTAAATAGATGCATTCATATACAGTGCCATTTAAAAGTCTGAGTCCACATGTTATTTAAAATCTAATTTAAACTCAGAAAGACAAAGTTTTAGGATGCAGACAATTTAAAACAAAGAATTGTTATGATATAAAATGAATACTATTTATAGACCACTAATCAAATAAGTGCATTAGTGACATTGACCAGGTGAGCTCCTTTGTGCAAAGAGTCAGAGTTCCTTCCAATGAACAACAAGATCCTCTTTGGAAACTTAAACTTATTTAAGACCATTAGATATAACAGAAGTCTGTCTGAAACCAGTTTCCCTCATACAAAACCACTGCCTGTGAAGTCTTTGGCTAAATTTGCAGTAAGGCAGCTGTCTTAGCTTTCAGACGCAGCCAGTGGTAATGTTCTCAAAGGAAACAAATATTGTTGGTAACACCATATTGTCAAAGGAATGTGGTGGCCAACACAATGTGCCTAGAAAACCAATAAAGCCTCATTAACTACAGAAGCAGATGCTAATTTCTAAGTGTTGAGTTATGTATATTGACCTGATTGCGATCTTGATACAGAGCCATCTCAATTATAAACATAAGTCTGTTACCCAGCAGGACATTGAGGTGTCCTGATGTCCTCACAATCCTCTTCAATCCAAGGTTTTTCACCTGTGAAGAAAAAAAGGAAGAGAAAGAAGTATTAATAGTAACTCGAAATGCAGCCCAGGTGTATTCTTCTTTCAGTATCCAAATTTCTAAAGTTTCCATCAATTAAACATTGAGAAAGAGAAATGAAAGTCCGATGAGGAACAATTCACTTTTCAAAGGCAGGAGAGAGTGCAAATGTTGGCCTTGATAAGACAATAACACCACACATGCATTCAAACATAATCAATCTTGAATGAAGGTACAAAACATACTGGAACTACATCATAGTCTTCTAATGATACAACTGACAGAGTCCAGGCAGCTTTTGTCAAGTGATAGTAATTAGCTGTCACTAGCTAATGCACAGGCAGGAACAAACATGGCTGTGATTGTGTACATAAGCAATACTGAAGTAAGACAGCTAGTGTAATTATGAGTTAACACAGCCAACATGTGAAAGCTTAAATCCCCATTGTGTTTAACACACGTCATATGTGAACAATTTATGTTTTCAGAGGATTCAAAGAGCAGATGCAGTGCTTTCAACTATAGCCAAATATTTATTTTGTTTTGTCACAAGGGCTGTATTTCATTAACCAAATGTTTTGAGTCAACAGTCAATTTTACAAATGCTTGTTTTCTATAGAAGCATTTTTATGTTGGTTTATGTAATGTTTTCAAATACTTAAATGCATGTTAACTGCAATTAAAAAATGTATTATAGTTTACATTTATTTTAAATGCAATTATCTGAACTTTACAGTTTTATTATTTCTATTTTTTTGACCCACTTAAGTAGAACTTAAAGGGATAGTCCCCCCCAAAATTAAAATGCAGTCATCATTTAGTCATTCTCAAGTTGTTCCAACCCTGTATGAATTTCTTTACTCTGTTGAACACAAAAGAAGATATTTTGGCTTCTACAGAATGAGAAAAAAAGTACTATGGAAGTCAATGGGGACCAGCGACTGCTTGGTTACCCACATTCTTCGTAATATCTTCTTTTGTGTCTTTTCATACAGGTTTGGGACAACATGGGAGTGAGTAAATGATGACAGAATTTTCATTTTTGGGTGAACTATCACTTTAAGTACATCTATAAATGTAATTTCATAATGACTTCTATTGTCTTTGAAATATGGTTATTTAATGGCAGGTTCCCAGTTTGACAACTTGCTATATATAGTGTGACAACATAAATGTATCACATAAACTGTATCTTTTTTACAATGTAATAAAACTGAAAATTGTAATGCTTTTAGTGCAAAGACTTTAGGATCCTATACAGAAACTGACTTTCAAAAATAAACCTATTTATTGGAGTAAATATGTTATGACTAGTATAAAACAATAGTGAAGCTATATCTCGCTATTTGGATACTATTCTGTCAAACAACACCCAAAAAGTGGGATAGTCCCCCCCAAAATTAAAATGCAGTCATCATTTAGTCATTCTCAAGTTGTTCCAACCCTGTATGAATTTCTTTACTCTGTTGAACACAAAAGAAGATATTTTGGCTTCTACAGAATGAGAAAAAAAGTACTATGGAAGTCAATGGGGACCAGCGACTGCTTGGTTACCCACATTCTTCGTAATATCTTCTTTTGTGTCTTTTCATACAGGTTTGGGACAACATGGGAGTGAGTAAATGATGACAGAATTTTCATTTTTGGGTGAACTATCACTTTAAGTACATCTATAAATGTAATTTCATAATGACTTCTATTGTCTTTGAAATATGGTTATTTAATGGCAGGTTCCCAGTTTGACAACTTGCTATATATAGTGTGACAACATAAATGTATCACATAAACTGTATCTTTTTTACAATGTAATAAAACTGAAAATTGTAATGCTTTTAGTGCAAAGACTTTAAGATCCTATACAGAAACTGACTTTCAAAAATAAACCTATTTATTGGAGTAAATATGTTATAAAACTAGTATAAAACAATAGTGAAGCTATATCTCGCTATTTGGATACTATTCTGTCCAACCACACCCAAAAAGTGACCTGAAATAATCAACTGAACATTTGTGAAAATATTTAAAAGGAAAACAACTGGCTATGAAAACACCATGTAGGGAAGTTTCACTGTTTTCTGTCCAGCTGAAGGAAGATGAACTCCAGGCCCAAATAACTTCAAAGACAAATCCTTCAGATCCATCACAACTTCACAGACGCTTATGAGCCTTTCGATGAAACAGATAGGCCTACATGTCTGTTCAAAGCGAAATCGTAAACCTAACCAGCTTAAGGATTTTATACAACCATTATTATGGGATTTTATCAACCAAAATGTCTTTATTGACAACCCAAAATATCTATTTTCATTTATACAACATAAATGACAACTAACATGTTATGTAGCTACTTGATGAGAATGGAATGCAGAGCAAAGCATGTCTTGTACCTTCACATATGCTCTTGTAGTTTGAGCAGCAGTCACCCACTTTCACACAGTCTTCAGAACAGGAGCAGAGGCTGTTGAGCAAACGCTCCTCACGGCAGCGGAATTTCGAACACGTCCAGCGCTGACCTTGAACACAGTGAGTGACGGAGATAAACAGCAGGGCAGAGATGATGTGGGAAGAAATGACAGTATCCTGGTTGTTGATATAAACAGCTGAAAGTTTGGTATCATGAAAGCACTTCGGAGCTGTATAGAAGAGTGCTTTCCAAACCAATGGAGCACATGCATCGTATTTACATGCAGACCTTTGGTTTAAAACTAATTTTGGATTGGTAAATGAAATTCAAATGAAAAAAAATAATAATAATTACTTGAAGAAAGTCAATGGAAGGGGAAAAATGGTTTCTGATTCTTAAAGGGACAGTTTACCCATTTACTCAGCCCGCGTTTTAATTCAGCAAATCATTTTGGGCAAACACAGACAATTATTAAAATTCATGAGCTTAAAGGGACACGACACCCCCATGTCGTTCCAAACCCGTAAAAGCTTAGTTTGTCTTCGGAACACAATTTAAGATATTTTGGATGAAAACCGGGAGGCTTGTGATCGTCGCTTCATACCATTACGGTTGAACCACTGATGGCAGGTGGACTATTCTGACGATGTCTTTCATACTTTTCAGGACCTTGACAGTGTAATTTACTAGGCAGTCAATGGGACAGTCACAAGCCTCCTGGTTTTCATCCAAAATACCTTAAATTGTGTTCTGAAGACGAATGAAGCTTTTACGGGTTTGGAACGACATGGGGGTAAGTGATTAATGACAGAATTTTCATTTTGGGGTGGAGTATCCCTTTAACAGACTGTCAGGCTGTATGAAATACAGCATGTCTTTAAGATGTTTATGATTTAGAATGTATGTAAAACTGATGTCTGAAAGATGTCTAAGATGTTTGTACACAGCAGATGCTTTCCAGATGAAGTGATCTTAAACAGACATCTAGCAGACGTATGTGTGCTATCTGGGTTGTGGTCAATAAAACAAAATGCAATTATAATTAACATGACAATGTGTACAAAACAGGCGTTGCTACAGTGTGTTCGGAAACCTAGGCTCTCGAGCCATATATGGTTCTTTCAGTGAGTGCCTATGGGTCGACGGAAGGAAAAAAATAAACCAAACTATTTTTTTTGTTTTGTTTTGTTTTCATCAATAATCAAAGCTATTGTGTGTCGATTTAATAAAAAAAATCGATATATTATATATTTTTTAGAATATTACATAATTCATCAATGCCAGTTTGTTGTATAATACACCAACCAATCATGATCTGGCACAATAAGTTCAAATTTCATTGGACAATGTGAAGTGGAGCGGTAATTTTCCATTCTTATTCATAAATCGGTTGAAAATTACATGGACAGACGAACTTATATTTGTGGAGCGATCTGGATCTGCGGTTTGTCTAATTTTTTAGTCAAATTGCATCGCTGAGAAAATGGCTGGCAAAATGGTGACGTGAAAGGACTTAATATATTACCATTTTTGATAATTATGCAGCATTATGAAAGTCTCTTATGCTCATCAAGCCTGCATTTATTTAATCAAAAATACAACAAAAAACTGTAATATTGTGAAATATTATTACAATTAAAAATAATGTTTTTTATTTTAATATACTTTAAAATATTAAAAATAAATAAATACTGACCTCGAGCTTTTGAATGGTAGTGTATATTGTTACAAAAGTTATATTTTAAATAAATGCTGTTCTTTCTTTAACTTTTTATTCAAAGGATCCTGAAAAAAAGTATCACAGGTTATAAAAAAATATTAAGCAGCACAACTGTTTCCAACATTGATAATAAATCAGTATATTAGAATTATTTCTGAAGGATCATGTGACACTGAAGACTGGAGTAATGATGCTGAAAATTCAGCTTTGCATCACAGGAATAAAATATATTTTAAAGTATATTAAACTTTTGGTCAAATAAATGCAGGCTTGATGACCATAAGTGACTTCTTGCAAAAACATAAAATAGTAATGTATCCAAACTGTTTTTTTTTTTTTTTTACATGGTCCCTAATTTAAATTTTAGCCCCTGCCCCTGAGGAACACTCTGCACGTCCCAGATAATTCTTCAGTTTATTATGAAAATGTTCATCCATATGTGGATCAGTGTCATTTTAGCATAATTGAGATACTATTATAACTTTACATTTGTTTTTTTTATATTTTATGTTTTCGTTTTAATTTCAGTTAAGAGTTTTAGTAGTAATTTTGTTGTGTTTTGTAATTTTATTCATTTTTTTATGTGTATGTATATAATTTTTGTTAATATTTATTTCAGTTTTAATTGTAGTTATTTTAGCAAAATGGGAAATGTTGTATTGTCATCCAGTTAAAATAAAAATGTTTAAGATTTTTTTTATTCTATTTTATTTCAGTTAAAGTTTATTTTAAGTAACAGTTTTTAGTCAACTATAATAACCCTGATGTAGATTCTGCATTTTAGTTGTAATTATTATTATTTATATTATGATATTATTATTTAGTTCTCACTATTATGAAAGATATAGTATTATCATTACCATTAAAGTTCTATCATAAAATAAAATAAAAGCTTGGCTGTCATGCTTTCAAATAATGATATCACATATTTGTAACAACACATTATATATCACAGATCTTAAAATTCCCTCATTTCTTTCTTCTGAAACTCCAAAGAATTATTTGAAAATGTTTCAACTGTTTTTGTCCATACAATCCAAGTCAGCATGACTGATCTGAGGAATGCAAGTCAGCAAAAACAGCATGACTGATCTGTGGAAGACATCAAAATATATTCCACAGACATAAGACAGTCATATAAGTTTGAAAAACATGAGAATAAGTAAATGATAACAGAAACATCCTTTTAACCACAAACACTGAGGTCTAGCATTTGCTGGCAAGATAAAGATTATGTACATGTGTGTTTGCAGTCAGTAGAAGTGCTCATCTTGAGACATACCGGTAAAGCTTTATTCTAGAACAAAGATGTTAGATAAAGCAACAAAACACATTCTGAATGTAGGTCTGTGGGTTTTTGCATGTATGAAATAAATAGCTGCAGCTGTTTTACCAGCAGTTAAGTTCTAAAGTATTATACATGTGAAAAAATGAGACAGGTGGAGACAACGAGACAGGAAAAGACTCGGTCTCAGCAGACTGAAAGTCACTGATCCTTTACACTCTAAAAAATGCTGGGTTATATTTAGCCCAGCATTTTTTAGAGTGTATACATTTAAAGGAAAATTGATGTTGATTTATACCTCCAAGCTTAAAAGAGTACACTCTAAAAAATGCTGGGTTAAATATAACCCAGCACTGGGTTAAAAAGGGACAGACCCAGCGGTTGGGTTGTTTTGAACCAAACCGCTGGGTCAAAACAACCCAATAGCTGGGTTTGTCCCTTTTTAACCCAGTGCTGGGTTATATTTAGCCCAGCATTTTTTAGAGTGTATACATGCAATTCACCTAATGAAAGCGAAATCCACCCATCCCACACATGATGCAGCACACAGGGCAAGCACCTCAGGGAGGAACATTCGGTTACTGTGTTGAAAAGTGGAGCTGATTCAAAACATCAGGGAAGACAACTACAGAGAGGGACTTTAAGAGACACCCACACAGAGCTCTAACACTTTACTGAGGGGATTTCAACAGGTGGGTGTTGATGGTATAAACAGACATTCTTGTTTCCAATGTTTGCAGGCTTTTTTGGGCTGTTACAGCCCTGAATAAATGGTCAGTGTCTGTACACATACTGTGAATATAACTTCATTTTCCTTCTCTTTTTCTATCTCAGACACATGCACAAACACAGCCGGTTTGCCAGGCTACCAAAAAAGCAAAACATAACTTAATACTTCCTCAAAGTGAAAGTGGGAGTGTGATGTTACCATGACCCAAGGGAGAGTTCACACCTAGTATTAACTGTCTCAGGTGATCTATTTACAAGAGGTCAGCGCTAGGCCTGTCGCAATAATCAATATATCGACTTATTGCGCAATATATGTACATGACCTCAATAATTTTTGGTGACGCAATATATCGCCCACAATATATCACACAACAAAAAGTTGTTATCGTGACAGGCCTAGTCAGCGCTAAATACGGGTGTAAGCAAAACATCTTAAGATCCAATCACCCAAAGCAGGGCTGTCCAAACTCGGTCCTGGAGGGCCGGTGTCCTGCAGAGTTTAGCTCCAACCCTAATTAAACACACCTGAAGCAGCTAATCAAGCTCTTACTAGGCATAGAAACTTCCAGTCAGGTGTGTTGAGGCAAGTTGGAGCTAAACTCTGCAGGACACCAGCCCTCCAGGACCGAGACAGCCCTGACCCAAAGTATAATAGTTTAAATATATATTAAATACAATTAGTTAAACTTTGAGTGCTTTTTTGACCCATTTAAAGGGTAGCTCACCCAAAAAATACAGGTTTGGAACAAGTGGAGGGTGAGTAAAATTTGAGTTTCATTTTTGGGTGAACTATTGCTTAAGTACAACTTAAGTACATCGTTATTTAAAATATACTTTAAAGTAAACTTTTTAATTCAACATTATTATAAAGTGCACTTTTTAAAAGTGTACTTAAGTGTGTTAAGAAACAGTCATGAAAGTGTACTCTATATAAGTATACTTAAGTGGCCTTTGATTTAATTCATATTACTTTATCTGCAAGTACAGTGTCAATCAACTAGCCTACTTAAAATATTAAAATAACAGTCAGAATAATCTTTCAATCGTTTACACATCTTTGTTTTCACTTTCATGTTACTGAAGCGTCCAAAGAAGAAAGAAAGTCATGTGGATTTCGAAAGACATGACATGAACGGGAATAAATGATGACTTTTTCTTTTTTTTCTGCTTTATCAGCATTCAGTAACACATTGACATCAAAAGTGACGTATGCAGTCATGAAATCAGAGACATCCCATTGAATCTGAACAGAAAAGGTTACACAAGATGCATGAAATGTCACTTACTTGGTTCCACACACACTTCCTTGTAGTCCAGACAGCAGGTGCCTTCATTTACACACGTAGTGTCACAGTGGCACACTGCATTAGAGTCACGACTTTTGGACAAGCAGCGATTTCTACAGCTCTCAGTAACTAGAAAACACACAAAATAAAGAGCACGTAGACAGAATGATATCTCAAATGTAATGTGGATATAATGACACAGGACTTCATTCCCAAGCTCAATGACATCAATCATTACACAATGGATTAAAGGCTGATAATAGATACTGTATGTGAAATATATGTACCATTATATGAAAAAGATTATAAAGGGTGGGCTTTAAAACCACAACCAGAATAAAAAAAGTAGAAAACTGAGATACCTTTATCACTGCAATGGAGTTTGAGTATAAATATGATTGTGAGAATTAAAGCCAGCAAGCCAAACAGAAGGACCTATAGGGAGAAAAACCCAAAAAACAAGAGGGAAAAAATTTTAGTTATACAAGATTCAGTACAGAAGGAATCATTTGCATTAATATACAGTAATTTGCTTCGATTTTATTTGAAAAATGTAATAAAAGTTTATTTGACATAAATGTTGCTAAATACATCCTGCTTGGAAAACATATCAGCAGAAATCAGCCTTGTAAGCCTATACAGGCATTTCACACATTATATATAAATATATA
>NW_015549641.1:152119-159133 GCF_001515605.1 Sinocyclocheilus anshuiensis
GAATGGAAAGTTCAAAAGAACAGCATTTATTTGAAATATAAATCTTCTATAACATTTTAAGTCTTTACTGTCACTTGTGATCGATTTAATGTGTCCTGACTCCTAGTTGAATAAAGGTGTGGAGTGTGATTCACTAAACTTGCACACACTTTTCATTCCCTCCAAGCTTTAAAGTGAATTGTTCAGTTTAAATAAAGGGTTGCTGAAATATGAGATGAGAAGTTTGGGAAACATTAGACAATATGCAGCTTTGCTGAATTTAGCATGTCATACTAAATCAAAATCGGGCCTTTTCTTTTAGCATTTTGAAATCAGTTTTCTTCCTAGATGATTCTTCTAACTAATGATTAATACAGCAATACATAACAAGCCATCAGCCTGCTGGTGACCGAAGCTGTTTGCTTAAAGTGATAGTTCACCAAAAAATCTGTCATCATTTTCTCACCCTCAAGTTGTTGAACGCAAATGTAGATATTGTGAAAAATGTGGGTAACCAAACAGCTTCTGGTCCCCATTGGCTTTTTGTGTTCAGCAGAAGAAAGAAACTCGCACGGGTTCGCATTAACTTGTGGGTGAGTAAATGATGACAGGATTTTCATTATTGGGTGAACTATCCCTTTAAATGGGGTGAAGGAGGCATTTGAGTCAATATGCATAGTTAAAAAAACATTAATAAATAAAGGTATCAAGATAAAATATTGCACACACATTTGCACCTTTGTTTATGAAATAACAAAACTATGAATTGTTGTTCTCGACCAGCTCAATTCAAACACTGTAATGCTACATTACACAATGAGGTACTTTATGCTGGCTTCTAGAGGTAATAACCAACATTTCCTCCGTAGCTCTAGTGCAGCCAGTTGTTACTTGTTTTCACAGCTTTATACATAGTGTAGTAGTGTTTTATTTAAAAAAAAAAAAAAAAAAGCACCGTTTGATAAATTAATTCCCATGTCTTTTTCATCACTTGTTCATGATTACAATACAAACTGCCATGACCTTTAAAGATTCTATTCGTTTCCATGAGTTTTCCTGGCTTGGATATCACATTAGTTTCCAGGTTTTCAGTGGTCGTGGGAATCCAGATGGTCAATGATGCAAGTGTGAGCTAAATCTCAGCTAAAGCAGCCTACTTCTAACAGCAGAAATGGTCAAACAGAATTTACAAAAAACAAAGAAAGAAGAAAAAAAAAGAAATGGGGGGGGGAATAAACAGAAACTTTACATACAATATAATTCTCCTAAAAATATACACTTTACAAAACACGTATTTTTTCTTATTTTGATTAAGTGCCACTCAAGCCTCAATATCTAACTATACCTATATCTAATATCAATATCCATGTGTACAGTATACAGACTATACGCTATACTATACTATACTATAACACACTGGTCTTGTGGAAATATACTGTATATAAACTTACTTGAAATAAATAAATAAAAATAACAAAATTAAGTCTTTATCCAATCCATTAAGATTAAAAGTTAAATGAGTAACACTGCGTCAGTCATGGGTTGCTTGTTTATCCTAGTTTCAGAAACCCGCTTTTATTTCCCCCATAGTGTCCCATGAGACTTCGCTTACCGCACAGAGGATTTTCAAGTATCTTGACTGTGTTTCTGTGGCGCTTTGTGTCCGTTTGGACCGCTGTGCTGTCCCCAGTAGGTTGGCGGCGTGCTCGCTCATGTGTTCATCCCGCTTGGCTGAGTCCATTATTGATTGCGCGCTCAGTGTGCGTTGCACAGGTTTGTTTTGCAGGGACTCGTTTCAAACTTTGTTCTCTAGTGACTTTGTAGCTCGTGCAGTTCAAGGACCGCCCAGCTGCAGGCTAGTCAACCAACGGTAACACGAGCGGCAGCACATGCCCTCTGCTTCTGTGTAATTATATTGTAACCAGAGAAAGTGCCGTCGACTGGGGCGAAGAATGGTTGCACTGAAATTACCTTTCTAATCTGTCGATATATGATGTATATCGTGTTTGGAACAGCGTCTTTGACTGATTTATGAAAGCTCTTCTTTTATTTCACTGACGCTTGCACCATTAAAGGGGTCATATGATGCGATTTAAAATTTCCTTTCTCTTTGGAGTGTTACAAGCTCTTGGTGCATAAGTCCCCACTGGATGCAACAAATGCGTTGTTTATAATGGGTTTTAATGTATTTGTCTCATCGCTCCGGCCTGACAGGGCATCACAATATGGTGAGGGGCGTATAACATTTCCATCACACTCTTGAGGTATTCGGCCAATCACAACGCACTGGATAGCTGGCCAATCAGAGTACACCTCGCTTTTCAGAACGATGAGCTTTGTAAAAATCAAAGCGTTTCAGAAAGGCGGGGCATAGAGGAGAAACGTCTCGGTTAAGTATGGTAACCCTCGTTCCCTGAAGGAGGGAACGGAGACGTCACGTCGGATGACCGACGAATTGGGAGGAGAAACAATAATGTACAGTTTGTGGAAAATAACGTGTTTTTTTAACCTTAAACCGCATAAACACATTTCATTACATCAAATACATAAAATAATGTTCTTTTTAGCAGCATCATATGACCCCTTTAAGAGCTTTGGGTACACTGTCAGAAAAAAAAAAGTGCAAAGATTGTACTTTTAGGGGTACAGCAGCTTGTCACTGGGGGGAGTGTGTTAATTGGACATCTTTGTACCTTCTTGACCCCTAAAGGGTGCATATTAATACCTTAGAGTAGTGATATGTACCCTTAAGGCAGTAATATGTACTTTTATGGTACTATTATTAAAGTACAGAGGTGTCCATTTGAGGATACTGCCCCAGTGACAAGCTGTTGTACCCCTAAAGATACCATTTTTGTACTTTTTTGCTGACAGTGACAGACAGTGTATGTAGAGGGGCACATGTGGTAAATTAGACCAACCGTGTTTTGAACTGTTTTGGGGAGGAAAACTTTTGTTTGGATATGTCAAATAGACTCTGCAAGTTGAAGTGTGGGAGATTCAGCCTAAGGAAAAAGCCAATACTGGTTTGGAAATGTGTTGGCTGTAATTTGCATGGCAAAACAACTACAGAAATATGCAGCCACTGTGTAACATGCAAAATATGTTGCACCATCAAGGTTCAAGTCGTTATTTATCACTTAATGCATTCTGTCAGATTCCGCACGAATTGGTGCATTACGTTATGATGACCTCAATATGCATAAAAGAGGCTTGTATCTGCTTTCATACATGGATATATTACACAACTATGTCCCCTCATGGTCAGTCGATGCATGTACACTTAATCATTTACCTGACATTCAGTAATTATACGAGCATGATCTGAAGGTAAGAGTGAAAGTAATTTGACCCATTCAGCCATCAAATCAACATCACAATCTGTATTTAATTTTCTGTCTTTATTATATGACCTCACTATAAGAAACGAGAAATGGTTTTTGAATCAACATAAACCATAAAATGTTGAATAAAATACCTGTTTTTACTTATTACCAGTTTTATTAGCAGGGTACCAGCTGTATTTCTATCCAAATGAAGATGGCAGTATTTTGCTGTTCATTATTGTTGGATATCTGTGATATCTGTTGTCTGAATTTGGGCAAAGCCAGCGAGGCTGATTATCTGAGCTGACAGTATCATGTTCCTAATTCATTTAGTCTCACTTACCGCATCCTTCAGGAAACGGAGGGGGAATGAACAATACACAGAGAGGTCATTACATTAAGCTCAATTATTGATCAACATCAATTTAATTTTTTAAGTGTTGTAATTTTTAAAACGATACGGTGAGGTCTGCAAAATTAGGACAGTTTTGGTACATTTGACAAAATTGTATGTAATCTTAATGTGATATGGACATTTGAGCATAGTTAGGCATGTTTTGTGGGACATATCATTAGCTAAGTGAGACAGTGTTTTTAAAAGTATGTGAAATGCTACAAAACAGAAAAAAAATACAATAATTACAATATTGTTTAGACTGTGTCGTGAGCCTTCTGGAAATGCTTATCTCATAGGCTTAATAGATTAATAGATATGCTGGTTTTTGGAAGATAGTGACAGGTATGTTACTGGTGAAAGGTGGACTAACTGCTTTGACCAACTTAATTAAGGTCTACCAGCTTGGTTTCAGCCCTACAACCCGACAATCCAGCTAATCCATTATCTAGATCAGCTTGGACCAGTAGTAACTAGAAACCATGCAAAAATCACTTTCAGGCATGTGCTATAGTATAGCTACAATGGATATCACAAAACATCCAGACTCTATAGGATAAGATCCAGGATAGATGTTCCAAACCTGTATAACTTTCTTCCTTCTGTTGAACATAAGAAGATATTTTGAAGAATGTTGGTAAACAGACAGTTGACCGTTGGCAGCCATTGACTTCCATAGTATTCAAAAAAAATACTATGGAAATCAATGGGGACCAGAAACTGTGTGGTTATCCACATTCTTCAAAATATCTTCTTTTGTGTTTAGTAGAAGAATAAAATTCAAACAGGTTTGGAACAAATTCATACAGTTTTATTAAAGTCAAAAATATTGTTTACACTCTAAAAAATGCTGGGTTAAATACAACCCAGTGCTGGGTAAAATACCAAGCAATTGGGTTGTTTTGACCCAGCGGTTGGGTTACTACCCAGAAGGTTGGGTTAAACATTTAACCCAACCGCTGGGTCAAAACAGCCCAATTGCTGGGTTTGTCCCTATTTTACCCAGCATTGGGTTGTATTTAACCCAGCATTTTTTTAGAGTGTACCTTGACTGAACCAGCCTGTGTAGCTTACAAGTTGTACCAGTTGAACTAATGTTATGGCTAAATCAGGTAAGTTAACAAATGCAAGTTACCACATTTGACAGTGTACTGTTTCACTCCATCTAGAATGTTAGTAAATACCTAATATCTATCTATCTGTAGCCTATATGTATAGGCTATGTATCAGTTAGATGTTGAAGCCTGATCACCTCCACTATGTGATGTCATGCAATTTTATTTATGAACCATTGTTACATTTTATTGCTCTTATTTGTCCCACTTTACCTGATGTTTGCTGAACCCACCCTATATAAAATGAGGTTATTATAGATAATACGTTTTGCTCAATCTTCACACTCTAAAAAATGCTGGGTTAAATACAACCCAGTGCTGGGTAAAACAGGGACAACCCCAGCAATGGGTTGTTTTGACCCAGCGGTTGGGTTAAATGTTTAACCCAACCTTCTGGGTAGTAACGCAACCGCTGGGTCAAAACAACCCAATTGCTGGGTTTGCCCCTATTTTACCCAGCACTGGGTTGTATTTAACCCAGCGTTTTTTAGAGTGCAGAGTTCCCGTTAAAATCTGTCTGTACATAAACGAACTGTCCGTTTTGTACCAATGGGAGGTTATGAAGATGAAACACAGCTGAGATGTGTTGACTCAACAGGCACATGTGCTCCCGTGGTGCTGAAGGAACAGCTCAGTGAGCCCCGTCGCAATGAAACAGCCCGGTGCTTCCTCATCACCATCACTCCTCAAAGTTTGCTGCTCATTTCATTCGCTCTAACCATGAAGAGACAAAACATCAGGACCCTCGTGTTAATCATCTGCACTTTCACTTATTTGCTCGTCGGAGCGGCTGTTTTTGACGCGTTAGAGTCCAAGATGGAGATCACCCAAAAGAAGGTCCTGGACGATCGGAAGCGAGAGCTAATGGACACGTATAACTTGAGCAAAGTGAATTTTGACGAGCTGGAGCGGGTCGTGCTGCAGCTGAAGCCGCACAAGGCTGGAGTCCAGTGGAGGTTCGCAGGCTCCTTTTATTTCGCCATCACGGTTATTACCACTATAGGTATGTCAGACATTCATGTCTCGTGTCCGTCAACTTGGTTTTTCATCAAACTTTTTCATTGCTGTCGTTTTGTTCAAGTTCGTCATACGAGACTGTGCGAATATGATTATGATAAATCACAAATGAGTTCTTGGCCGCCCACTAATCTGCGGGATCCGTGAGCGTATTTGCGTCAGTTTGATTAGTAAAGTACGCGAATTTTAGACTTTTAATGTAGGCTATGATAATAAAATGCACCGCATATATTTTGTTATTTCGAACGCTGAATTAATCCAAATGTAAATTAATTTATTTTCTGATGAGTAATAGCCTTGTGAATCGTTTTGGGGGTGTTTAAATAACACACCCCGGTAGAAAACCCAGTTTAAGATGGTAGCTGTGTTTGGAACATGCTAACTGATTTGTTTCTAGCTAGTCTAAGATGGCCATTAGCTGGATCAAATTGTCTGTTAGTTGCTCTAAATTGGTCATTAGCAGGTCTAGAGTGGCAACTAGTCCAGTCAAGACATTAGTTGGCCATTAGCTGTTTAAAGCTGGTTGACCATTGTGGCAAGCATCTACAATCTCCTCATACTTTCTTAAGAGGGCTGCAGTGATTGTTAGGTTGCTGGTCAAGCAAATAACCATCTTAAAGACCAGCCAGAACACGTCCTCGTACTATGTTCAAAAACACTGCGACCAACTCAAACTGGATTGTCCAGCAGGGACACAGATAGCTTTTGTGTACTGAAACTTACACAACCTTCAGAAAAAGTCAGACTTCCTAGAGATGTTGAGACATCGGTGGGCTTAGCATGGCAGAGCACTCTGTGTGTGACACTGGACAGCTCTTGAAGAATCAGACACTTAGCCGACAGAGCAGGGTTGTACAAGGTCTTTTAATTCATCCAAAGACCAACAGACCATGTTCAGTGACCACCCTTCATCTGTCCATGTCTCTCTGCTTCATTGTCTCGGCAATAGGAAATATGCAGTTGACATGACATTTCGAGTAGTGACAGCACTGTCCTGCTGTGTGACCTGCTGTACTTAATCTAAAATGACATCAAACATTTGTTTGTTGTTCTTGTATAATAATATAGTTGCTTATTTATGGCTTCATATTAATTGAGAAACTACATTCAATTTTTTTATTTTTATAGTATATGCATTATATATATATATATATATATATATATATATATATATAACAAAAGA
>NW_015549641.1:159198-166773 GCF_001515605.1 Sinocyclocheilus anshuiensis
TTTTTATTATATATTTTATATATATATATATATATATATATATATATATATATATGGAACAAAAGATGAAAGGTAATTATAAATAAACAAACAAACAGGGACCAGTTAGAGCACCAACAATACTTTCCCTTATGCTTTTATAATACATATATTTGTATTTATAATACATTTTTGTATTATATATAATGCATACATCATTTTTACATCTTCTTAGTCTTTAAATAATAATAATACTGCTTGTGACTAATTGTTTTGAATGTGTACTTGTAATGTTGGCCTACTTCAAATCTTAAAAGTAGGCCTATATTTAAAAAACTGTACTTGCTATTATAATATTAATGAAATAAAATGTCACTTAAGTATACTTAAAAGAGTACACTTTAATGTTAAAAAGTGCACTTTGTGGCAATGTCAAATTTAAAAGTTTTATTTTGAAGTACACTTTAAATCATTAGATTTTAATCATGTTTGTAAAGACGTATGCTCTTACAAACACACTAAAGCACAAGTACTTGGTGACAATTTCAACTGTGTTAAAACTGCTTCGGTAGTAAACTTTAACCATATTTCAGAGATTATAGAAGTAATTATGAAATTGCATATAAAGATGTACTTAAGTATTATGTAGGTGCGTCAAAAGCACTCTTACTGTAAGTTCAACTACTTGCATTTAATATAAATTTAAACTATAATAAAGTTTCAATTTATTTTTCAATTATGTTTCCCGAAAACATTAAGTTTGCATGTTAAGTCTGTTCTATACTATATAAAGGTTCTTATAGACTAAACTCGGATCATTATGTAATGGACTGTAAATCATATTAAAATCTCAACCCCATTTTAGGATTCACAAAAACTCAACTTAATTAATTTTTCCATTGTCATGTGTGCTGTGTTTCCTCTTATCAGACACATCCATGGTCAGGTCTGTTTCATGTGTCTGCTATAGATCAGGTTACTGTGTACACTTGCCATGAGTAATCTAATCATCAGTTAAGCAACCAGCCTGCCAGCACCTTATTGTCAATGCAGGACACTCTGTAAACAAGGAACTGTTTACTATCTGTGGTCTGTGGTATCAGCTTAGTGCGCTCAGCTAACCTGATCCATTAGTCTAGTGGAAGTTGGTGCTGTAATTATCAGCCCACAGTTCTGTATTACCAAGCAGGACCGTAACCGGCATAGATATTGAGGCAGATGTGTATGCCCGAATATCTAGATGAGGGGTAGATAAATACTATCTCAAAAATCTTCCTTTCTTACGTACTTACAGTCAAGTTTAGTCTGCATGGTGACCAGATCAGCCCTCTTCAGTTAATGACTCTTAGTAATTTACCACATTTAGGAACTAACTTAAAATTAGTAGAAATGGAGAGAGATTTTATTATTATTATTATTATTATGTATGACATTGAACTTCCCAGTTAAGGTCAGCTAATTAATTAGTCATCCAACATCCAATTAATTAGTGAGTGAGGTGTACTATTAGCCTGTGTGTAACATAATACAACCCAAGGTAATTAAAAAAGACACCTGTGGCAACATTTATGTAAAATGATATTATGTTGCCTCTTGCAGGTTTCTTGTCACTTTCACAGTGAAATGCCCAGTGAGTGGCGTTAAAGTGTTACATTTTTAGAGATGATTGTGAATCTGGCAACATTTTATTATGTTGGTTGCTGTGCGTGAATTGAAATGAGTGGCGTGTTTGAAAATAATGTATACCTACACCTCATCCTACCCTAAGCTAAAATGATACACTCTAAAAAATGCTGGGTTAAATACAACCCAGTGCTGGGTAAAATATGGACAAACCCAGCAACTGGGTCGTTTTGACCCAGCGGTTGGGTTAAATGTTTGGGTTGGGTAGTAACCCAACTGCTGGGTCAAAACGACCCAGTTGCTGGGTTTGTCCATATTTTACCCAGCATTTTTTAGAGTGTAGTGTTATAAAAAGCAAACATGAAGTAAAAATGCATTTGCTGAAGCAACCATGACATTTTGTCTTGCCTATACAAGTCTTAGAGTTCTTTTATTGTAATTCACGTATCATGTTACACTATAGCTCTCTGCATCACAAGTGCAGTGCTGTACCAGGTGAGCCACCGAGCAAGTTTACCAAGTCAGATAAGCCATACATATGGAACTGGTCATGTGATGCAAACGTCAAAATCTGTGTCAGTTTACAACGCATTCACTGGTAAAAATGTTCTGAGGTCAAATAGTATTATGCAAGGAACTGTGTGAAAATAAGTCTTTATTAATTAATACTCTGTCCTTGTAATCATAATTTGTGTAAAAGGAATAAAAGTTGTTAGTTTTACTGCCATTAGTGTTAATCTCAGTATAGGTAAGTTTTGGGAAAAATTTAGGTAGAGGCATGTTTTTTTTTTCCCAATGATCCTAATAGTCAGTTTTGATCATATACAGCTGATTGATTTGAAAATACTGTTTTACACATTGCTAATATCAATGGCAGAAATATAGGTAATGTGATGAAACAAAATATAAATGGCTCAGCATGGATTTTGGCAGAATTTTAATTCCAAAACACTTGAAAAACTTTCTGACCGTTGATGTGAAAGATGTGGGATCAGTAGAGTTCCAGGGTCCGGCGACAGTACAGCAGGACATGAGCACCTCCTCTGCCCTCCTCTGCAGGGAAGGAGTGTTTTGAATGGAAAGAATTTGAACTGTAAAAACAAATACCCTCCTGGCCAGCAGAGCAGCAGGTCATACATCAGTCGGAATCTGTGGCTTTTTGCACTTTATACATTTCAGATGACTTTTCACATAGAGAATCTGTTGATCAGCTTGATAGCTCTAGTGTCCCAGCTGATGTTTCAAAAGGACAATGTAGGTACTATCACTGCCTTATGTTTGCAGCATTTTATTTTTTTTAATATTCCACTTTACCAAAAGTCAACCAGTCAGCTGGACAGACCTTTTTATGACACCGGCGGTGCTAAGACACACTTATAAAGGAAGTTATACAGATATTACAACATGAAATGCACCACATATCCTGCCCTAAAACTAACAGAAAAATCATTATTTCCTGATATTATGTACAAAGTCCGGTGTATCTACACGGCAAGCTAAAACTTGTACAACTAATTTAGTTTTACCCACAGTCAAATCCATCAATATTTCATCCAAAATTGTTTGCATTATGCCGTTGTCCCACAGATGTTCCCACAGAGCTCACAGAATGCACAATATTTAAATAGTGTAGGCCTACACACAAAATTCATAAAACAATATTAATACTATGTATTATTAAAATGAATGAATGAATGAATGAATACATGAATGAAGGTAGGTTGAAAGGTTGAGGAACTCTTATCTACTCCACAAACCGGCTGGATATCTGAGAAAGAAATATTTAAGCAAATGGCCTTGGGATGTTGTTAGCATGACTTTGTGCAGTGCAGTTATGCTTACTATATGTGGATACATTTTCATCCAGTGTGAAACACGGCCAGTTGGCCAGTAGTGACAGCATCACTGGTGCTTTGCATGGACAGTCACCATCAGTCATCATGAAAGACCCTTTCTGCATCCAAACAAAGCTCTGATCTTATATTACCCCATAACTCTATATGCAGTTATATTACACTCTGTAAAGCTGCTGTATTGGATAAAGTGCAATATAAATAAACCTGACTTGACTTGATGCGCTTTCGAAAGGTACAAATAAGTATCATTAAGGTACTAATATGTAAACTTTGGCTACTAAAATGTACCTTTTTAAAGCTTATGCCCCAGTGATATGCATTATATTATATCATATATTTATGTCAACATGTTTTAGTTAGAATAAAATAAAGCATACACTGTAAAAAATTGTTAAAAAAATATATTGGAGTATGTTTTACAAGAAAATACTATTTTAGTTTTATTATATCTTCTTCAAAATTTCATGTTTAATTCAGTGTGTTACCTGCGATTTATTTGTAATTGTTTGTGGAATTTACTAGCAATTTCTGAGTGAAAATGGTTCTATACATTTTTTTTCTTCAGTGTAGGACATTTGGAAAAGGGCATGAATTGGACAAGTTGGAAAACATGCACAATATACAGTCATGGCCAAAAGTTTTGGCAGTGACATAAATTTTGTGTTTTGCAAAGTTTGCTGCTTCAGTATTTGTAGATAATTTTTCCACATGTTTCTATGATATACTGAAAAACAATGATAAGCATATCATAAGTTTTAAAGGATTTTATTGGCAAAAAATATATAATGAGTCAGTATTTACAGTGTTGACCCATGTGAAGCCATTTTGATGCAAATCGATGATGGCTGCATGTGGTTCTTTGGAGTTAACCATTGCTAACAAGAACACAATGATTGAAAGTGCTTCTTCCCTCCTTTTATAGCAATCCGTTTGCTCTTACAATCTAATTAGTATGCTAGTGATTTTACCTGACTAGTACTCATTCACACTTTCACATGTGCTGCTGATATGATTAGTCAATTAATGTTAGCTGGTCATTTTGTGTCAGGATCAAAAAACAGTGATTTTTTTTTTGGCCAATGAAGCTTTTAGCAATTATTTAAAATGCATCTGATCACTCTACATAATAATCTAGAAACAATGTGAATGAACACCACAACAGCTTAAGCAGCAAACTTTGCAAAACACAAAATGTATGTCACTGCCAAAACTGTTGGCCATTACTGTATATACACTACCTTTCAAAAAAAAATGGAAAGAAATTAATACTTATTTAGCAATTATTGTACATTAAATGATCAAAGATGACATTTTTACAGTTACAATTGTATGTAATACATTTTTTTTGAACTTTCTATTCATCAAAGAAAATCAGCAAATCAGCAAAAAAAAAAACATTATGTTTGCACAAAAATATTAAGCAACAAAAAAATTTGTCAACATTGATAATAATAATAATAATAAATGTTTCTTAAATGCCAGATCAGTATGTTAGGATGATTTCTGAAGGATCATTTGACACTGAAGACTGATGCTGATGATGCTGAAAATGCAGCTATGAAAAATTCCATTACAAAATATATTCAAATATAAAACAGTTATTTTAAATTGTAATAATATTTCACAATATTACTGTTTTACTGTATTATTGATATAAAAATAAATGCAGCCTTGGTGAGTATAAGAACCCTGTATTTATGTAAATGTTTTTTAAAAATAATAAAAACTGTACAAAATTGAAAATGAAGTACTACTATATCAAAGAAGGGAATCTGACATTTATTATGAAGTAACCAAATGCAGTCTTGCGTAAAAGAGAAAACCAAATAGCATTATATAATCACATGACTCTGCAACACTGGTTTGCCATCTCGATTTTCAAGAAGATGTGAATGATTAAAAGTGACAGTAGCGGGACATCTGACCAGATTCTGTCAACCCCCAAAATACTGCTACAGTTACATAGCCTACTAAACATAACAGCTCAGCACGTGTACACACACAAATATAAAAATGATCATATACATAAATAAACACGTTTTTTTTTTATTTCTTCATATATCCTGGAACATATGTGGAGGGTCCTATAAAGCAGTTTTATATGTGCCATAGGATAATTTGATTATTAATAATTTCATTAATCCTCGACGTAGGCCTGGTGAGCTGACAGTGATGTAATTCTAATAAAGGTGGATGCATCCCAGATAAGCCTTTGATCTGCCTTTAACAAACACATGCAAACACCCCCACACACACACTTCGGTACATATATATATATATATATATATAACATTTTGTCCCTTATATTTATTATCATCAGCTCTTATGTTTGTCCCTTAATATGGGTTATATTGTAATTTAACCAATGGCAAACGTCTTTAATTCTTAATTTCGCACCATCCTTTCCCTCGACTCTCTCACACCTAGTATTTAGTATTTAATCCCCAACCCCTTTATAATATGTGTTCAACTACTGAATGGATTTGCAGTGACTGCAGCACATTTGATGATAATAATTCAGAAAAAAAGGAGTTATTTTAGGAGATGTAAGCTGAGTGGATGGAGAGAAGCAGAGACATGAAAATGAGCTCTAAACAGAAGCCTGTATGTACAGATGGCTCGACTGAGCCGCTTTCAAAGAAATAATTCATGCTGCTTCTATAATAAGAGCAACTGGACTCCATTAAAGTGCACTGCAAATACAATTACAGATGATCAAACAAGATGAATCTCAATTAAAGAAACTCAACAGATGCAGGGATAGTAGGGATATTGTTGTACTTACAGTCACCTTTCATCACAATTGTGAATATTTTAGCAAACAAGATTTTGAACACTGGAATCCTCCCATAGGAAAGAAAAATCAAAAGTGAGATCTCTTTAATATCAGACAGAAATGAGGTTACTTTAAAATCGAATGGAGATTTTTGCTTGAGTCACCTGCTTCTCAAACTTGTCTCCTGAGACAAAACCTCTAACAATCTCACAATGGTCTCCTTTAAAGCTTTAAAAGAGATCTCAACAACTTTACACACTATGCTCGGATATTTCTCCTTAGCTAGAGACTCTGGATCTCTCACATTTGTCTCTTTTAAAGGGGTCATATTATGCGATTTAAAGTTTTCCTTTCTCTTTGGAGTGTTACAAGCTGTTCGTGAATAGATAAGATCCCTAAAGTTGCAAAGACTAAATAAAGCACTAAATAAAGGGGGGGAAATCATAAATTCAGAGCTAAGGGTGACATATCATGAAAACCTGACTTTTCGAGGTTTTAAGTGCTATAATCAGGTCCCTGGTGCATCTACCAACCAAGGAAACGTGAAAAAGATGAACCCAGTCATTTTAAAGGTGACATATCATGAAAATCTGACTTGTCCAGGTTTTAAGTGCTATACTCTGGTTCCCGGTGCATCTACCAACCAAGGAAACGTGAAAAAGATTAACCCAGTAACTTTGTTTTGGTAAGTCTTTCTCTGCAAGCATCTGAAAAAACAAGTGCGTCTGATTTCGCTCCCTTGGTGACGTTGCAAAGGGATCTCATTATAATATTACCGCCCTTTAATCTGTAAGTTTCCACCCACGGTGCCGTCATTGTGTTTTCGCAAGCGACAACGGTGTACCAGCTCTAATGCCATGGCGAAAGTTTGAGCAAAACATATTAACTGTTCTACCTTTGGCTGCACAGATGAGCACAGAACACTATTTAGAGTCTCAGCCTCAGAGGAGACAAGAGAGTAGTGGATTTATTGATTTATTTAATGTATATTGCTGCTGCCACACAGATCTAAAATAAATATGCAATTTATTTCCCAGCTGTTTACCTTCACAGACATAACCGGCTGTTTTTTGTAACTTGTGTGTTTTTAATATAAACTTGTGTGTGAATGATAACTTAGTTTAGTACTCACATGCTGTGACAGCCGCTTTCTGTCCGTGTGCTTCGGATGTGTGCTCTCAGAAAACCGTATATCATAAGTTTAAACTCATATGGTTTAAAACGCATGATTTCAGCACGATAAACATGAGAATCAGAACCAAAACAGATGTTTTTAGCAGGTCCGAGCTGTAATGACGTTCTATTCTGGAAAAGGGGGCGGGGAGCAGCAGCTCATTTGCA
>NW_015549641.1:166993-172583 GCF_001515605.1 Sinocyclocheilus anshuiensis
ACAAATATGGGACCATCAGAGTCTTTAGACTAGGAGAAAAATCTGAGCACAGTGTATGATGTTGTTGAGATCTCTTCTAAAGCTTTAAAAGAGACAAATGTGAGAGGTCCGGAGTCTGTAGCTAAGGAGAAATATCTGCGCACAGTGTGTAAAGTTGTTGAGATCTCTTCTAAAGCTTTAAAGAAGATCATTGTGAGAGTTTTTGTCTCAGGAGACAAGTTTGAGAAGCAGGAGACTCAAGCAAAAGTTTCCATTCTGCACAGTGATTTAACAGAGGAAACCATAACCTATATTTACAGTACATGCATGCAAAAATGGGCTGTACAAGACAAAAGGTTAATACTAAACAAAGCAAAAAAAAAATAAAAATAAACACTGGTACACTAGTGTTACATTTGCTAAAAAAAGGGATTGCTCTTATACTAAACATCTTGCACTTGTAAGTCCTTTCTAGTGTGTTTGGAAAATGTGGTGTATACAATGCTGGACATTGAAGATAAATTTAAACATTTAAACTAGTAACCCTTGATATTCTAAAATGTTTAATGCTATTTAAACTACTATTTAAATTATATTAATACATAACTATTTAAATGGCAGTTTTAGTATTTACAATACTAGTAAAAGTTTAACGTTTCTTCTAAAATAAAAGATAGCTGATATCTCAATGAGACATATAAGATAATCACCCCTTAGTATCCTGAGCATAGAGTAAGCTCTGTCAGAGCCATAGTCTTGTGGGCAGCACATCGACATGAAGACACAACTGCATCTCAGACAACATGGGTTTGAATCCCAGCTAAATGTACTTTCCTGCTCCTGTTCAATTCTCACCTGTCCAATTGTTTCCCGTCTCTACTCCTACTGTCCTGACCATTAAAGGTGAAAAACCACATTGCAATAAAACGGCAAACTCTGAGCAGTAAAACATTTTTATAACGGAGTCTTGCAAGAGATTACAGCAAGACAATAAAGAGATCTCCCTTGTTTCTCACACATTTCTCTCCCATTGTCATTTTGGATTCCTTTATTTCAGAACTTTCTCATGTCTCAGTTGTGTCTACTTTTATTTCTCCTAAGGATTTTTAGGAGAAACATCTGAGACACTGTTGAGACTAAAATGAGAAACACATGAGAATCACAACTAAGTCTCCTGAGGTTATAAAGAGCAACCACTGAGCAATAAAATATTCCTAATGGAGTCTTGATAGAGATTGCAGCAAGACAATAAAGAGATATTCTATGTTTCTTCCACCATATTCTCTGTTCAGACTCTTTTTTTTTCTCAAATATTTCTCATGTCTCATTTGTGTCTACTTCCATTTCCATTCCAAAGGAATTTTAGGAGAAACATCTGAAATGCTGTTGATATTAAAATGAGAGATATATGAGAATCTCATCTAAGTCTCCTGAGCTTAGGAAAAGCAACCACTGAGCAATAACATTTTTCCTATGGGCTGTGGAGCAGATCACGCACATCCTTTAAAGGAATAGTTCAGCCAAGAATATTTGCTGAAAATTTACTCAGCCTCAGGTCATCCAAGAAGTAGATGAGTTTGTTTCTTCATCGGAACAGATTTGGAGAAATTTAGCATTACTTCACTTGTCCAAACTGCTGATAAAATCATCACAATAATCCACAAGTAACTGACATGACTCTAGTCCATCAGTTAATGTCTTATGAAGTGAAATGCTGTGTGTTTGTAAGAAACAAATGTATCTTTAAGATGTTTTATTAACTTCTGTTGCTTGAGGCCTCTATCCATTATATTGCTTTTTCCAGTGAAATTTCATCTCTTCTGAATCTGGAGCGATATATGCACAGATCAAGCACTGTTTACTAGTGAAAACAGTCCAAAACCGTTCTAAACAAATGTGGTGGATATTGATGTCAGAGGAAAACAGGGGACTTGTTCATTGGAAGAAGCGTTATTATGAATTATGGACCCGTATTTTGGCCAGAAACAATGGTTTAAAATTAAAACCCCTTAATGATGGATTTGTTAGAATACAAAACAGATCAAGCAAATTGGTCAATTCGGATACCGGTTGCCGATTTTCTTTTTGTTTAAGCAAATTTGTTTGTTGTTTATTTGCTCTATAACAGGCAAAGTGGCCTTAATCAAAAAAATATCTAGGCATTTAAAATTAGCAGCATGAGCAGCTGTTTTTCATTTTTGTATTAGAATTTATCATTTCAATTCTGCAAAAACAGAATGGTCTGATTCTAGATTTGTGAAATTATGCTACAAAGGACACCTGCACAAAACCCAAACAGCAGACAGATGGAATGAAAATGTAAATTCACTCTCTGACAGCAGGTGGCGCTTATGGAACAGCACCGATATAGCGTTTCCTTGGTTACCGCTGTAAACTAAGCAGCTGTGCTTATGAACACTACTTTGTATGGAGGTAAGAGGAAAAGAAAATACCATCAAAACTTTTCTGAAGACAGGGCTCGAGTCCCTAAAGTGCTAAAGTGCCCTTTCGGTCCGGTCCGCAATTTCAGCCGAGGGGGACCAACCCCCCACCCCAAGCCCCGACCTTGATTGATATAAAATTTTTTTTAATATTTTTCTTCCTATATTTTGCACATTGTGAACAGTGAGCTTGCTTTGCCTGTACAGTATTTTCTCCTCTTTTTGTCGGTCTTCAGCCTCTCTGCCCTCTGTTAATGTCCTGTGTACAGACTTCGTAATATTGCATAATTTATGAGATTGATTATTGACAACCCTAAAAATAATGAATTACATCCATTATATTTTCTAGGATATGGTCATGCGGCCCCCAGCACGGATGGTGGGAAGGTGTTCTGCATGTTCTACGCTCTCCTGGGGATCCCCCTCACCCTGGTGATGTTCCAGAGTCTGGGTGAACGCATCAACACTTTTGTCAAGTACCTGTTACACCGTCTCAAAAAGTGTCTTGGCCTTCGGAATACCGAGGTCTCAATGGCCAACATGGTGTGCATTGGCTTGATTTCCTGCATGAGCACCTTGTGTGTAGGAGCAGCGGCTTTCTCCCGCTATGAGGACTGGAGCTTCTTCCATGCGTATTATTACTGCTTCATAACCCTCACCACCATTGGTTTCGGGGACTATGTAGCCCTGCAGAAGGATAATGCGTTACAAACCAACCCCCAGTACGTTGCGTTTAGCTTCATGTACATCCTCACGGGACTCACGGTCATCGGCGCCTTCCTGAACCTGGTGGTTCTGCGTTTCATGACCATGAACGCTGAGGACGAACGTCGCGACGCCGAACAGCGTACGTTGCTGTCCCGAAACAGGCAGACCGGCGGCACTGGAACCAACCATTGCATGTCCGACCCGCCGGCTTCATCCACTGCGGGCCATGGAGGAGGGTCCGGGAAAGGGTTGTGTAACGTCTACGCCGAAGTACTGCATTTCCAGTCCATGTGCTCTTGTCTCTGGTACAAAAGTCAGGAGAAGATGCGCTACTCGATTCCCATGATTATCTCTCATGATCTGTCCAATTCAGACACCTACATGGAGCACAGCGAGACCTCCGACGCCCTCCACTCCAACGGCTGCGTGTGCAGTGCCTTGCAGGAGCACTCGGCCACCAGTTCAGTGTACACGGGCCTGCTCAGCCCAGCACATTACCAAAGACTCTCCAAACGCCGCAGCTCCATCTAGAGGGCTGGAGGATGTATTGCATGTGAATCTCTTTCGCCTTACGAAACCAACCACTGTTGTACTTGGGGTTGAAAAAACGCTGCTTCTAAGCTGCTCGGATCCTCTGTCAGTCAAATATATGTAGTGGGGGGAGGGGGGGAGGGGGCGGGCTGTCAACAGGTGCTCGCTTGAGGACCGGAGATGTAGCAGCGTGCAATAAAAACAGGATAAAGGCCTGTATTATTTGAGGTACACTTTGAGGATTTCGAGAAAAGACAAAACGCTAACTGCTAGCTCTTCACTGAGCTCAAGGGTAAATGCAGGTCTTTCAAAACCAACAAGTCCCAAAGTGTCAGGCTCTTCTGGTTTTGAGTTGAATAGATAGTTTTTGTGATGCAACTGTTTCTACAGTGAATACTTTATTATCTTTGCAGGATTTAGGAAGTAATAGTAATTAGTAAAGAAATAAAATATTGTTTTATATGAGAACTTTGCTAATGATTAGTATAAACCTTAGTCAGGGAAGTGCCGTATTTCATTTCTGATAGGAATAGAGTGCTGCAGTGATGTTGTATTTTTGTAGGCCAACCTGAAGCTTAGCTGGTTCCTTCAACGTTTTGTTCATCATGATAATCTTCGCAAATTAAGTAACTTTTATGAATTTTGAAGCCAAAATTCCATTGCCAGAAGTAAAAAACTAAACATAGGCTATAAAAACTGAACTGAATGCTCAAAGTCACCACCATTAAGCTTCTGCTTTCTTTATTTAAAAATATTTTCCTTGAAAGCTTGAATCGAAATAGTTTGCAAGAGTGCGATTATAAACACAACAAGGCTGTGAAAGATGTCTAATCAGTAACGTCTGCAGTCCCATTTAGCCACTTGTTAGCAAGTTCCTTTTTAAGGCAAGTAAATGCTTTTAAAAAAAATCACAAGGGGTTATTACTGATGTAGTTTATGTCATAGAATAAAATGTGAAAAACCCATTCATAAAACATTTTGTCTTCAGAACCATGGAACCGGAAGTGCTAAAATCCACTATGTTTGCAGGTTTTGGCCTACACAATATGTCATCCCTGCAGCACTCTATGAGAACAAGGCTTTGAGGGATAGAAGTACAGTGCGTTCAAAGGATTGTATTGCATGCCAAACATGCCGATTGGTTGCTGATGAAAAGTCTTTTTGGAAAAACTTTCAGCAAACAGAAACTCAAACATATAACAGTTTTAAAAGTTGTGAGTTGTGAAAATTACATATCGGGGACCTTTATAAAGTTGTAAAGACTGTAAGTATATTCCTCACAGCCTCGTTTTCATCCATGTCAAATGCAATATGGTATCTAACCTGACTAAGGTCTATATGATTTCGTTTTCTTCCACATTCAAACTCACATTCACAATTAATTGTATTGTTCATTTATCCTTGTGTTCCCCTTTTCTGTTTTTATATCCACTATTATTTTAATCCATCACCATGTTTGTCTGAATAATTATTTGTCTGCATTATTGTAGCCATTGTATCATCTATGTTTTTAAATAATATTGGATTATATAATTAAATAGGATTATATTGTACTTGAAGTTGCACTTTAGATGAAAACTATTAGCTTCAGCGCTGTAGCCAAGAGTGCACAGATTATCTTTTAAGGTCGACATGAAATCTGAATGGACCCGATTTTTACTTTCTTAAAGGGGTCATATGGTGTTGCTAAAAAGAACATTATTTTGTGTATTTGGTGTAATGCAATGTGTTTATGCGGTTTAAGGTTAAAAAAACACAATATTTTCCACATACTGTACATTATTGTTTCTCCTCTATGCCCCGCCTTTCTGAAACGCGTTGATTTTTACAAAGCTCATTGGTCTGAAAAGCGAGGTGTGCTCTGATTGGCCAGCTATCCAGTGCATTGTGATTGGCTGAATACCTCAAGCGTGTGACGGAAATGTTATGCC
>NW_015549641.1:173274-193180 GCF_001515605.1 Sinocyclocheilus anshuiensis
AGTGTTGTAAACACAACTTAACCACTGATTTCTAGTTGTGTCCTCTTTTGGAAGACCAAACAAAGTATTTTCGCTTTTTTTATTTTAACAATAAAGTTACGCCTTCTTTCTTTGCGTAACTTTAGTCTTTGCAACTTTAGGGATCTTATCTATTCACGAACAGCTTGTAACACTCCAAAGAGAAAGGAAAACTTGAAATCACATCATATGACCCCTTTAAAACATGCTCCTGGTCTTATAGTACACAATTCATCATGATATTCCAAAGGACGAAAATGTTTGTTTTTGCAATCTTTGATTAAAAATTCTAAAATAATTTTAACCAAGCCAAGCCAAGCCAATTTTTTAAAAATGAAACCAACAACAAACATTGTTTTAGGCCAATATTGTTGGTAATGTCTTTATAACATCTTTCAAATAGTGAATGAGGCAATTTAATGCTGATTAATAAAGTTTACAGCAATAATAGCAAATAATAATGTCATAAAGGAATTATTCTCCCAAAAATGAAAATTTGCTGAAAATTTACTCACCCTGGGGCAATTCAAGATGAGTTTGTTTCTTCATCAGAACAAATTTGGAGAAATGCATCATTCCATCACTTGCTCACCAATGGATCCTCTGCAGTGAATGGGTGCCGTCAGAATGAGAGTCCAAACAGCTGATAAAAACATCACAATAATCCACAAGTAATCCACGCCACTCCAGTCCATCAGTTAATGTTTTAACTTCAAACCTTTGCTTGAGGCTAAAATGTGAGTCTTTTCTCTGAATCAGGAGAGAATTATGTACAGATTAAGCTCTGTTTACAAGTAAATACAGTCCAAAGTAGTTGGACTGTAACAAACATGTCTGTGAATTTTGATGTGAGAGCTTTGCACTTCACAAGATGTTAATTGATGGAATGCAGTTGTGTGGATTACTTGTGGATCATTCTGATGGCACTTATTCAGGATGGCCTGAGGGTGAGTACATTTTCAGCCAATTTTCATTTTTGGGTGAACTATTCCTTTAAGTTTGAACAGACCCTACAGCCTCTACATCCCAAGAATTCTCCATTCGGCTACGGATTTCCACTTCCACTATGGAATTTCAAAATCCAAGCAATTTTCAATGGATATAACCCATCATATATATATATATATATATATATATATTCTCATTATGTATGCTTTTAACTCGGAAATACACCATATTACAGAAGTAATGGGTTGCAAAGTGTAACTGAACAGCAATAGTGCTTTTATTATATATTTTTTGTCAGTAGTACACAACATTTTACAACCTTGTATAATTACATTAGATCTAAAGGTGTTGATATCTGAAGATTGACTAAAATTATCATTGACATTTTTTAGAATCAGCTTTAAAGTTTTCTATATTTACATACGTAAAGCCGTATGAATGGGTTCCCATAAAATTGCACTTTTAAAATCCAAAATACTTAATATAACATCACAGATTTTTAGAAACTGGATATTTCATTTGATTAAACTATACTTAAGGTGGAAACATCAGTGGCTTGTTCTATTCTAACATTGTATGCATTTGCAATTTTAGAGCAACTAATCAAAAGGTCACTGCTTTTCCTTTAATGACCTTGAACTGTCATCATAGCTGTTTTCTAATCTAAACTCACTTCCCAATCAAGATTTGGAAATCCAAAGTGGAATCATTTTGCATATAGATCATGTGGGCCTGTCATTTCTTAGAAATGTCAAATGTGCTTGTTGTTGCTACTTTTGGCACATAGGAAATATAATCTAAGCAACATGTCAGGAGAACATGTATAAATGTTTATTGTATTAAAATCCTAGTTTCACATAGTTGCGTACATACTACAATATCAATAACCCGTCATTTGGTGCTTGTCATGTCATGTTTATGAAAACAAGTTTGATATTGTTTGCTGGGTGCCTTAGATCGCTGCTAATGTTTGTTCCAAAATGTACAAATTGCACATTGCATGATAGAGTGTAATACCTCCCAAAAAATTCTGCCTTGATCCTGTTTGTTCTTTCTTACACTGTAAATCAAAGAGCATCCCTGCTAATGTTACTCTACCTCAGAAGGTTGAGTCAGTGTGGGTTGTTCCCATCTCCCTTCTCCCTTTCTCCTGCAAAAAGGAAAAGAAAAAAAATAGTTGCCCCTTCTCAGCAAAGTTGTCAGTTCGGATCATCTTCATGCAAGCCTCTCTTTCTATTTGGGAATGAAGCTGCATAATATGTCCACCTAGGGGCAAAGAAAGTATTTGACAAGGGCACACATTAAAGCAGAGAACTGTGTGTTTGTGTGCGTGTTTGGGCATAGAAATGTTCAACTTTCAGTTAAATAATAATTTTTGCCACTTTATCACCACTGCTCTGCTTCTGCAGTTGAAGGGAGGGAATTTAGATTATAGAATAGAAATAAATTCATGTTTCTAAATTCAGCTTCGTTGTAAAAAAAATTAATTCCCTTCTATTCTCAAAACATTTCTTGCTGAATTGATTGTTTAAACATTCATTTGAAGGGGCCTGTTAAATGCCATTCTTAAAGGATGTATTTTTAAACTATTTTATTGTATTTTGCGATCATAATAAACTTATGTCCCAGCTGTCTGTTCAATAAATACATGATGTTAAATATGTATTAAAATCTTTTTGTTGATAAGCCACACAAGTTATTCTAATAATCAGTCTTGTACCTATTGTTTAACTTTTCTTAAAAAGCTATAAAAAGCACTGATCTTTCATTTGTGATGTGATGTCTCACTGTGCACCGAGTATATATTTTTAGGCTCTTAAAGAAATAGTTCACCCAAAAATGTATATTTGCTGAAAATGTACTCACCCTCAGACCATCCAAGATGTAGATGAGTTTGTTTCTTCGTGCGAACAGATTAGGAGAAATTCAGCATTACATCACTTGCTCGCCAATGGCTCCTCTGAAGTGAATGGGTGCCGTCAGAATGAGAGTTCAAACAGCTGATAAAAACAGCACAATAATCCACACCACTCCAGCCCATCAGTTAATGTCTTGTGAAGTGAAAAGCTCTGCGTTTGTAAGAAACAAAAGAATCAGATGCTTTCTTCCTTCTAAAATACGAGTCCTCCATTCATAATATTGTTTTCTCCAATGAAAAAGTCGTCTCGCCTGAATCAGGAGAGAAATATGCACAGATCAAACTGTTTACAGTCCAAAATAGCGATATGAGAGGACAACAGGGGATGGACTTTTTCACTGGAGAAAGCATTATTATGAACTCGTATTTTGTCTAGAAGCGACAGTTTGAAGTTAAAATGCCCTAATGATAGATTTGTTTCTTACAAACACAGCTTTTTGCTTCACAAGATGTTAACTGATGGACTGTGAGTCGTGTGGATTACTTGTGGATTATATCACTGAATTTTCCCTCCGAACATTCATCTTGCCGTCAACAGGCCTTCAAGCTGGCTAATCAGAAAAACAGAGTAATGTTTTGAAAGTGTCAAAGTGTGTTATATGAATTAATTTAAATTCTATACACATAATTTGTATTAGAACTAACAGTCTTTTGATTGTTTAACAGCCAATGAACTCTCTAAAGGGCTGTTCACACATGTAAACATGTGCTAGATGGTTTTAGATCTTTTCACGTCTTTTGCAGTGTATTGCTCATGGCACAGCATTATAAATCAAAAGTTACATTTCATGGGATTTCAGCTTTTAAAAGATATCTCGAAACCTTGTGATTTTTTTCCTTCCACTGCCCTGCTTTTCACGTTTTTAAATGCAAAGATGTTCTGTGTGAACGGCCCCTAAAGGTCTAAGTTTGACTGACTTGTTTGCAATGCAAGATATCGGTTGACAACTAACACATGAGTGATGAATAATGTAACCTTATGGAAAATCTAATTGTGGCATGAATATAACATTTAAATAATCTAATATTCAAAATTTAAAAGGACTTTTATCAGCTTGTAGGTGCTGTATGACTTTTAGAACTCAAGCCCTTTTTCGTAAAGAGAGAGGAATTGAAAAGAGCGGGAACTTGAGGTTTTGTGGGCTGATTAATTAATACAAACACGGCTCACGCAGCTGTGACATTCCTCTGTCACGTGAGGGACTCTCAAAGCCTCTTATATGTCTCCAACTTCAGCTTCTATCAGTATCAAAACCAGCACTCTCTTCCCATGTCAGCTGAGATAAGATGCCCTCACGTTTCAGACGAGGACAAACCTAGGGTCTGAAATTAAGCAGGCATTAAAAAAATAACAAGACTGTCTTCCAAAAGAACTGAAAACTGAAATTGCATTATTTTGTGAATAAGAAATGCAGAAGGCAGAATATATCAAGTTTTACCTTTTAAATGACAGTTTCCTCTTCTTCTTTTTTTGTTCTGCGCCCTAGACATCCTTTATTTATTCATATTTTGATTAATTATACATTTGTTGAGCATTTCACTGTGTATGGGGCTCTTCTGATGTGTCTGACAGAGCCCTCGGGCCGCAGGAGTCCTGTTACGCAACACTGCTGACTGCACTTTTACTGATGTTTCAGCATCTGCTCCAGGATCCCTCTGCACTAGCCTGTTCCTGCTTTCTACCTCACTTCCTGTGCAAATATTCAAATACAAATCAAGAAAGAAAAACGTTTACTCAGCTTAAACATATCAGAAAATGAGTTTAAACTTTCATTGAGTTTAATGGCTCTACAAAGTGTTATTTAAGTTAAGAGTGTATTATTATTATTATTATTGACATTCAATATTTCACCACGAAGAACAAATAAACAAAATAATAATTCAATCATGACAACTCTCGGAAGATTTTAGCATGGTGATGGATATGACAATGTTAATGTATTTGGTCTTGGCGGAACAGATCTGCTACGCTGCTGCTGCTAAATTGCTGCTGCTGTATTGCTGCTGCTGTTGGTAATTGCTGTAGTTGTAGTTTATTGCTGCTGCTGCAAGCAAGTAGTCTATTGCTGCTGCTGCAAGCAAGTACAGGAACTTGCTACTGCCAATGCATATGGCAATACGGTGCCATGAGTATTTAAGACATGCTGCTGCTGCTGCACAAATAGCATATAAAATAACCCCGTAGCAGATCTATACAGGTGGAGCTGGGGAAGGTGGAGCGTTTCAGAGAAACTCTGAAAGCGCGCTGTAGGAATCTCAAGTGAATGCTAGCCAGCCATATAAATGCAAGGCAGTAAGCTCATTGGCTGCATATGCAGCATGAACCAATCAGCTTGTGCGAAGTCATTTAGCTCTCTGAATATAATCAGTTACGTTAACACCCCGTCAGAATGCGCCATCTAGAGTTTCATGACTGAACTATTTATTTAAATAAAAGGAATGCTCAAAAGGAAAATCGAATGAATAACTGAGTTAAATTTATTTATGAATTTATTTATTTCAATATTTGACCACTAAAATGAATGAATGAATGGATAAGTAAGCAATAAATAATTAAATAAATAATATTTATTTATCTCATTATTCATTCAGTTTTCCTTGAGGAAATTCCTTTTTATTTAATTATTATTTAGTTTATTTCTTCTTAGCGGTCCAATGTTGTATCTCAATAATAATAATAATAATAATAATAATAATAACTATTTATTTGGAAAATTAATAATTAATTAAACTTTTCATTACATTTATTTTCATTCGATTATTATTGTGTTTATTTATGTATTTTTCTTAGTGGTCAAATGTGGAAGGAAATCTTCAAGTGACAGTCTCTCCTTTCAAATGTTGCTTTTCGGTCACTGCAGCTTCAGGACTGTCTGTACAAACACAATTTATGGCACTATTAAAAGACCAAGAACAAAAAAGGCAAGCAGTACAAATACATAAATAGACTGCAGTGGCAAAGAGATAAAGAGAGAGAAATGAACATAGTTAGCACTAAAAGTAGCTCAAAATAACTACCTTTGTGTATCATCTACCAAATTAAGACAGAAAATAAAGACTTGTTTAATTGTGTAATTTCCAAAACATGTCATATTTGACGTTACCATAGAACTTAGCATTACCAGCTGCCCAGTCGGGTTTATTGCTTTTTATTGCAAACAAACCTTGATGAAACATTCAAAAATCCTCTCATCTTGTTTGCATTTGCATCAGTGGTCTAAAGCAAAAGGTTAATTGAAAGCAATGGGGTTTCTGAGAGCATCAATATAGCGACTCTGAGGGGAACGGCTGACGTCTGCTGACTCACAGGGGTCCTTCACTAGATATACTTGACATGCAGGAAATGAGAAACAGATCCCTGCTAATTAAAATCTACTATATATGGTACTATAATATAGAATAAAATATAGCTGCTTATATAATACAATAAAAAGGGCAGATGACATGGCATAATTTTGCTGTCCAAAGAGAAAAATAACAGCTTTTATCTAATATTTTCATCTTTTGGTTTAATAAATTTAAAAAAGATTTATTACAGTGAAATTACAGTGATTGGACTATTTATGAAATGTGAAATACAGAAATGACAGTCTCTTGAGTGTCACTGAGCATTTTGTTACTCAGGAACCCAAAAAGGTGGTAAAAATAAAACATATTTAAAGCAGGATCATTATAGTAAACTAAAACTAATTAACTAAGTAACTAACTAACTAACAACAAAGTAAATAAACTGAAAATTATATACACACATCTACAGTGTTGGGGAAAGTTACTTTTAAAAGTAATGCATTACAATATTGCGTTACTCCAAAAAAAAGTAACTAATTACTTAGTTACTTTTTATGGAAAGTAATGCGTTACGATACTTTTGCGTTACTTTTTAAATCTGGACAGGGCTTGCTTGTTTGTTTTTAAAATAAAAAAGTTATATTTTGTTCAATTCACATAGTGAAATGAATAAACCTCAGGCTGAAGGGAAAGTAAATTTACGCTATCTATCTATCTATCTATCTATGAACCAAAATTGTTGATGTTAAAGAGTTTAATATATCTTCTGAATCTAAGAGCATTTGAGTTTCATTTATTGAACTGCACAATGCTAGAACAGAGTGGATAATAACTATCTGCCGTGGTGTGACCAATCAAGCTTTTAATTCGTTTTTCAGCCAGTAGGTGGCGTCCTCTGATCATCCCATTAATATTTTTCGGTAGTGGTAAGGTGTTGTTTCTAAAACTGATAGAACTATTACTGTACTTTCCTGAAACGCCATCATGTGGACACACTAGCAGGGCTGAGGCGCCACCTTCTGGACAAGACACATAACAAAAAAGTGTGCTGTAGAGACTACACTGGGCAAGACATGGAGGAATGAGACATACCACAAACAACAGATCAGATAAACCTTTCATCAATCAACTCAGAAACTCATTATTTACTCCTAAAGGCCGCTCCAGGAACAGCTTTTGTACCTTTTTGTAAAAGATGGCTCTTACCGTCATATAGCCGTTGTTGGGAAGAGCTCAAATGTGCAGAAGATACAGGTCATCAAACTCAATACTGGAGGGCCGGTGTCCTGCTGAGTTTAGCTCCAGCCCCAGTTAAACACACTTGAACCAGCTAATCAAGGTCTAACTAGGCATACTAGAAACTTCCAGGCAGGCGTTTTGGAGCTGGTTGGAGTTAAACTCTGCAGGACACCGGCCCTCCAGGACTGACCCAGCAGGCAGTTGGACATGACGTCAGACAGACGTTGCATTTTGGTTGAAAATGAAAATCGGGTTTAGGTCAATATTTGACATTGACTTAATATTGGATTTTGGTTACACAACCTAAAAACAACAACATATCAACATCAGCTGACGTCGGTATTGGACATCAATTTAACATTGACATTAGACGTTCAATTTACATTGAATTTTGGTCACCCGACGTCACAACCGAAATTTAACCAAATATCAACGTCTTATGACGTTGTGTAGATCCCTGGTCTTGGGGAATTTGTGTGATTATGCATACAGGATGGTTGGCAGCCATATTAACACTGCAATTAACTATTTAAACAAATGGACAGCTCATCATCAGAGGATGACATTTAGCATTTGTGATGAATTAATCTCTCGCTGCTAACTGACCTTTATTTCAAAGTCTCCATGATTAAAGCAGCTCACCGCTTCCATCACAGGAACTCACCAAATAATTAAAGGTGGGGTAAGCGATTTTTCAAAAACACTTTAGAAAACCGATTCGGGCCGAATAGCAAAACAAAATTGTAGCCAATCAGCAGTAAGGGGCGTAACTACTCAGGATGTGGAGGAGAGCGCGTTCAGTGCACGGGACGGGCATTAGCCGAGCCAAGCGACAGAAAGATAGAGATGGCAGATAAAAAACAAAAGAGGAAAACGTCTGCAGAACAAAAGAAGGCTTAAGGCAAGAAGTAGGACCCGTGTAAATATCGGATCAGCTTTCCAGCGCTGGAGAGAACTCAAGGAGCGGAAGGCCTGCGATCGGATGCCGAGGTTGCTTTGTTTCTTTTCGATAGGTGAGTAACACCGTGTCTGTGCCGCAACAGCTAAAGTCTGTCTAGTACACTGGACGCGACAAAGCGATCGTTGAAAATCATTTGAAATGTGTGTCAATACGTCATGAATAGAACGCAGCAGCAGTTTTGCTTTGTTTCACAGAACTAATCCGTTGCCTGGGTTGCGTACATATGTGTGGGGTGGAGCTATCAAAATAAGGGCGAGACACTTTTGGGGTAGGGGCGTGTTTGTTTTGGTGATTTCAAATGTCAACATTGGCTACCAGAAATCGCTTACCCCACCTTTAAAAGAGCCAGTCGCTTACTTCCAGTCCAAGCATAAACTTCTGCATGTTGTGGAGGACTGAAGAAAACAGAACGTCATTGGCTGCAGGACAACAAATGTAAATGCTGTATATCGATCTATCGTCAACACTGAATCAGAGTAAGTTTTAATAAATGAAACCTAAAATATATTTTATCTGATAAGAACACTTTAAAAACACTGCACTTTCAACATTCGTCTATTGTAGAAATAAGTTCTCTTTTAGTTTACAAAGAGCATTATAGCAAACCTTTTCCTTTTTTAATATCATGATGAATTTAATATCACAGCTAAAAATAATACAAATAGAAATTGTATGTGCAGTGGGTATTTCAACTGTAACATTTGTGTCTTAATCATCCATGTGACCCATCAGTTTACTTATTTAGATTCAAACTTTACACCGTGTAACTTTTTTTAATCATACAACATACACACATGTACATATGTGAAAAAGTATATTAATCACCTGCTGGTTCACTCAGATAACTGGTTTTATATTTGGTGACTGCATTCTGTAATGATTTTATGGCAGTAAAGGACAGCCACACATACAGACCACTAATATGACATGGGGGGAAAAAACAAAAAAGAAAACAATGAAACATCAGCCTGGCATTTTAATGCAGGATAGCACATTACAACAAGGTTATTTTACACATTCTCACAGAAAAAAAAAGCATGAGAACCTAACATAACTGCATAGCAATGAGACCATTTTTGGTTGAAGCAAAATAATAGAATGTTGAATGGAATGTCAGTGAGTCTCATTTATAATATCTATTGCTTCTTTAAACATATTGTGAATTTTTCGGTTTTTGAGAAAATAAACAACAACAAAAAACCCTTTGCCAACATTCTATAATATGTGGGGAGTGTTAGTTAGTTATCCCTGAGTTAAATCCCAACCTGTGAAATGCATGGTCAGTGGACCTGAAAGAACAGAAAGTTTTTAATAAAATATAGTATGTAAAGATGTTGCATTTATAATGCAAGGCTGGTATTATGAGAAACATAAAACTTAAAAAAAAAAAAAAACCTTGTAAAAATGGCAGATTCTGTTCTGATGTTCTCACGCTTGGACAGGGGTTTCTGACCAGGTTCACTACATTTGTGCTTCACTTTTTGCATTTCTAAGGTTAATTTTTTGACACTTCCATGGAGTATATCTTATGTATCATGTGAACTATAGGCAACGAATCTTAATATCCAGCTCAGGTCACATTTATGGTAAAATACATTTCAAACTCAAGATTCATGGTAGTGTTTCCTTTTTTTAAACAGACATTTAATTGTTAAAGCTTGCTCATGTGTCTCTAAATATAGCCTCCAGAGCCAAACAGACTTTCTTTTGTCAGTATTTTTGTCTTGTTTTCCAGTAAAAACGTCAGAAGCCAAATTGTATAAGAATAGTTCTTAGAGAATATATCTTAAGAAAAATAAATTAATTAATTCAAGGTATATTCCCATATAACAAGAAGTATTATCTTAAACTATTATTATTATATAATTCTATTGTACATGTATTTTGTTTAGATATTTCAATATTTCAAACAATTTCAGGTGAAAAACAAAGGCAAAAGTACTGATTAAAACTGCAGTCACATTAGTGAAATTTCAGAGAAAAGGTCCATCATCTATTATCAGTAGTGTAGCGATGTACGGAGCATATCTCACACATTAGATATTTTTTTTAAAACAAGCGGCTTTCTATTGGTCAACATGGTGAATCCACATGACCAACTTGAACCCATTGCGAAATCTGCTAGGAAATCTTTCATCCTAATACGAAATTCCTGAACGCTTGGGGTTTCTATTGAAATTTCAGAATTTCACTTGTGAAAACTCGCTGACTTTCAGAAAATGATTTCTTGGAATGCAGGCGTAAATCGTACGTCCTTGATTAGACAAAAATGTATAATTTACTATAACCACACTTTACATCCAAAATAGACTTACATACAGAAAATATATTATCCTTTAGCAGGAGAAAATAGCATTTGGATTTAGTTTTACATAGGCTTTTGGAAAAAAAATAAAAAGTTTAAAATCTTTAAAAATGATTATTGCTGAAGGTCCATATCCTTACTGCTCTCTACACTGGTTTACATCTGTAAAATACTGAGTAAAGAAAAAGAGGGCAGTGTCATTTGGCCCAGGTGTCACTCTCAATTCTGTCTGTAACGGCTGCTGCTGTGTTTTCATCTTTATCGTGAAGGTTGTTGTTGTTGCTGTAAGTGAACTGGATCTCATGCCTGTTATTCTGGATGGCTATTCTCTCCTGAAGTCGGAGTTCATCCAGCTTCCTCCACAGTTCCTCCCGCTCCTGCTCTTTCTTCTTCTCTCTGAGGGCAGAAGTGATGGCAATCGTGAGCAGTGTCATTTCAAACTAAATGCGAAGAGTAAAGGCGTGATCTTACCGTTGTCTGTCAGATTTGTATGAGGCCGTCAGCTCATCGAACAGTTTGCCGTTCATCTCCATCAGTGTTTTTAATACATTGTACACCAGGGCCACGATCGTCCTGACACAATTACAAGATAAGAGTTACTAACACTCCTGCATGGAATGCATTTCATTTCTTTAATATTTATCAGAAACAGTGAACAAAACTGTGATGAAATACCAATTTTTCAATTCATATATGCATTTGAAAGAGCAACTGGTACATTTGTCAAAATATCTACTTTTGTGTTTGACAGAAAAAAGTCTCAGTTTGTGTTTGGAATCACATGAAGGTAATTAAATAATGATTCCTTTAATAAAGCATACAGAAAAAGTGAACATACGGGTTCCAGTGTTCTTTGGAGATCCGGTACAGGTTTCCAAACATGATGGGAAGGATTTTGGCATTATTCTCCTCGATTAGACTCAGAATGTATTCATTGTTACAGAAGTACAGTGCTCTTTCTGCTACCTGCAAATATCAGAGCGAGCAAGCAACAATATGACGTTGTTGATGAGAATGTACGCTATCATTAAAAAAAGGTCAAAGCATAAGAAATAATTACTTTTATTACGCAAAGACACATTAAATTGATCAAAAGTGAGAGGAAAGACATTTATAATGTAACAAAAGATTTCTGTTTCAAAGAAATGCTGTTCCTTTGAACTTTCTATTGATCAAAGAATCCTAAAAAAAAATATGTATCACCATTTCCACAAAAATATTGAGCAGCACAACCGTTTCAATATTTATAATAATAACAAATATTTCTTGATTACCGAATCACATATTAGAATGATTTCTGAAGGATCATGTGACACTGAAGACCGGAGTAATGATGTTACAAATTCAGCTTCGCATTAAAATGATATCTTAAAACATATAAAAACCGAAAACAATGTAATGTTTATTTTTAAATGTAACACCTTAGTGAACATAATAGATTTCTTTCAAACACATTTTGGGTTAAAAACACCCCCACACGTAATCAAATCCATGGCAAATTTCACTGGCAAAATAATGAAGTATTGCAAAAGAAAATAAATGTTTTGTAAAATAAAGAATCACAAAATAAATAAATAGAATGATGTAATTAATTGCAAAATATGGAATAAAGTGAAGTGCACAGAACTGATCGTGCGTTGCAGAAACATAGCTGATAAAAATCTGTTGCAGAAATAAAAAATTCTTAAGCTTCTATTATAGCAGTCATTGGCTTTTGCAATTAATTAGATCTTTATTTTTCATTTTATTTAGTCTATATTTTCCAATTATTTTTCCTAAAATATTTTCCTCAATGCTTTCTTTCTTTCTTTCTTTCTTTCTTTCTTTCTTTCTTTATTCATACATACATTCATTTATTGCAAATGGATTTGATTCCATAGTAATGTAACTGCATTTGTAATCAGCTACATGCTGTGATGAAATTGGACAGACTCTGATCACATACTAACACTGTACCTGAAAATGAGGGCTGGCTACACATTTAGAGATTTGCTTAAATAAAGGCTCCTGAATCTTCTTGAACTGCGTGGGTTCAATAACGTCCAGGATCTCTTCAATTTCCCCTAGAAACATGACCTAACAGAGCAGAGACAGAGAACACAGGAACTCATCAGACTCCAGTCTGCAAATATATACTGAGAACGTGAAAAAAAAGAGAATAGCCATTATACTGCCACTGCAATGCAATGCATCGATTCATTTTTGTAATAACTGGACCATAGGTTATCAGACAGTTTACCTCTTTCTGACTGCACGTCTTGGGCCAAAATTTAAGAAGACCACGAACCACCTAAGAGGAAACAGAAACGATCTGATAAATGTAGCAATTCTAATGAATTTGAGCTAGAAAATATGTATCATATACATGGTGAAATACAGGGAAAGTTTTTTTTGTTGCTTGTTTATAATTTAGCACAAAGCCACCATGGTTATACTCATGGTGAGAACAAGTGAAAAGGAAGGAAGGAAATAAATAAATATGAACATAAAAATATAAAAATAAATAAATGAAATAAAAGCAATAAAATAAATAAATAAACAAATTATCTTGAATTAAAAAAAATAAATCTGGATCCTCACTTCATTAAAAAACCTTAATTAAGAATCAACTGAAAAGTTGATAATAATAATAATACAAAAAAGTAAAGGGAAAATGTTATAATAATAATAATAAAGAATTTCTATTTTATATTATAATATAAATTACTACCATTACATAATCATCATTATATTGAATTTCATATTTTTTTCTATTATTATTATTACTTTATGAGGGACATTGCTTCAATTACAATGGGGGATATGCTTATTTGTTTGTCTAATTTGTTAGCTAGCTAGTTTTGTAGTGAAATAGTGAAAGTGAAAGTGATGTGACATGTGGTACAAGCCAAGTATGGTTACTATGGAATTAGTGCTCTGCATTAGTGCTCTGCATTTAAAGTGCACACACACAGCAGTGAACACACACACACAGTGAACACACACCCGGAGCAGTGGGCAGCCATTTTTTGCTGCAGCGCCCGGGGAGCAGTTGGGGGTTCGGTGCCTTGCTCAAGGGCACCTCAGTCGTGGTATTGAAGGTGGAAGACAGTGCTGTACATTCACTCCCCCCACCTACAATCCCTGCCGGTACGAGACTCGAACTCGCAACCTTTGGGTTACGAGTCCGACTCTCTAACCATTAGGCCACAACTTCCCCCAGGATAGTCGTATTTTAATGTACCACAAGCACTGCATTATGCAAACTGTGACATTCAATTGTTTAGTAGTGTTGACAAGAACAAACTGTATAAATGATTACTAGCTTTCAACTATAACAGTAAATTTGGCACCTTCCTGTCTTCTGACCGCCAGAATTCATTTCTCATTCCTCTTCTTTTCGAAGTTCATGCAAACTTTGGACTGACATTTTGGCCATTTCGTCTACTTTGAGTAGTTGACAGATAAATCATGTCGGTGCTGTGCTATTTTTATTGGGTCAGATGGATGTCTCATGCCATTTCCTCTGCTGTTTACTTACACTCTCCAAACCCAGAAATATGACGTATCATTCATCGTACCATATCATTCATAGCTCTGCCTTCAACACCTTAACTTGGGAGATTCATGCCTGTGTGAAGCCATGAGTTCATTCCTGCTTGCAGGCGGACAGCAGTGGTCATAAGCTCATGATGAACTCTGGGCTTCCCTGTGGTTGGCGGCAAGTCCTCAGAATCAAGTCACTGTTCACACATGACTGTTCAACCAAACCCAGCAGCAGCCGCCGTATTATCACACTGGCTGAAAAATACACAGATGGCCAGCGACAGCGGCTCCAGAAGCCCCTCAGCATCTTCACACTCTGCTGTCTGAGGAAGTGTGGCATGAGTACCTGTTCCTTGTGCTTTCATATCTGGCATAGTTTATAAGTTCATGAATTGCTGCTTGAGGGGTTTAAACATTCACCATTGTGGCCTCAATCAAGGCACTTAAAGGGATAGTTCACCCAAAAATGACAATTCCGTCATCATTTACTCACCCTCAAGTAGTTTCAAACCTGTATGAATGTCTTTGTTCTGCAGAACACAAAGGAAGATATTCTGAAGAATGTGGGAAACAGAGCAGTTCTGGGGCACCATTGACTTCCATAGTATTTTTTTTTCCTACTATGGAAATAAATGGTGCCCCAAAACAGCCTGGTTACAAACTTTCTTCAAAATATCTCCCTTTGTGTTCGGCAGAACAAAGAAATTTATACGGGTTTGGAACTGGAGTAAATGATGACATTTTATTTTTGGGTGAACTATCCCTTTAACTTTTGGGTTTCGTCTCTGTAATAAGTGCACTGGAAGTCATATTAGTAGCACATGCCATATGCATTATACTATCATAAACAAAACATCTACTATAGTATAATGAAATATTTGCCATTTTGTGCAAAAAACAGAACCAATAATTAATATACAGCTATGGGAAAAAAAAATAAGAGACCACCTTGAAAATTTCTCTGGATTCACGATTTCAGTAAAACGTAATTTTTGGTTTATTCTATAACTACTGATGACATTTTTTTTTTTGCATAAAATGACAATTGGTCAAAGTAACAAAAAAAGATGCCATGTTTAGACATGTTTCGATTCATTTTTAGACAACACAATACCAATGTTTTAACTTCAGAAGAGTTAAGACATCAATATTTGGTGGAATAACCCTGATTTTCAATCACAGCAAATGAAAACATTTGTTATTTTGACCAATTGTCAAAAAACCTACCAGCCATCAAGACCATTAACTACTATTTGGGACAAGACTATAATTTTGCCCTACAAAAGTCAGGTGGGGGAATTTTTTATAAGTCACATTTTTGATATTTTTGAATTCAGATGGGAGGACTGTGTGGTGTGTAGTGTGAGGCTGAGGTGAGCAGTACCACTTCAGTGAGGGTCGGGTCCTTTTCTATGAACTGAACCACACAGTAGGCCAGCTGAAACACAACAAGGTCAAGAGTCAATGTGAACAGTAGATACTAAAGAAGAGATGGTGTGTGCAAACAATCAGCCTGCCAAATATTTTCATATCAGCATGCTTATGAATAGGAAGTAAAGTTGGATGAATTTTAAATAGCTACTGGCCATATAATCACCAGATTAATTTCTCTGCTTTGAACGTTTTCCATAACTGTAAAACTGTAAGAAGTGCACAAAACTAAATACAGTAGCAGGGGGGAAATGTGATGTGGATTTTATCTGGATTGTTCTTCAAAATAAAAAAAAAACTTTGTAAACAGGAGTGCGCTATTTCTCCTGACCATTGCACAGATCTGATCCTCAAAAAGGATCCAAGCTCCAAAATCGCAAAAGTACACAAAACTACATACAGTACTCAATTTAACAACACATTTGCATGTTCAAAGATATCCGATGTTAGTTATTGGTCACATGATAAGCAGGTAAACAAATAAAACTGCAGCTTTTTTAGTAAGCGTTTTAATTAATTATTAGCAACTGGATCAACAAACCCTGACACAGTATGTTCAATAAAGACATTAAAATCTATCCCTGTTTGTGTTTTATTTGTTTCAACAAAATCAGAGCCAGGCTGCAGATTCTGGGCAGGTAGAGAATTGTGCAGTGTATAATGGATGTGCTCTTAATACTTAGCTTCGGATTATGATTCTATTGAGTCAGAGGATATATAACATGTTTGATATTTTGAGCTGATTTTAGAAGACATTGTTCTCTTTTGTTGCGTGAGTTTGTGTCCAGTGCGTGATGTCTAATGTTTAAAATCTGTTCAGATTTTAAAAGTCATGGTTTATTCCAGCCATTAGGAACAGATCAAATTTTATGACCAATTTATGCAGAAATTCAAGTAAATCCAAAGGGTTCGCATGCATTTTTCCTGCAACTGTATCAGAAAGAATATATATTATAAATGGAAAGTTTACATATGTGTTTTTGTTAAATATCATTTTTGACACATCACAGGCATTTATAAGAGAATATGGAGCTCATACTTGGATGAAAAAAGATGCCTCATTTTTATTCAGAGGCACAAAATTAGCAAAAATATGAAATGTGGTGCAGTTGCTGATATTTATATGGCCAAACGGAAGATGAAAGTTTGATAGCTTCTAATATAAATCATGAGCTCTTTAATAACAGCATGACAGACTAACATAAAATGCATATAAATGTCTATATCTCCCGACAATGTGACCCTGGACCACAAAACCAGTCATAAGGGTAACTTTTTTGAAATTGAGGATAGGACAATATTTGGCCGAGATTAAACTATTCGAAAATCTGGAATCTGAGGGTGCAAAAAAAATCAAAATATTAAGAAAATAATAAAAGTCCTTAGCAACACATATTACTAATGAATGATAATACATTTTTGATATATTTACAATAGGAAATTTACAAAATATCTTCATGGAACATGATCTTTACTTAATATCCTAATGATTTTTGTCATAAAAGGAAAATCAATAATTTTGACCCATACAATGTATTGTTGGCTATTGCTACAAATATACCCCAGCGACTTAAGACTGGTTTCGTGCTCCAGGGTCACATATGTCTTAGTAAGATGATATTTAAATGCTTCGTTTTATGATCAAAGCTCTATAGTTTTTATTGTGGTGGCGGGCAAAACATATAATGCAGTGCAATACAATGACAACTGAGAGATGTACAAATAAACATTACTCAAAAGCCTGATGGATCATATTTTATACAGTTTAACATGATTTTTTTTTTCTTTTTAAATGATGTATGGATACATCATCATACTTCAGTTCAGGAAGTGTAGCTGTTATGAAGATGTGTAGTGTAGAAGTTATTCGTACGTTTACTTGTAAAGATCTGACAGCAAAAAGACACATAAATCACGACCTGAAGTTGGAAAGAAGGCACTTCGATTGGTTGTAGTAGATTGTGTACAACAGGCTTTTCAGTTTTGATCATGCTGATAATTTAGAGGGCTTTAGAGGTCATTTGCGTATCAAATATGTCACAGTAGGCTTTACAGGGTTACCTGTGCGTGGAACAGCGCCAGTCCTTTGGCAGTGTGCAGGGGAATGAGGATCTTCATGAGGAACTGCTTGTGTTCAGCCTTCAGCGGCAGAGCAAAGCCATTGATGATACTGCGATTATAAAGACAGCGACACAACTGATGACATGAAGCATGAAAGGTTTGCCATTAGATGACTGCAGCCAGCCGACACCAATACACTGCTGCTGCCACCAGCTGCCAAACAACCTTTTACCCAGCATGCACTCTGACGCTACGTTATGTTCAAATGCACTAACTCCGTTAAATGATCTATGTGAACAGAACCTGAAAGAAAATCAAACAGACTCACCTGCCCAGAATCTCAAGGAATTCAGCAACTCCATTAAAGTGCTCAGTTTCATAGATGAATCTGGGAAAATTATGATATGAACGATTTACATTTCAAATAAAATATGATAAATAAATGATGTAATATAAACATAATAACATAATATAATTACAATTTATAAACAATTGTTTTTTACTAAATGCACAATTTACAATCCAAAAGTTTTTTTTTTCTTCTGTACATTATTCAACATTCATAAACCAGTCAGAAATTGTTTAATATTTATTTAAATATAATTTAATATTTTTCCATATTCTGTAATTGAATATTAGTAATACTTTTTCCTGGATTTGGAAAGCTTACTGTTAGTCGAGTAATTGACACGGTTTACCCTGAAGCATTTCACACACTTTACACAGCTATCATTTTTGGAAATCTTATTTCATAATTCACAGATAATCTTTATCCAAATCATTTACATGGTTTATACCAGCAGTTCACCAACGTATTTGCATTACTTTGACATGCAAAAAACATTTTTTACATAAAGATTACAAAGTCACGTAAAAATGACAAAAAATACAGACATGTTCCTTCAGAAATCATTCTAACATGCTGAAATATTTCTTATTATCAGTGTTGAAAACAGTTGTGCTGCTTAACATTTTTGTGGAATTCAAAGGAATAAATTACATTTTTAAATATATTAAACAAGAAAACAATTATTTTAAATTGTAATAATATTTCATAATATTTTATTGCACTTATAATTAAATAAATGCAGCCTTGTTGAGCATAATATTCTCTCTCTCTCTCTCTTATATATATATTATAAAACTAAAAAAATTAATAAAATCAAGTACCATCTTATTGCATATCCTGTTTTTCAAAAATACACCAAAATGGGTAGTAAATGCAGTTGCGTAATTTCTGTACAACAGCATCTCCAAAAGGAACAATTTGGAGCAAAAAACAACAGGCATCCAGTAACACTATCACTACCACATCTCTACTAGAAGAACTCTTTTTGTGTTGTGTCTGCTGTCTGTCATTATGTTCTCCATCCCAGCCTGCACTACAGTGCTGACTCTTTCCTTCCTGTGGTGTAAACAACAGAGCGCTATTTAAAGCAGCCCAGGAAACACTCACATCATGGAAACTTGCCTTTACCAGCTTCCACACTGACTCTACATTCCAGAGCATTCAGTGCGCTCAGGGGGAATGACTGGGTCGATACGGACAGCTGATGACCCACTGCTTTACGCAGGAACAGACTAAGGCAGATCCGAAAGAGGAAGAGACCAGGCCTGCCAAGCATGCAATTTCATATTTCTAAATATTTACCATTTCAGCTGTAAAACTCAGGGAAGGGATATTAAATATATTTGCTATTAAGTAGTCTCCTACAAAAATGCATTTTCTTAATCTGTATTTTGTTTTACCGTTTCTAAAAATCCTCAAAACGGGTTAAATTTATTTCAGGACCAAAACAGTGTAAGATACAACTTGTTTTAAGAGAATATATCTTCAATTATGCTTCTTTTTCTTCTCTTTATTCCCCATTTAATACAGAGGATATCAAATTGGTGTGTTTTAGGGATAAATCTCACAAAACAGTTAAAATGTTTGCTTAAAACAACATTAAAAAAAAAAAACTGAAGAGGAATATATTCAAGTCTTAATGTCTTATACATAAGATCATGCTCCTTTAAAATAAAATGGCAAATGCCCAGAAAAATAATAAAAAATAATTACTAATAATTACAAAGTATAATTTTCTGAAAAGTAACAATAAATAAATAATGTAATTTTTATATTATATTCATATAATTACAATTGATTCATTAAAGGGGTCATATGATGCGATTTCAATTTTTCCTTTCTCTTTGGAGTGTTACAAGCTAT
>NW_015549641.1:193215-197982 GCF_001515605.1 Sinocyclocheilus anshuiensis
GACAAAGCGGAGTCCAGCCCAGGGTCGTCACATGTGGTTGCTGCAAACCCACCGGCCGCTCCTTCGTCGAATCCGCCAGCCGTTCCTCACTCTAGCCCGCCGGCTGCCGCTCACTCTAGCCCGCCGTGTGTGATGCTTGTGAAAGCGAAAATACTTTGTTTGGCCTTCCAATAGAGGACACAACTAGAAATCAGTGGTTATTTTGTATTTACAACATCGTTCCAGAACAGTTCAAACCAAATATTCAGATGTGTGCAGCGCATTTTATGGAGGACTGTTTCCTGATCCTGGTAGAGTAGACTACAATGACGGCTGCTCTGACTCACAGACTGTAAGTACGTTTTCATTTAAAGGATTTGCCACTGATGATTCAAACGCGAGTTTTGGCCAAATACATAAAATAATGTTATTTTTAGCAACATCATATGACCCCTTTAATACAAAGTTCATATACCTGTAGCACAAACTTCTGGTCAATGTAGCGTTTGGCAGTACTTGGCTGGAAGTCTGGGTTTTCTAGGAATCGAAGGAAAAACTCATACACCAACTGAAAAAGACACAAAAAACAAAAGAGACAAAAGACAATATTTAATATTTCTCTAATGATTTAAGCATGTAGAAACAGATATTACATATAGCTTATATCAGGGGTGTCAAACTCAATTCCTGGAGGGCAGGAGCCCTGCAGAGTTTAGATGCAACCCTAATTAAACACACCTGATCCAACTAATCAAGTCCTTCAGGCTTATTTGAAAACTACATTTCCACAAATATATTTTTACGAGTACAGATTTATCACAGCTTATATGACACTTTTGAAATGTTTTCTCTGTGGATAACTTTCCCTCTTCTACCTTCCTGCTCTCTACTCTCCTCTCTTCTCTCTATCTGTCATCTTTTTGTTGTTGTTTTTTCTGCCTCTCTCACTGGCAGACTAGAGGATTTTCCAACCTCACCTACCAGCACAGCCAAGCAGGAGTTCCTGTATGTCTAAGTTTCCTTAGTAACCTTGTCCAGTCCTTCATGACCATTCATAACATCTCCATAATATTTGTATGTCGCAGTCCCTTCCATATGTCAAATATATACTATATAGTATATACCTTTCACTCTTACTAATCCAAATGCTCTCCTGCTCTGAATCCCTTTCATATAAATGGTTCACAGGATTATATAGTGTCTTCAGTAGCGGTCATTGAAATCATAACATCCCCATGACACTAATTTTACAGTCATATTTACTTTAATGCATTGTTCCATTGCCTAGTCCAGTGGTAGGCAAGTTGGGTCTTAGAGAGCCGCTCCAACCGTAATCAAACACACCTGAACAAGCTAATCAATGTCTTCAGGATTACTAAGGCTATAGGCAGGTGAGTTTTTTTTTCAGGGTTGGAGCTGAACTCTGCAGGACTGCGGCTCTCTAGGACCGAACTTGCCTACCCCTGGTCTAGGGGTATGATTCTCGCTGGAGGTGCGAGAGGTCCCGGGTTCAGATCCCGGACGAGCCACCAATTATGTTACTAAAAAAAAAAAAATGTAACTACACACGTAACAACATGTCAACAATTATACTCACTTTAACCTTAACAAAATAGCATTTTTTATAAGTTTAATTAAAAAAAAAAAATGCTGTGCATGAAGTTAATTAAATATAATAGTACATAAAAAATGACATTGTAAATATGAGCCATAAAATGTGAGAGCACCAGGCTACATATGACCTGCATGTGTGGCCAGGAGGCTTCTAGAGTGGGTTCATCTTCCTCTGGGTCAAAGTCAGGGTTTTCACTGGGTGGAAGCGTTCTGAAAATATTTGTGCAAACCTGTAAACAGAAATGATTGGGAGTTTACTTTGGCAATAAGGAAGACATTTTTATTTTTGCTAAAAACAAATAAATGAATTTTAAAGGCTGGTGGACATCACATGAATACTAACCATGGTGGTGATCTCAGGGTAGACCGGCTCCACCAGAACACCTCTGTTAGTGGACACATAATCCACAAGTTCACGGAGAGTGGCGCGTTTGGTCTCTTTGCTCTTTAGGTCAGTCACCGTGTCGTAGAAGTCGAACAATACACAGCACTGCTGTAGTTTCTGCATGAACAGCTCATGCTGCTGTGTGGAAGATGCATCTGAAACAATGAAAAAAAAAAATCATTTATTTATTCTCCTGTACTGTCAATTCACTAATAAACATTTCTATAAACAAATAATGAGACATTTAGACTTGCCAATTTAACTCAAACAAATCAAAACATGACAGAACAGAAACAAAAACAAAAACAAAACAATACAAAGCAAAAAAGGAAAACACAAATAAAAACAAAACAATGCAAAGCAAAGCAAACAAAAACAACAAACAACATGACAGAACAGAACAAAAACAAACAAACAATGCAAAGCAAAGAAAAGAAAAGAAAAAAAAAAACACACTTTCTTCTAATTAACATTTTGCCTTTAACTTCAGTCAAGACTGATGTTATTACTGGAACATAGGGATGTAACGATTAACCGCGAGCCGGTTGAAAATCGATTCAAATATGTGACGATTCAAATCGGTTGAGATGCTAAACAAATCGCGATTCAATTAGGGGTAGTTTATGTGAATTTATGTCTGAGGGGAACTTACTGTCTTTAGAAAAGTTTAGATGGCATTTTTTCTTTTCATCTTGCCTCTGTATAATGCATATTGAAGTTCATAAGTGCAGCGCTGCTTTGTTTACAGCGGAAACCAAGGAAACGCTTTAAGCGCCACCTGCTGGCAGAGAGTGAATCTGCGTCTAGTTCAGCTCGTCTGCTTGTGTATAGTTTCACAAAACTGAAGTCAAACCATTCTGTTTTTGTTTCAAATTTCGAAATTATACAATCTGATTTAGTTTAAAAACTGCTCATGTTGCAAGCATGCAGCATCTTTGTTTGGATCATGATTAAAATGCAGTGATAGCCTCTAATTTTAAAAGGAAAGAACACAGACAAAGCCTTAGTTTGTTTATACGAAGAGATTTCTTTTAAGTCAGCATTCAGCAAATACGCATTTATATCATTTAAATCTTTTAATGACTAATGAAGATTTAATTTCACAAACCTTGCAGACTCGAATCTAGTTGAGATCTTGTGAAGTGTGCACTTGTATCCTGCATGATCGCGTGTTCTCTGCATGACGGTCGGTCTGTGCAAATTGAATGCTGACAGGAGGAGAGCTCTGCTTATCTGGAGACGCGCGATCGACAAACTTTAAACTAGTGATTTCAAATTATGCTTCGCTTTATGCATTTGTCCACTGTCATATTCATGTAATTTTCACTGTGTGCTGTATGTAAAATGAGTGTTACCTTGGCTTTATTTAAAAAAAAAAAAGATTCCCAATGCACACAAACTTCCCAGAATACCGAGTGCCCTGTTGGTTACAGCGTTTACTTCCTTTTTAATTAGATTTGTATTAAATATTTATTTATTTGTTTAAAATGCTTTGTCTTCTGAAGTATAAGTATGTTTATTTTACACAATTATTTTAATCCATTTCAAATGATTTCAAATTTCTTAAATATAAATTAAAAGAAATAAAATTATATCGGCTTTATATCGGCCACCCTGCTTTCCAAGATGTCGGCATTGGCTGTCAAAAAACCCATATCGGTCGACCACTAGAAGAGATTTATTTTATTTGTGCTACTTATTTATTTGATTTGGGGCTTGTTTTAAAATTTAAATTTAGTTTTATTTTTTTACATTTATATTATATTTAAATGTTGTCATTTAGCAGACGCTTTTATTCAAAGTGACTTACAAATGAGGACAATAGAAGCAATCAAAACCAACAAAAGAGCAATAATATGCAAGTGCTATATTAGTATATTATTATAGTGTTATATTTCAATTTCACAAAGAAATGGGCAGCATTTTGTCCAAACAATAATAAAAGGACACATTTAATTTATAATTTGTTTAGGCCTAAAATCTCATTTTGTTAAAAATAAAATCGTGAATCGAATCGTGAATCAAATCGAATCGTGAGATGAGTGAATCGTTACATCCCTACTGGAACATGATAAATATTTAGATTTTTCCGACTGCACCATATATAGCTGATTAAATTACAATTAAAAGGATACCGGATAGTGCTGCTATAGAGAAATCACATGCATGCAGGAGGGTCAACGACATCTGCATCTTATTTCACCAAAACCAATATCTTTGATACCTATTCTATTCCAATTAGGGATGGCTCGATACCACTTTTTCAGAACCGATACTGATCCGATACCAAAAATTCTGAGTATCTGCCAATACCGATATCGATCCGATACCAGCGCAGTTTTTTTAAATGAGCGTAGAATTTCTATACCTCAATGTGTAGGTCGATCATCACTCTTTTGTATGTTATACACAATCTACTAAATATAGACAGCTTCATTATAAAGAAAAAAATAACAAACAAAAATATAATCAATCTATGACAAAAATACTATTATAAACTAGGTTAATGGATCATTCAGTAGCAAAAGTTACTCTAGAAAAATCATGAGTGCACAATAATTTGTATAAAATCCTAAAGTTTTAGTGAAAAAAAAAAACATTATTTAGTGGGTAACAAATAAAAGTGAATAAGCGTAGGGCTAAATCTGGTAGGCCTACACATTGCTCTTTGTATTGTTGTAAAATACATTAATGAAAAACAAGTAATATATTTATATATAAATATATACTATATTAGTCAACATTTGAAGTGGATCAAAACCTTTCATCAAAGTTGTCCTAAAACCAAA
>NW_015549641.1:198158-206569 GCF_001515605.1 Sinocyclocheilus anshuiensis
TAATAATCTTTCATTGCGCAAAAGTATTATGATACTAAAGGCTACAAATACAGAGCGGCTCAAAGCGCTAATGCACATCCCGTGCGCAGAATGACGCGCTTGAAGCAACACAGAGTCACAACACAGCGTGCAGCATAGATAAGTTCAAAGCACAAAGTGAAGAGATATTGATGCGTAGTGTATTAAATATGTGCGTTAGTTTATTGAGCCTTTTCTTTTAGCAGTTTTAAATTTCAGTTACTGTGCTCGTGACGAACAATTCATAGTGCTCTCTACTCCAGTCTTGTGATCTAACCAGATATCCGGTAGAAATTTACACGATTTAGAAACAGCACCAAACTCCAACAAGATAAATTCCTTTTATGCAAAACCATTTATCTTTATTTACAGATCAAGTATAACATTAGGAACATTTAATCATCTTGGAGAGAGTGTCATCGTCAGCCGCTGCGGAGAGAAGAGTTTACGTGAACTTGACTTAAATATTAATCTGTACCACACATTAAACTATGAAAAAGCTTCAGAACACTTGGAATATAGTGGACGAAAACTTTATGGTGCTTTATAATGTTTTTGTGGCTTTCGTGGGGCTTAATAATAACACAGGATAGTATACGCACTATATCGGATTTGGATTCGTCTCGTCTGACCGATACCCCGATCCAGCAGAAAATGCCAGTATCGGAGCGATCCCTAAGTCCAATTATGTTTAAGTGTATATGCATGCACTGAGCTAGCCACATGCTTAAGTGGACAGGAATGTTGTAATATACACTTGGGAGTGTGTCTAATTCCAGTAATCGGGATGAACTCCTCTGGAGTAAGAAGGGAGGCCATTCCACAGCTCAGAAACAAAATGCTTGTGGCCACCAGCAGATGCTTTTGCATTATTTTTTTTTTTTTACTCTGTTTACTTTATAAATGCAGCCTCTTTGTAACTTTTAGTCAAAATATTACTTATTCTTTCTCTGAAGCAACTTTCTCTTCTGCTGATGTCAGTCTGATGGCATGAGCAGTAACTTTTCACATTGTTCCAATCACCTGTCTGCCGCACATGAAACTAGCTCAGCAAACACAAAGATGCCATTCATGTTTCTCTCTCAAAACCCTGTTGCAGGCGGCAGGCCCAATGGACTGAATTTTTTACTTGGATGTGGAATATGATATATATATGGCACCTGTCAAGGGGTGTGAAGTCCGTGAACAGTGAACAGTCCGTTCTTCAATTTCAAGTATAGAAGCAGGAAAAATGGACAAGCTAAAAGATTTGAGAGACTTTGACAAAGGCCAAATAATGGTGGCTAGACGACTGGTTCAGAGCATCTCCAAAACAACTACTCTTGTGGGTTGTTCCTAGTATGCAGTGGTTAGTACCTACAAAACTGGTACAAGGAAGGGCAACTGATGAACCGGCGTCAGGGTCATGAGTGTACAAGGCTCATTGATGCAATTGGGGAGCGAAGGTTACTTCGTCTGGTCTGATCACACAGAAGAGCTAGTGTTTCCCCTGCCATTATATTAGGGGGGCAGCCCGCCCACCCAACGGCACCCCCCGCCCCCCTTGAAGGTCATTATATTTTCTCTATAGCGCCAGATCACAACAGACGTCATTTAAAGTTACCTTTCCGATAGAACGGATCTATACCTTGTTCTTTTATTAAACAAACTAAATAGCCTTATGTTATTTATCTTATTTACACGACGGCATGTAATTTTGGTCTCTACGTTATGGTCGCGCTCTTACTACTTGTACTGAAGCGCGCGTGACGCTTCTGGTGATATTAACATCTGCCGTCTCACTAATGAGGACATACATAGGGCCTACATGAACAACATCTCCAGAACTGCTCTGAGAGTTACTTCATGAGCATTTGACCATTTAATTTGAGTAAAACTATCCTCATAACATATACACACAGAAATGTAAAGGTATTCACGGAAACCCATCAAAATAAAAGTTCGGTTTAACTTGAAGGCATTGTGGCAGAAATATATTACTATTGTTCACTGGTGCATAAAGAAGATCTGTAAAGTCGCAAAGACTAAAGTCTTATAATAAAAGCCTTAATAAAAGTTAAGAGTCAGCCACGCCTATCTAAAACGGCTCGTTCTAACACGCCCCCACATACCTACGTCACTATCTGGGAAGATTTTTCAGAAAGGCGGGGCATAGAGGAGAAACAATAATGTACAGTATGTGGAAAATAATGTGTTTTTTTAACCTTAAACCGCATTACACATTTCATTACACCAAATACACAAAATAATGTTCTTTTTAGCAACATCATATGACCCCTTTAAGGAATAATCATACAATATTTCTTCAGCGTTTTAATTGTAATATTAAATGACCTTTATTTTCCAAAAAAAAAAAAAAAAATTGTTTAATTTTCATTACTTAAAAGATAGATTAAATGAATGTTTATGCCTTAAAAAATGTAAATACAAAACAGAATTTCGGAGCAAAAAATCATAAGGCTATTGTAAGAATAAATGAAACTTGTTTTTATGCTTTCAAATAATTAGACATGCTAAAACAGAATTTGGTAACAATAAAACATAAGGTTGGGAAAAATAAAACATTTCCTAGGGCCCTAAACATGTAATTTTTGTTAAATTTTTAATAAATTGATGTTAAATTGTTTAAGTTTCATGATTTTAATTAATTAGACATGCTTTTTGATTAATACAATTTAATTTAACCATTAAAAAGGAGTCCAGAAAAAAAAAAAGCCGTAAACCTAGGGGAAACACAGCTACTGTACTACAAAACTGCTGAAAAACTTAATGCTGACCATGATAGGAAGGTGTCAGAACACACAGTTTGCTGCGTATGGAGCTGCGTAGCTGCAGACCGGTCAGAGAGCCCATGATGACCCCTGTCCTCCACTGAATGTACAATGGGCTCGTGAGCATCAGAACTGGACCATGCAGCAATGGAAGAAGGTTGCCAAGTCTTTTATATCAGGTGGGTGGCCGGTTGTGCGTGTGTTGTTTACCTTAGGAAGTAAGGTTGTCAAAAAGTACCGAATTTGATACCAGTCGGTACTGAAATAAAAAAAAAATGTGACGATACCAGCATTTCCCACTAGCCTTTTGAGTGCTGTCCAGCGGATTCTTAAAGAGCTCTGATTGGCCATTGTGTTCACACGCTCAACAGATATGTCTGTGATTGGCTACAGTGATCAATGCTTCAGTGCCATATGTTACATATTCAATTCTAACAGAAACGTAAATGGTCTAGTTTCACACGGGCTATGGAATCTTGACAGGCCGTACACTTTACTGTAATAGACGGTAATATAATAAACACAAGGAAGTATTTCCACTCAGTTACCCATATCATTACAGACATTGTGTACACTAATAATAAATCAACAGCGCTCTACAAATACCAGAAGGATCATAACTGGCATTTAGTTGACCTGAACTTTGGCCATTAACGGCATAAATAATCTGTACGCCCTGACATTTTGGGACTTTGATCAGAATATTGGGCTCAAAATTATTTCCCGAGGTTTCAGTGAAGATGCATTGAATTAACCAAAAGTGACAGTAAAGACATTGTTACAAAAAAAAAAATCCATTTAAAAAAATAAATGTATTTTGTTTGAATTTTCATCAAAGAATCCTGGAAAAAATCGTATCACTGTTTCCATAAAAATATTAAGCAGCACAACTGTTTTCAACACTGATAATAATAAGAAATGTTAGAATGATTTCTAACATCTGACACTGAAGAATGGAGTAAAGGCTGCTGAAATTCAGCTTTGCATGACAGGAGTAAATTGTATTTTGAAATATATTACTGTTATAACACAATATTACTGTTTTTATTGTATTTTTGATCAAATAAATAATGCCTTGGTGGTGAGCATAAGAGACTTTTTTCAATTAAAATTTAACATTCAACATATAAAAAATCTTATAGACCCCAAACGTTTGAATGGTAGTGCACTGCAGTAATACAATGGTATTCTTGAAAGTACAATTTAAATTAATTTCTATGTTAAATATCAAATATTGAGCCATGGTACTAAGTTAATCCAATGGAGATAAAAATACAGTGCAGCCCTATGTAGGCTAATACACACTGCACAACAGTGCAGGCTAGAAAAAGGCATTTTATTAACATCATCTAAAGGTTTTTCTTTCAATTATTTGTGGCTCTTTATGTACTCAAGTTCTTACAGCCGCTGTCTATCTGTTCCAGGCTGCACTGTAAAAAAAAAAAAAAAAAGGGCAAAAAAAATACAGTACAATATACCATAATACTTTGAAGGAATTTTCCGTATTTGGTTTTTACAGGTGTTTTCCGTATTTTTTAATTACGCTTTGCATTGCGGGAACAAGAAGCTCAGTCGATTATCGGCACGAAAACAGTGCTTGAGCAGGCGCCATTATTCACGGAGATAGCCTAGGTCAAAATTTAATTTTAAAGTCGGATTTCGGATTTGGGGAACCGTTCTTAGACTTCCGTGGTAAATAATTTTTTTTGTTAAATGTAACAAACTGTAACGTTCGTTAACTTAGTTGCTGTCTGTCTTGTTTGGCAAATGAATGACGGAGCCGTCACATTCAACATTTTCAGCATACCGTCACATCTTAACCTTACTCGACGTGGAGGTACGTGTTACAGTGTGCTCACTTTCAGTTTTATAAATAAATGTTTATTAACTTTTAATTGTTGTTGATGCGGTGTATTTGTTACTGAGCGTGTCGTAAAGCATCGGCATATTAACGTTACTGAGGTAATGTTAAGCAGCTGTGATAACGTTAAATCTGAAGTGCGGTACAACCAGGGCTGGGAAGGTTACTTTTAAAATGTATTTCACTACATATTACAAAATACATGCTTTAAAAAGTAATCAGTAATGTATTCCGTTAGATTACTCAGGTTTAGTAACTTAATCTAAATACTTTAGAATACTTTGAAATACTTAAGCTATACACAAAGGAACATATTAATGTCTTGTTCCCTTTTGATTCGGTCACTCTACATTGCTATGGGAATTACCCTTTCCTCCAAATACTACTGAAGCCTTATTGAATCACGCCAGTGAAATTGGCCAATGGCGTTCAAGTGCACGAAATATGAGGGGCTCCCACTCTATATAAAGCAGCGCTTGTACGTCATCTATTCAGAATCTTTTTCTTCAGCCAACCTTCTACAAGACGCAAGAAGCCTATCAACAAGACTACTCACCGTGATCTACACGCTGCAGTGGACACGCCTTCTCTTCCCCTGCTGTGTTCCGGTGACTCGCGATTGCCTCTCCTGCGCAGAGCCAATCGAACTCTCTGATGGCCATAAGTCGTGCCAGTAGATATGTAGATATACAAGCCAATCTAAAGTGCTTTCGACTCCATTTAAAGCGCAGGTCATAACACTATCTGCTTTCCGTCCCGAAACACTGGCCGGAGCCGCTTTATACACTTTTGCTGTGCCCTGTACGTGCGGTGCGCATTTATGCCGAGCGCTGTAGATAGTTCAGGCTCTCGGACCAGCTATTTGTATGCTTTGGAGGGCGCACAAAAGGCCTGCCAGTGTACAAGCAAAGGCTGTCACACTGGATCGTCGACGCAATTGCTTTGGCTTATGGCTCTAAGGGCGTGAAATGTCCTATAGGCACTCGGGCCTAGGCCTGGGCGATAAAACGGTATCGATATTTATCGACGGTACACCCTCTTCGATAACGATAGAAAAAATATTTGATATAGCGCACGCTATAGGCACGCGCTACGAGTGACGCAGACCGCACACACAAACACATGCTGAACTGAGTGCTGTGCCTGCCTGTGATGAGGAGATTGTGAATCAAAAAAAGGAATATTAGTTGAATTTAAAATAAACAATTGCATTTGAATGCAAAAATAGTACAATCAAATGTTAGGTGTGCGTCTGGGAGCGTCATTAGTGGAGCGCGAGATGCGGTGATCATGATGTAAGTGACGTTGTTGCATTTTAATGTTTTATAAGTCTAGCCCACAAGATGTGCAGTTGCTGCGTTATTCATTCAAAATATTAGAGAAATATAGTAGCTCAATGCGTAGAAGATCTTGATTAGGTTAAAACCAAAACCAAGCCATTCACACAGAACACATATTCAGCACATTTTTTAAATGGACAAATATGACTGCTGCTCTCACGTCTCACACAAGAGATGTATAGAAAGCCAATGCAAAGTTAAAACAGTTTAAACTTTTAGAAAACGCGTCACGAATTTGTGGAGGTTTATTCCGTTTCACTGCATCTCATATGATTTTAAAGGCAATCTGTGTGATGGGCGATTCAGCTCTTTGTATTAAGCAATGCATAAATACATGATGCTGTTTTGTTCATAATTGTTTATGCAATTTGCGAAATTATGTTTGATTCTATGACTTAATTTAGACGTAACATACGTTTTTCTTTTTATAGACAGTTATTTCCTTTGCGTTGGCAATTTAATGCGCTGCATTATTTTGCTCATTGCGCCCTCCTGTGGCTTCGGGAGACAAGCCAAAAGTTTCCTTAAAACCTATTTAATCTGCATATAAAACATTAGAAATTAGATATTTGTTTAAGAATATTTGTTGTTTGTCTCAATAAATTGGGTTAATTTAAAAATACAGTGGTTACATTTAAAAGTTTTTTTTCTATTGCTCTTTGTTTTAAAAAAGGTTATAAAAAATTTCAATAATTATCGATACCAAACGATATGAAACATTATATCATTGACACATTTTTTAGCTATATTGCCCAGCCCTATTCGGGCCCACTCAACCTGCGGACTCGCGTCCTCGTGGGCCTGGGCAAATGCATATCTATTCAGGACATTTGCATGGTGGCAGGCCGGTCGTCACCCAGCACTTTCGTGAGGTTTTATAACCTAGATGTGTCGTCACTTGCCTCACATGTGCTGTCAGTGTGAGCAGCGCACGCGCCTACTCAGCCTCAGTTATGATCTGAGCTGCTTGCCTCAGTGGTTTCGACTAGGTCGTATACACCCCTGTATTGACGTACCACTAATTCAATGCTGTCCCTATCAGCTTATCACATTGTTATGATATTGTTCATCACGTCTTTTAGGACATGATCACCATCATACTCTGCTTATTTGAGCACCAGTACGGCCATTGCATCATAACACATAATTTCATTGAAATTAAACAAACTTCAACTAATCTATATGTAATGGCGCCGGAGACGCCGCCATTTCACATTCTCTGTTTCACAGGCATTAACTCCGCCCCTGGTGTGACGCGGCATCGTCTAGTTGCCGCACCCCCCTTGACTTTTACATGGTTTCGACTAGATCCTGTAGACCTGAACTGTTTAACAAGAGCGCCAATATCATTGCTTGCTCTCATTACGGTTCCGTATGTGAAAACTTGACATACTTAGTCGAGCCAGGCTCATTGCTGTGACACGGCGGGATTTTATACTTTCCCATAGCAATGTAGAGTGACCGAATCGAAATGGAACGCTCTCGGTTACTCACGTAACCTCGGTTCCCTGTGATGAGGGAACGAAACATTGCTCTTATTGCCGTGTCACTAAGTGCTGGGCGGTATGACCAAAAATGTATATCACGGTATTTTTCAAAATTATACCGGTTTCACGGTACATGACGTTTTTTTTTTTTTCCATGCATGACCGGGTGATAACCATATTTTCTACTGATTGAGAGAGGAAATACTGCAGTATATTGACTTAGAATGCCCTATTTTACTGTCATGATGAGTGAATATTGTCAAAAAAATACCACACTAAATAGTAACTAAACACGACCTTTTAATACATGTTAACCAGGAGTCACTCTCATTTATAATCGTGGCATCGTCTGATAAAATCAACATGCATCTATCTACTCTAAAGAGCGGCTATGCGGTTGTTTTGGCTATATTACTTTTTTGTCTCATGCAGCGCACTGCCTGCATCTGAGTAACAAACTAAAAAAAACAACAAACAAAAAATTGCATGTGATATTAACAGACGAACTACGCTCATATTTATAATTCCAAACAATCAGTAAGCGACAGGTGCTAGGAAACACTGTTTTGTACTCATTTATTGACGAGTCAGCTGCGGTGCGGCCAACTGAATGCGCTGCTTCTCTGCCGCTCACTGCACAGAACAGACGCCGAGAGAGGTGACACTGCTCCGGGAAAGTCAGACCTCGCGTTCGCGGGACAGCACTGGCCAAATCTTCCACAAGCAAAAAAGTGCATGTGATATTAACAGACGAACTACGCTCATATTTATAATTCCAAACAATCAGTAAGCGACCGGTGCTAGGAAACGCTGTTTTGTACTCATTTATTGATGAATCGGCTGCGGTGCGGCCAATTGAATGCGTTGCTTCTCTGCCACTCACTGCACAGAACAGACGCCGAGAGAGGTGACACTTCTCCGGGAAAGTCAGACC
>NW_015549641.1:206923-224512 GCF_001515605.1 Sinocyclocheilus anshuiensis
TCATCACTGTGTCTGTCACGCGACTCTGTTCCCCTTTCAGGCTCTGTCTTTACATTTATTTTGAAAGATGAAGCTCGCGATTATGGTAAGGGGCGTTACATTTCCGACGCGTGCTTGTGGTGTTCGCAATCACAATGCACTGGGTCAGCTGGCCAATCAGAGCAGACTGCGCTTGTCGGAAGGAGGGACTTTGTAGAAAACGAAGCGTTTGAGAGAGGCGGGGCATAGAGGACCTACAATAATGTACAGTATTTGAAAAATAATGTGTTTTTTGAACATTAAAGCATGTCAAAATATTCTGTTACACCAAATACACAAATTAATGATCTTTAAAAAAGCATCATATGACCCCTTTAATTCTGTAACGTTACTGGCACGCTGTCTGTTAACGCACACATATCATGCACGCGTAGAGAATGCCGCTTCAAACAGCGAGCCAGGAGCGCATCGAGTTCTCTCTCGCATGTACACAGACAAAAGCACACAAAATTGTCAAAATTAACATTTTTGGTGAGTGAGTCTTAAATAAGTTTAAAAGTCTTGACTGATGTAAAGAGTTGGGATGTGTTCAGATGTGCGTCGATGTGAGTCTTGTGATTTAAAGGGACAGCAGTTCATGACATTCATGGTGTTTCTTTTGTTTTCTTTTCTAATGACAGGTCGTAATTGCTGCTGTACTGTGCATCCCAAGCACCCCCTGCATTCTTATCATGGGTTTGCATTCTGTTTTATTAACAGTTTTTATTTATGGAAGCATACGGGTAGCAAAATTCAATTTGAAATGTAATATGCAAAATGGCAATGCAATATGTAAAATGGCAATGCATTTCTGTATTTAAATTTACATTTTCCCATACATATGTGCAATATTTAGTGCAAAATGAAAAATCAATTATATAATTTACATTTGCCATTTCCTACACTAGTTTTAATATGCAAAATAAAACATTTTATCGCTTTCTAAGTTGCAAAATTAAAATGAAAATATATTACACAAATTGATTAGATATATTTAATATGTCCAACCAAAAACTGTAGTAAAATTATAATTTAATTGCTGTTTTTCCTAAATGTATTTAGACTTAGGGGCAGGACACTTGGGATTGCATTTTCATCATAATACCGCGTGATAATTGTAGCAAAATGTAGTGAGAATTTCACATTTAATACCTCGCGATGGATATAAAGTCAATGTGGATTTGAAATGCATTTGAAAATGCAACACACCCCTGACCTGTCAATCGTTAGGCTACATCAAGGCGGGGCTCGGCAACAGGATGCACAATATGTCAATATTCACCGTCAACCAAACGCTTTACACATTGACTTAAACTAGATTCATCGCAGGGTATTAAATGAAAATGCTATTGAAACGTCTTATATGTAAGTGTCAATGCATTTAAGAAAAATGAAAGATATTAAATCACCATTTTGCTAAACTTTTGCTGCACCTTTGGCTCAGAATGCATTCTGAAATTCTCACTACATTTTGCTACAATTATCACGTGGTATTATGATGAAAATGCAATCAAGATGTTCAATACTGACAAAAAATTTGTCACCGAGTCGTTTATTCAGTTGACTTTGTTATTGAAGTTTTTTGTGTAGGAAAGATTTAATCAATGTTTGGAGTGGCTTTCTGAATTTACAATGTGTTGTTTATAATTTCTTATTTGTTTGTTATTGGTGATTCCAGATTGCTGTCATTCAAGAAGTTATAATTTCCTCCCCCATTGTGGCTGAGCTACACATTCTCTTTGTTTTATTTTAAACATAAAACATCCAGAGGAGAATGGCACCTACGCTGGAATTCATACAAATGTAAGGAACATATGTAATGAAACTGTGTATAAAGCATTTTGTTGTGTTGCTGTTTAGCTGAAAATAATCAAAGGGTTAGTTCACTCAAAAATGAAAATTCTGTCATCAATTACTCACCCCTCATGTCATTCCAAACCCGTAAGACCTTCGTTCATCTTTGCAACACAAAGGAAGATATTTTTCATTAAATCTGAGAGCTTTCTGACCCTCCATAGACAGCAAGGTTCCTACCACGATTAAGAAAACGTAGTATAAGGACATCGTTGAAATGGTTCATTTGACATCAGGGGTTCAACTGTAATTTTACGAAGCTATGAGAATACATTTTGTGTGCAAAGTAAACAAAAATAACAACTTTATTCAATGATTTCTTCTCTCCTGGGAGAGTCTGCCGCCATTAACGAGAGTACCACGACGCATGCGGGGTCTACGTCAGCAGCACCACACGCATTCACTGTGGGTCAGAGAGCTCTCGGATTTCATCAGAAATATCTTAAAATGTGTTCTGAAGATGAATGAAGGTCTTACGGGTTTGGAATGACATGAGGGTGAGTAATTAATGACAGAATTTATAAACAATGTTTGAACTGGAACGTGATAATTCAGTCTCAACTTGTTCTGCACGTTACTCTGTATTTCACTTTCATTCATTTCATTTCTTGTAATTTCCAGTCTTCCTGTGAAGAAATCCTGAACGAGGGTCAAAGGTTCAGATGAAGGGAACCTACGCTTCCAAGACTCATCTATGTAACGGAGGTCAGCGAGTAGGTGCTGTGGCGTTACATATAGTTATCTTATGCCGGGTTCAGACTACACAATATTTTTGTCGGTCACGATAGTCACGGTGTCAGATTACACGATTTTGACTCCTAAAATCTTGTTGTGGCGTGGACAAGAGACATGTCAGACTACACGTTGCTTCCCGACCATTCATCATGTGCCATCTTTAACGACGCGCGTGATGTCATCGAGAAGGCGGAACTAGCGACTGACTTCCGAAAACAAGAGTGTAAACATTGCTGAAGAACTTCCGCTATAGTTCGCCAGCATTGTTCTTTCTTTGTTCTGTCATGGTAGTCCCTCGATGACACATCATACAGGCAGGGGTACTGTTGCCACAGCTCCACGAACCTTTCCTCCATCTCATAATTCCACCTAGCAGCACCATCACCTCTTTTTCGTTTCACATGTTTGAAACCTGTGTATGAAAGAGCTTCTGTGCTGCTATTGGTCAATGTCACCAATGTGACAGAACTCGTCGTGGACGACGGAAAAAAAATCAAACATGCTAGTCTTTCTGTCGTGATGTCGTGAAGTGTCGCAGACGCGGAATCGGTTGTCGTCCACTATGACACACTACATGTGCTGAAACGATGGAATCTTGCGTCCCGACGCCCATTGTCGTTTACGAATCCCCACAACACCCTACGTCAAGCAAATCGTAACAAAATCGGGCTAAAATAGTGTAGTCTGAACAGGGTATTAGTTTCACATTGAAATGTCAGGCATGAGTTCATGAATCTTTGTTCTTTATTTTCAAATGCTGTACAAGAAAGTTTTTTTTTGCAGTACCATGTCAATTGTAGATGCAGATCATTTAGCATGAATTAGTGGTTAGTAATTTAACTTAAAGGGTTAGTGACACTTATTATGTGACAATTATTAACACTAATGAAGATCCTTTTTAATGAAATCTGACAGCTATACCTTAAAGGGGTCATATGATGCTATTTTAAAGATCATTATTTTGTGTATTTGGTGTAACAAGAGAAAGGAAAACTTGAAATCGCATCATATGACCCCTTTAATGGACCTTGAAACGGTAGTTGTAGGCCGTCAATGGAGGGACAGAAAGCATAGATATTTCATTAAAAATACTCTTCATTTGTGTTCCAAAGATGAATGAAAATCATATGGATTTGGAACGGTATGAGGGTGAGTAACTGATGACAGAATTCATATTTTTGGGTGAACTGTCCTTTTAAATAATATTGTGTTCTCTTGTATGAAAATGGTGTCAACACTGGAACATTTCACTTGACTATTGACTATAAGTCTATAGCAGTTGTTATTAATGACAGCCCTGTGTTTGTATAATTTTTTTCCCATGTATTTGAAAATGTTTTGAATCTTGACTGTTTCACAGTGAAGTTTATCCTTGTGACCACTATTTGGTGCAACACCAATATCGTACAAGTACCTGCTCATGGTTTCTTTTTTCTGCCTGTTGCGGTTTACAACTAAAAAAAGTGTTCCACAATACAAGCATTTTCAATGGTGCTTTACAGATTATTAAATTAATTGATGTCATAATATTTTTGTCTTCACCCATTTAAGGCAAATAAAAGCTACTGAACGCACTTTTATGAATGTTTACATGAGGTAAAAATAAACCATGTTCAATTTGTATATATTGTGCTGGATTTATTTGTTACTAAAGATAGGCCTATGCTATAATTTTTTTAGAAATTTCTGCATAACGGATTGTCCGTTTATGGTACAGAAGAAAATGTAAATCTACAGAATTTTCCGTTTTAATGTTGAAGGACATGTCCGTAAATTTAACAGAAAATGTCCTGGTAATTTTCTGCCAGTACATTATTCGTTTTTTTTACGGATTTTTTTTTTTACAGTGTGCTGTAAACTTCAATTCATTATGTTTTTCCACACGAAGAGCATTTAACAGCGAGAGAACAGTAGTGGAAGAGCTGGAGGGGTGCTAACACAACCCCACTGCTGCTCTATTAATGCACCTTATGTAACCCATCTGAATGCCAGTGTCCCTGTGTCTTTCCCAGACAACTTCTGCTTAGAGTCACTGCATTCACCACAAAATGGAGCCAAGTGACCGTAAAAAACGAGCGAACATCAGAAACATGTTCATTGATTGCCTTACATTTATTTGTCCTCATGCACACAAGAGCCCCATAGGATGAGTCATTGAATTTGCTGAGGTTCCCATCAACACCCCGGGCTTGTGGTTGCCATGGCTACATGGCCCGTCCCTGGAGAGTCATAATGTCAGTATAACACAACTGTAAATGTATTTCCCAGCTATACTGAACACACAATACAAGTAAATGAGTTCTGAGCTCTAAATATATCTATTATTTATGGGCATTTTTCTTTATGGAATAGCAAAGTACAGAATAACAGGAGAGTATTGAGGGAAAGAGATAGGAATGTGATCGGGTATCTCATAAGAAATGCATAAAAAAAAGAAAAGAAAAAAAAGGAATGCTTCGATTGTGACTGGAGGTTTTGTGAACCAGTTCAACCATTATTGTAAGAACTTTGTGCCCTTCGCATGAAAATGTAAATATCCATGTTCTTTGTTTTAGATCGGGGTCACCAAACTCGGTCCTGGAGGGCCAGAGTCCTGCAGAGTTTAGCTCTAACTTGCCTCAAAACACCTGCCTGGAAGTTTCTAGTATACCTAGTTGGACCTTGATTAGCTAGTTCAGGTTTGTTTAACTGGGGTTAGAGCTAAACTTTGCAGGACACCGGCCCTCCAGGAGCAGGATTGGACACCCCTGTATAGAGCCACGGAGGATGGTATTTCCCAATAATATGATCATCTTGGTTCTCTTTGACATCTAATGTATGGACAAGAAATACAATGGAAGTCAATGGGAACCAAAACTGTTTGACAATCAACATTCTTTAAAAGAAAGAAATTCATAAGGGTGAGTAAATGATAGAATTTCCATTTTTGGGGGGTGAACTATCCCTTTAAGTACACAGTCCTGTACCTTTCTTTTCATCAGATTGTTTTTTCCTTCAACATTTGTATTATTGTCATTTTATGGTTAATGACTTATAACACTTTAACGAAGACATTTTCAAAATCCCTATGGGAAAGATACTTCCGGAACCAAGGCCACTGGAAAAGTGTTGGACTCTATTGACAGATTTACAGAACTGACAACCACGTGACTCCCAAAGGCACAAAAAGAGGACAGGAAATGTGGGAAAACACCGGTTGGACCATGAAATAAAGATGCTTCCCTTGATAAAACTCTGAGACATAATGTTGACACAATCACCCTAGCACACACACAGGACGAGTTCTCCAGCAGACAGTTAAGGGCCTGCTGTAAATACTTCACTTGTGGCTTATCAAAGATGCAAATATATAACTTCAGCGGCTGATTACACTTATATAACAACTGAGGCATCATTTATTAGATTGCATTTGTTTTATTTATTACTTAATAGCATTGTGGGAACTCAGACGCCCGTGCTACCGCACTGCTGTCTAGGTAGGCATCGCACTAGGATTGAGACGCAGCCTGTGAGGCTATTTCCAGCGCTTTATCCGCTTACCTCCGAGCTGCGGGAGCGCAGAGATCTCCGGAGCCGCAGGCCCGCTGCTGCTCGCCGCAAACTGAGACGAGCCCTGACAAATCCTCTGCCTCGGAGCCTTCCTCACCGATTTCCGCGTGAATCCATCCACTTTCTCGGACGCATATATCGCCGACATTTCCAAAGCAGGTCGAGCCACGTTTACAGTGACTGAATGTGCCCTATTTGTTTTCTAGTCTGACTGACGTCCCATTGACTGTGCTGTATATTAAACTCACAAGACCCCATCCAATGACACGCAGTCAACCCACTCATGAAGGCTGCATGTTCTCCAACAATCCACAGGTATCCTGCGATGAGAATTTGGGTACGGATGACTGTAAACACGTAGTTAATAGTATGTTTGTATCATGCCGAGATGTTCAAACAAGCGCGCCTTATTAATCCGGTTACTCCACGTAACACAATTCAAACTCAGCCGACATACAGCGAGTCACAATTATCCAGTCGCTTGGAACAGGCTCCATGTATTGGCGACGCGAGGAAAGAGTTTAAATGTGAATCCGCCCGGCCGCAAAACTCCTCGGATTCGCTGAACTTCATTCAGCTGCTGTTGCGCCTCACTGGAGTCTAAAAATAAATCCCCGTGGCGCGGCTGAGTGACAGAACATTCATCCAATGAGCGCTCGCGCAGACAGTAAGCTCCGCCCCCTGACCAATCAGATTCTTGTTTTAATGGTATTTCGGGAAATATACAAAGCAGAGGTTCGGTATCCTTGAACTCAAATGAACACACAGGCAACAAATGTTCACAAACATTGAACCACTCAAATTAATAAATATACAAGAAAACGTGCACACGTAAGAACTAAATATCAACGAGAACTCACAAAATAACTGCGCTTGAACATAGTTTGCGAGACTTGTAGCCTAGTCAATTGAGTCAGGAACGGGTCATCAATTTCTCAGCCCGTTCCAAACCTATATATGACCCAATTTCTTCTTTGGAACACAAAAACGTTAACTTGACTTGGGCTGTCATTTTACATAACTTTTCATCACAAAGAAGAAAAGCACATGGGTTTGAAATGGCAATTTTCATTTATAGGTTAACAATTCAAATACACAGAATTGCATATTTGATTCAAAATGGGTTATTAGTTAAAACTGAACTCAAATCCAAAAGCAAAACAGTTTTAACCAACCATGCTAAACACCTGAGACAAAAAAACACAAGACAAGAACAAGCAGGATCGAAACATGGAAGCTGGACTATCAGGTCGAGTCACATTCCAGACAAACCTACAAACTTTTAAGAAACAGCCCATGGCATGGAGTCGGTAAAAAGTGTTTAAATCATTTCGAAACTCACTGCATTATAGATATCCAATAACTAAAAAGCACTGACCTAACTGAAAATGGATTTGTTATGTAAAGTGTTGCTTTACAATCAATAAAGAACTCTGAAAATGTGACCGATGTTCATGGCTAGACAAGCTCAAAGGGCATTACAGATTTGGAAAGTCAAAAAAATATTAAAGTACAAACAGTATGCATATAAAATTCACCTAGAAAATGCACATTGAATCGTGTACGAAGCTCAAAACTATTTTCAATGCATCACAGGTAGACGTGGAAGCTTCAGAAAACCTGTAGAGTTTAATTGTGGTGTCAAATGACTTCATCTTGTTTTGTAATGTTTACCAAAATGATCCATTTGACCCTTTTTGAAACTTATTTAAAAACAATTAGATTAAAATATATATACACGTCACATACATAAATACATAAGCTTGGTCTCAAAAAACCAGACCTGAACTTAAACCGCAGATGTGTCATTGATTTGACACACTAATCTCTCGCCACACAATGATCAGTCTTGGGTTCTTTTCACAAAGTAGCTAGAGATTTTTTTCATGGGTCTGGAGGGTGATGCTTTCTTGGTTGGTGGTGGAGAGACAACTCTCATGGGACATGGTGAGACTGCTGCCTTAAGAAGACAAAAAAAAAAAACATAAAACTGATAAACAAAAAAGGAGTTACAAATTTAGAGAACACTTCAGAACAAGAACAAAAGAATAATGGTGTAAAGTAAAAACCACAACACTGAAATATTACAATCATCATGCATCTACTCACTGAAGAGCTGTGTGTTCTTGCATCGTGCCGTTTGCTGCTGCTGCTGCCGCCGTTGGGGCTTTTTGGTTGAGCTGATCCTTTAAATCTCTGGCTGATCACAGAAAGCCAATCAGTCCTCCTCGGAGAGCTGTTCTCTTTGCCAGTGCCAACCTGACGAGCTGAGCTGAGCTGAGCCTCTGTTTGCAAACCAAATAGGTCACCTTTCTCCTCTGGACAGTTCTGTGTGCTCACCGAACTCCTGCTCCTCTTTACGTCAGGATAAAATTCAGACACCCCATAACTCTCCTCTCCCAAACCAGGTCTATCACCCGTTTCCAGTCGTCGCTTTGCTCGGCGTTCAGAGCAGGGGCCCTGGAGGACAGGTGTGAGCACCTTACGAAGAGGGGATGTACCGCGGTGACCGGGGGAACTACTGCAGCTGAATTTGGCCGAAGGTGCAGATGTGTTTGATGGCAGGGGTAAATCAGCACCTGTAGGGGCACAAGCAGCAGGCTGGGGTGAAGCCAGAGAGACAGCCCTCTCTGAGCCAGGACTTTTGGCTGGAGTGACTTCAACAGGGCTGTAAGGGTCTGAGAAGACAAATGGTAGTCATACATAACAATTAAACAAAAACAAGAAATCAATTATGAATTTATAAAAAAAGAATACACTATCAGTCAAAAGTTTAGAATAATTAAGATTTTGTAATATTTTTGAAGCAAGTCTTGTATGTTTCACAAAGGCAGCATTTGATCAAAAATACATTACAACAGTAATAGTGAAATATTATATTTATATATAAAAAAAATAAAAAAAAGTTTTTTTGTGTTTTTCCAGTGATGCAAAGCTACATTTTCAGTATCATTACTCAAATCATTCTAATATGCTGATTTGGTAAACAAGAAACGTTTTGAATTATTAATGTAGAAAACATTTTACCGCTTAATATTTTCATGGAAAATGTGATACACTACCATTTAAATTTTGGGTTAAGTAAGATTTTAAGAAATGAATAATTTATTTGCATTAACATTCATAATTTTACAGAAAAACATCAATTTCAAATAAATGCTGTTCTTTTGAATTTGTTCGAATGATTCACAAAAATATTAAGCAGCAAAAACTCTTCTCAACATAGACAATAATAACCATTATTAATATGAATAATAGATAATAACTGAGCACCAAATATTGCAATTATTTCTGACACTGAAGACTGGAGTAATGATGCGGAAAATTAAGTTTTATACCAATCACAGGTTTAAATTAAAATAGAAAAGAGTTATTTTAAATTAATATTTTACAACATTACTATTTTTGCTGTATTTTTAATCAAATAAATGCAGCCTTGGTGAGAAACTCATTTCAAAATCTTAAAAAAATTAAATGTTAATTATTCCAAACTTTTGACCAGTAGCTCTGAATCTGAAATAAAAAGTTTCATACACGTATATACCAAAAACAAACAAACAATCAAACAAAAAAAAAGACAAAAAGAGAGCCCTACCAGGTGTTCTAGTCGGTGACTGGATTTTACGAAGTGTCCAGCCTACGACGTTTGGATCTCGGTTCAGTGAATTTTCTCCATCTGGTCTGCGGTTCAATCGCCAGATCCTAACAGTGTTGTCATCAGAGCAGGAAGCGATCTGTAAAGAGAGTGATGGATTTGACCATTTTCAACTTTAACGATTTTTGCTGTTGTTGTATTTAAAAGTACCAACCTTGGTGAAATCGGTGGGGCACCAGGCCACTGATGTGACTTCCTGGCTATGGCCTTGAAGCATCATGGGAGCTCGTTTTGGGTCTGAAATCTGGAACAAAAGCAAAGAATGCAGATAGTGACCACTGATGTTCTCAGACAGGTTAGATCTCTAGTTTTCTAGGTTAGTCTTACCTTCCATATATAAGCATGATGATCACTCGAACCACTGGCCAGGAACTGGTCGTCTGGGCTGACACTGGACTTCACATAAAATGAGGAGTTACTGTGACCACTGAAAACAGCAACTGTGAGAGAGAGGGGGAAAAAAACAAAAATATTATACATTACATTAATGCATTAATTCAAAAATAAAAAGAAACATATTTACAATTTACCTGGAGTTGTTTTCAAACCGCTGATGTTGAACATGTACATATTGTCATCTGTGCAGTTGGAGAACAGTCTGGAGCCAGTGGAGTCCAGTGACAGACCAGAATAACCTACAGGGGAAAACATCACAGTGAGAATTAACACTAATTACTAATGCACATTACTATTGGTCTAACGACAGGGTGTGCGTGAGATGTGCACCTAGTTTGCGTGTGCAGGAGCCTGGGTAAGGATAGGCCTGTAGAGGGAGGGGGTTGGGGTGGTATGCAGTGTAGTTCTTCCGCAAATCCCACATTTTAATGATCCTATGAGGAGTTATGGGAAAACTTTCTCTCAGGACATCAGCATTCATCAGGTTGAAAAGTGTGACAGAATGTGGTAACGGCATATATTATTTAGAAAATATATCTGTACATCAATCCATTATGCACTCACCCATCTACTGCTCCTGAAGAGATGAGTTTGCTCTCGTCGCAGAACAAAACCACTGTCACACCCTGCTGGGAGTCCTAAAAAGAGAGAAAAATCTCTGAATCAGTTATAAAAAATAAAAAAATAAATAAAATTAAAAAAAGAACTTCCATAGTTTCTATTTTGTTTAATGAAAAAGCTAAATCAAGGAGCATTCCTACAATATATCAAGGCTGTACCACACCGCAATATATCTTTCAAACAAATGAACGTTTCCTCACAATGAAATGTTCGACTCACCACAGGGGGCGCCATCCCACGTCTCTTCTTTATTTGAGGTGTGTATTTTTCAGGTTTCATATGGGCACACGTGATCTGTTTGACTTGCCTGTAGAAGCCATCTGTGATGGATGAAAACATTTTAGTGAGTTTTAGAAATCATTTTGATGGCCATAAGTTTAAGATTTGGCGGTAAGAAAAATAAAGAACCTTTTTTACTGCATCTTGTATCCCAAATCATTATGTTCCCATCTCTGCCTCCAGTGCTGAAAACAGCTGTATTGACAGAACAAACAGTTTAAAAACACCAATCAATTTTATTTAATATAAAAAAAAACACTGTACAAATACTGTAATACTTCTATTAAGCCTCATTTACTTATTTTTGTCAATTTAGTAATTTTAGTACTTCAACTTATTCAGTTAGTTGTCAAATCAATATTTGAATCTTCTTTCGAGGTTTTTTTTTTTCAGTTCACATGTTTCCATCTAATATTTATATCAACTTATCAATTAAATTATATTGACGTCGCATCTTATTACAATGCAGTCTTAATTCAGTAGTCATGCAAATATTTATTTTGTAATTTTATTCCAAGTTTCTGTAAATATATGTCTTCATTGTTGGCAGTCGGATCAAGTATAGCATCAAGACATGTTTTTACAAATGTTGATTAGATCTTGTTAATGTGTCACACGGGAAATGGAAGGAGAAATTGAGTGCATCGCATTATCAGAGTATCAGTATACCGCACATAACAATAGTAAGCCACTCACACATTTCATGCATAATATATACAGTATATATACTGCACATTAAGAGAGTATCAGAGTTGTAAGCCTTATGTGATCAGTAGATTTACCTCTCTCTTGCTTGGAAAACGCTACAGATTTAAGGCTGCACTGATGTCCTTTAAATGTTCCCAGCAGGTCACCAGTAACAACATCCCACAGACGGGCCGTTTGGTCACCAGACGCTGTTACCTGTAAATGAATATTTCCCTTTAAAAAATATAGAGCGTAGGTCTTCAGCCCTGCTCCTGGGGACCCACTTTCCTGCAGAACTCCAACCCTGATCAAACCAACTAATCAAGGTCTCCAGGACCACTTGGAAAGTCATAGGCCAGGTGTGCTGATACAGGTTGGAAAGAAACTTTGCAGGACAGGGGGTCCCCAGGAGCAGGTTTGTAGACCTATGATATATAAGGGTATATCTAAATATAAGAACTGTGCAAAACTCACCAAGCTGTTTGCACCAGGAACCCAGGCAATATCAAAAACTGCATTATCATGTGCCTGCCACTCTGCAAAACAACAGTTCAACATACATGAATTATTTTCACAGAAATAATAAGTATCCTACAAAAATCACTCTCGAATCTAGGTAAACATAAACCAACCTTTCAGGACAGAACTCTGTTTTTCTCCAGTATTGAAGATGGTCACAAACCCTTCTTCATTTGCAACAGCAAGGCTGTTCTGTTGGCCAGGGGCTGAACAACAAATAAAACACCACTAAGTATTAGGCTTTACGCGGTCTTGGGGTTCTAAGCTACTGAGTACATTTGAACTTAAACGTGTAACTTACCAGAGGAAAATGTGCATCCAAACGGCGGCACAGCAGCAGCTGAGGCTCCGTATCTTTTCTCCAGTATTGAAGATGGTCACAAACCCTTCTTCATTTGCAACAGCAAGGCTGTTCTGTTGGCCTGGGGCTGAACAACAAATAAAACACCACTATTAGGCTTTACGCGGTCTTGGGGTTCTAAGCTACTGAGTACATTTGAACTTAAACGTGTAACTTACCAGAGGAAAATGTGCATCCAAACGGCGGCACAGCAGCAGCTGAGGCTCCGTATGAAATGTGTTCATCCTGTCGACCGCACTGGTATCCGTCCAGCAGAGAGGACAGCGGATAGTCCCGACGCTGACCTGTTTATTAAAGGACTTCGCGTGAAAAAAAAGTCCAATAACATAGATTTCCATCAACATATCTAAATTGTACTCACCATTCCATCTTCTTTTTATAACTCCCCGATCAACAACATGGTGAAAAAGAGTCATAGCTCCTGCTGGGATAGCGGTTTCCTTCAGAAGTGGCCAGCTTCCCGCGAACAATGAAAAAGCGGCGAAGACGAATTCCGCGCGAGATGGACGTTCGCTGTTCTGATTGGTCAATACGTCAGAATACCGGAAGTGTTGAGCCGCAGAGAGTGGAATGGCTGCTGGTTTACAACTGCTTCTATGGAAACTATGTAGGCAGCGTAACACTAGAGGCACTCTGTGGCCCGGAAAGTCAGCTTTAACAGTATACCTTTTTTTTTTATTTTTTTTTTTATTAAACACTTGCTTAGGGAATACAAAAGTGAAGAAGAAGAAGAAGAAGAAGAAGAAGAAGAAGAGGAAGAAGAAGAAGAAGAAGAAAAAAAACATATGCCAAGGAAAAGAGCCAGGGGTTCAAGGATGGCTGAACAATACATAGCAATTAAAATTCAGGAGAGAGAGAGAGAGAGAGAGAGAGAGAGAGAGAGAAAGAGAGAGAGAGAGAAATAACAACAACAACAAACAATTATATTAAAAATAAATAAATAAATAAATAAACGGAAAAAAATTTTTACATATCACATAACAATAAACATAACAATCTTCCCTACAAAACATAAAAATGATACAAAAACACCAAACAGAAAAAGTGAGCATACATTCAAAGTTTTAGTTGCCTTTTTGTTACAGGAGGTAGACCAGGATTTAATATAGATCTTAATATCTTCTTGAAAGTGAGAAAAATGGGGGGTAACTTTCATAATCTTGCATTTGTGAATAAGATATTTTGCAAGAAAAATAATTAGGTCGCAAAAAATGTAAATGTTTTCATGTTGCTTCTCAAAAGTGAAAAATCCAAACAAAACATCTTTAAAGTAAAGATCAAAGTCAATATGCATGAAGATTACAGTAAACTGGCAAGTTTTCTTGCATGAACACAATGCCAAAAAAGACGCAAGACAGTTACTTGAACATTATACCTCTATTGAACATTTTGGTTATGATATAAAATGTCAAAATTACAACACAAAAAGTCAGAAATATAAGATACTATGTCATTGTGAGATTAAAAAGTAGAAATTGTGTCTTATTAAGTCATAATTTTGAGTTAAAAGTATGGCTTATCTCAAAATTTCAAGCTTTTATGTCATACATAATTATGACTTTTGTAAAAAGTCTAATATATGTTCTTTTTAATGTATTTGTAAGAATTAAAATGATTTCTGATGTGAATCACAAAACAACAATAAATATTACTGCCATTTTATTCATTAATTAAAATGTTCCTTATCTGTGAATAACATTAAATAATATTTATTTCATTTTATTTTATTTAAAATAAATAAAATATATATGTATTTTTATACTGTGTAATTCAAGGTTGATGGTAGATGAACAAATAAATAAATACATAAATAAGAGTGTAACAGTATTAAAAAACATAATAAATAAATAATAATAATAATAATAAAAAGTCCGAAGCCCGAAAACAGAGCAAAAAGTTTTATTTTTATTTTTATATTAGCAGAGACTGAGACCAATCAGAGTTGACGCCGACACATAAGCCACGCCCTCTTTGGACAATTGTTCTCGCTTCTAGCGTTCTTTGTAGTTCAACGGAAACCCGACGTAAAGATCCCGGCTTCGTCTGTCACGTGACCTGCACTGCAGCCGGGTCATCCACCGAGTCTTTCTAATCTACCGAATAAAACACTGAATTCAAAAACAGGCTGTCGTTCCGCATCTTTCGCAATCTAACAACAGATGATGTCGCTGTCCGCGGCACGCTCGTTTCTGTCGGAGGCCGCTTATGGCGAGCAGGAGCTGGACGCCAATTCAGCGCTGATGGAGCTCGATAAAGGTGCCTCTTCATAAACACCACACTCTCACACACGTGCGTGATCGTTTACTGCGTGATTGTGTGCTCAGATTCAATTACACATGCCTTATATATTATCTGTTCAGCCCGTTGCACAGTAATTTACACAGTCATTCTCATTTTCTCGCAACTGAAGGTTTAAGGTCTTGTAAACTGGGTGACCAATGTGAAGCCGTGGTCCTTTTCCCCAAACTCTTTCAGAAGTATCCCTTTCCCATCCTCATCAACTCTGCCTTCCTGAAACTGGCAGACATCTTCAGACTTGGGTAATTATGCGCATTAAATAAAAATCCATATCTATTAGCTTTGAGGCTGTCTGTGTGCTGGTATTACCTGGCGCTCTGGAATACTTGCTTCTGATTGGTCAGATGCAGTGGTCAAATATTTCTGAAGAATGCTATTTGTCCAGGACAAGACTATGTAACTGACATCTGGAGATGTGTCCCTCTAAGTTGCGCTTCTGTTCTGTGTTCGTCATGAAATGTACATGCCATTGCATTTGTGTACATGGAATGTATCTGGAATTGAAATGTGTTTAAAGCTTTGTACTGAGTGAAAGGTTCTGAATCTGTATTTTCACCCCTGTCAAATTAGGAACAACTTTCTGCGACTCTGTGTGCTGAAGGTCACGCAGCTGAGCGAGAAACACCTGGAGAAGATTCTGAACGTGGATGAGTTTGTCAAAAGAGTGTTTTCCGTCATCCATAGCAATGATCCTGTTGCCAGAGCAATAACTCTCAGGTACTCTCAGACGCTGGTGTTTTCGGCATGCACTTCCTCAAAATGTTTTATTTTATTTTACAATCGTCATACGTTTCTTTTCAGCTTCTTACTAATATTTTATTTAGATGATGTTATCAATTATTATGTCAAAGACCACACTAGAATATGCTCAGGAATAATAATGTGATCGTACACATTGTCAGCATATATGTTTTTGTGCATTTTGGCAGGATGTTGGGAAGCTTAGCCTCCATTATTCCAGAGAGAAAAAATGCCCATCACAGCATCCGGCAAAGTCTGGACTCTCATGATAATGTTGAAGTAGAGGCGGCTATTTTTGCAGCTGCTAGTTTCTCATCACACTCCAAGTAAGTGTACACTATGACAGCTGTACTGATAGACAGAATGTTTTTGTGCACTGGTGTGGATGCTAATATGGTTATTGTTGTAGTTATCTTTATAGTTATCATTCTTGGTATGAACAAGCCTGGACAGAATAATGGATACGATAGATATATTAAACAATATATAAGTTATCAACAATATATCACCCAGATAATTGTATTTATTTATTTATTTTTAATTGTTATTTATTCATTCATTTATTTATTTTGAGTAAATGAACTGAACACATAATCAGAAATGGTAAATGGTCTGGGAAGTAGCTCTTTTAAGAGTGAGGAATTATAACTCTTACTATGTTATATATTAGTTGCTGTTAAAAAGGGGGGAAATACAAAACATTTAGAAAATATAAAAAATTGAAGGACTGATGGCATAGATAACTGGTAACAAGCAACTTTGTAACCATAGTTATAATTTTAATATATTGTCGAAATAGTGAGTGTTATTTTAGTATCACTGAGATACAATTAGTGTATATATATATATATATATATAGATATATATAGATACATATACAGTTAAAAAGTATGAACATGGTTTAAATATGACTAGCTGTGGAACAAGCAATATTCAGTTAGTTAAAATGCATGAGATTGAAACAGGTTTTATTGATGACAAATATACCTGGTTATTGTGTATCAGTGTTATTTTAGTATTATTGATATACTATTAATATTTTGAATTAATTTAATTTTTATATTTTCTGCTTTCAAGTTTATTTAAAGTTTTAGTAATTTTGTTGTGTTTTTGTCATGTTGTTTTTCAGTGTCTGTATAGTTTTTAATTTATTTTAGTTATCATTTTAATTATTTTAATACATCAAAGTAAAAATAAACTAAAATACAGATACAATAAGTCTTTACTTTTTACAGATTTATTTTAGTTAGTGTTTTTAGTGTTTTATGCACACACACACACACACACACACACACACACACACACACACACACACACACACACACAGGGTGGATAGCACACAGTGGGTATAGAAAAGAATCCTGAAAAGAAAATCTGCTGCCCTCTGAGAAAGTTGTCAATGGGAAGAAAGTTTACCTTCCAACATGACAATGACCCAAAGCACACAGCAAAACAGTGTGAAAACAAGGTGAATGCCCTTGCATGGTCTAGTCAGAGTCCAGACTTAAACCTCACTGAAAATCTGTGGAATGACTTGAAGTCTGCAGTCCACAAATCGTCACCATCAAATTTAACTGAACTTCAGCAGTTCTGCAAAGAAGAGTGGGCAAATATTGCAAAGTCTAGATGTGCAAAGTTAGTAGAGACATATCCCAAGAGACTAAAGGCTGTAATTAAAGCAAAAGGTGGTTCAACAAAATACTGACACAAGGTGATCCTTTTTCCAACTCAGTGATTCTTGTTGGTGTTACATCTTTCACTTATGTTATAAGTTGCACTGAGTAAATAGAGCTGGATAAAACAAAAACTGTCCGTCTTCATTTCAGACTGCACAGCAACAAAGTGTGTTTTTTTTTTATCCAGCTCTATTTACTCA
>NW_015549641.1:224891-234728 GCF_001515605.1 Sinocyclocheilus anshuiensis
TTCTTTTTTTTTTTTTTTAAAGGGGGTGATTCTTTTCTATACCCAGTATATACACACACACACACACACATTATAAATGAAGTGGGCTGATGGCTAGTTAAAGTTAGAAAACAGCATTTAAATTTAAACATCACTCACTGTGTTTTTTTTTGTAGAGATTTTGCTGCAGGAATTCGCAACAAGATTAGTGAAATGATTCAAGGTATGTGCTGTCTTCATGTAAGTGATCCTCATGGTTTGGATTAGTGGTCTCCAGTCTGACTGAACTGTGTGTGTTTGACTGAAGGACTGTACACTCCAGTGGAGCTGAAGCTGAAGTTGATCCCGATGCTGCAGCACATGCACCATGATGCCAGTCAGGCCTCGTGCAGCAGGGAGTTACTGCAGGAGCTGGTGTCCTCCTACCCCTCCACACCCATGCTCATCGTCACGCTGCACACCTTCACCCAGCTGGCCACCTCCTCACTCGTCGATATCCCGGAGCAGGTCAGCCTGTGTCTGTTGTTGTCTTATATTGTCTTAAAGCCAGTACTTTTAACTGGTTTTTATTTTAATAGTGTTTGTGCCACAAAATTGATCCATTCCTTCATATGTTTTTTAAAGTATGTTAATGTACAGAATATTTAGAGCAGCAAATGACTCGTACTCAAAATCAGAATTACTTTATTTGTTACAGTAGTGTATCCACAGTAACATTGTAAAATCTGCCACCAAGTAAAACATTTTAGCCTACTCTCCAAAGTGGGTCACAGATGGAAACATCTAGTGTAGACCGCTTCATTGATTGTAATGGTAACTATTTAGATTTGACATGTCGAACAAAATGCACTTCTGTTTTGAGCCTGTTGATTTTATTACACAATTTGAAGTCATATTCGCACTGATGCATTTTTTTCTCCCTGAATGATTTTCAAATTAAAGAAAAAAAAAATTGATTGTAAATGTAAACAATTAAAATTTATTTTTGTATGAAATTATAAAAATTGCCATTATTAAATGGTACGCTACCATTCGAAAGGTTTTTTTTTATTTTTAAGAAATGTACACTTTTATTCAGCAAATATACATTAAATTGATCAAACGTGATAGAAAAAAAATCTATTTCAAAGAAATTCTGTTCTTTTGAACTTTCTTTCCATGAAATAATTCAGAAAAAAATTTTTGTTTCCACAAAATACTAAGCAGCACAACTGTTTTCAACATTGATAATAATAATAAAAAAAATTTCTTGAGCAGCAAATCAGCATATTAGAATGATTTCTGAAGGATCATGTGACACTGAAGACTGGAGGAATGATGCTGAAAATTCAGCTTTGCATCACAGGAATAAATTACATTTGAAAATATAGTCAACAGTTATTTTAAATTGTAATAATATTTCACAGTATTTCTATTTCTATTTTTTAAATATATTAGTATTTTTGATCAAAGAAATGCATTGATGAAATTAAGAGACTTAAATCTACATAAAAAAATAAATAAATCATACCGACCCCAGACTTTTGAATGGTTGTGTATGTAATACATTTAACTAACATTTAATTAAAAATGCAATGATACTATGTATATAAAATGGATATATGGATATAAAATGGTGATATGATGCCCTTGGCTGTGATGTTCAGTTCCTTCTCATACAATTGCTCACTATTTATTTCTAACAATATTTCTTTGTTTTCATTTTTGTCTTGTAGATTCATCTGCTTCTCCAGTACTTGAAGGAGGATCCCAGAAAAGCAGTGAAAAGACTCGCCATTCAGGATCTCAAGCTCTTGGCTAAAAAAGCTCCTCATTTGTGGACCAGGAAGAACATACAGGTCAGACATGGATATTTGTGAAACAGCTGGTTCACTTCTTACTACTGCAAATGTATGTAATTTCCGAGTTGTGTGTTTGTAGGTGCTATGCGAATGTGCTCTCAGCACTCCATACAACAGTCTCAAGCTGGGAATGCTGTCTGTCCTCTCCACGCTATCCGGTACCATTGCTATTAAACAGTACTTCAGCCCTAATACAGGTACAAAATCATGAAGTCACGTTGACTACTAAAAATGTGAGTGAATACAGATTATTTTTATGTGGTCTTGTTACATTTCGCATGCGAGTTTAACCACCTGATCTCTCTGGATGATGCAGGTGAGGCGTCTCCAGCGCCCCATCACACTGACCTGGTGAAACTGGCACAGGAGTGCTGTTACCATAGTAACCTGGCAGTGGCAGCCCATGGAATCACAGTGTTGACCAGTATCGCCATTTCCTGTCCAGAGAAAGGTTGGTTTCTCCTCACCAAAGATGTGCAGGCTTATTTCACTTGGGTTGTATAGACCCAACGGAGGTCAAAAATAGAGAATATTTAAATGACAACCTAATTTCAGAGGTCATCCAGCTGGAACAAGAAACGGTGATGGGGATGGAGTCTCTCATTCTGCTCTGCAGTCAAGATGACAGTAAGACTGCGCAGGACACACTTAAAGTGAGTGTTATTCGAGGTTTACAGAGCTTCGTATATGTAGGGCTGGGTATCGAGCTCGATACTTTTTAGGCACCGACCGAAATGCCTCGATACCATCGAGTATCGAAAAACGTCTCGTCGTTCGGTACCAAATTTCGATACCTAAGGGGTTAATCTCATCAGCGTCAGTGAGCCAATAAGCCTGCAGCACTAGCCGGTGTGTTCGACTAGAAGAGGTGCGGCGAAGATCGATCAGTGTTTGACATCCGCGAGAGCGATTCGAAAGCGCATGGAGCAGTCTTCTCTCTTTAGCTCTCGTGGTACTGTAATACACCGTTTGGTCTGCACAGTCAATCCGCGTCAAGTCGAACACACCTACTAGTTTACACCGGTTACACTCAGAGATGTGGCGCACACGTGAGGCTGTAGCCCAGGAGATGAGTCTTTGAGTTTGTATAAGCATCAACAAGCTGAAAAATAAAACCAAAGTTTTTTTTTTTTAGATAATGTAATCCTGTTAAAATTGATTTCATAAAATTAGTATCGAAAAAAGTATCGTTCAGGAACCGGTATCGAAGTCAAGGTATCGGTATCGATATCGAACATTTTTGAACGATACCCAGCCCTATGTATATGTGACTTGACCCAGCTGGCTCCTTCAGCCCTTGCGATGGTCTGAGTCCATGTTTCAGTAGACTCACTGAGCCAGATTCATGCTGTAGCTTACGTAGAACAGACACTTAAGGATACTTTTTCGTGAAATTTTCACAAAATTCCCAATCGAGCAAATTCCTATTGAAATGGCTGTATTTTGCCTGTCAAATTTTGTTGAGCAGTGGAAAATGTGATTGCACATTTAAGGCTTTTTTGCACAAATATCAGTCACAAATATGTAGTCCGTTTTTGGTATGCAATTTGTCTGTCCAGACCAATGCGAAAAAGATGACAGACGGGCCGAATGAAAATACGAATTCACCTTAAAGTGGGACAGCTGGTACTCACTCAAATTTTTGCCAGTTGTAAAGTAAAGAGTACTGCTTAATTCACAGAAGTAAGTAGGTTCCGCTTTGTTTTCTGAGGTAAGATACTGTGATATACAAAGAAAGAATGTCATTCAGTCATTTCAACGTTGACAAACAGAAAGCAGTTTGGTTTGAAAGTGAACTCTATTTGAGCTGTGCTTCATACATAGCTACACTATTGAAAATAGACAACTGAACAATTTTAATCTGCGAAATTTCGCAATGTAAACATAACTTTAGACTTTAGAAGTCCGCACCAGTGAATGGAACAAAGGGTCTGCTTGTGAGCACACTTTTACCATAACATGATACATGAGACACCCTGCGTTCTTGTGGACATGTGTAAACAAAGGTACATCAAGTCCACCATGCTTCTTCACTTCAGTTTATGCTGAGCATTTTTAAAGTGATAGTTCGCCCAAAAATGAAAATGATGTCATAATTTACTCGCCCTCAAGTTGTTCCAAACTTGTATGAGTGAGTTTCTTTCTTTAGTTGAACCCTAAAAGGAGATATTTTGAAGTGAGTAACCAAACAAAAGCTGATGGCCCCCATTTATTTCCATAGTTTTTCTTTTTTTCTTTTATACTATGGAAGTCAGCGGGGACCATCAACTGTTTGTCAAATGATGTAAATGATGACATGATGAGTTTTCATTTTTTAGTCTTGAATTGTTAACTTTTTTTTTTTTTCTCAGACGGTGCTCACCTCTTTGGTGAAGATGTTGAAGAGCTGTCCTCATCTCAGTCAGAGTTCTGTGGAGCTCCTGCTGGCGCAGCTGCACTGCGCGTGTGACTCTGCGCGGGTGCTCATGTGTCAGGCTCTGGCTGCTATTGCCACACAGCAGCCGGTGCTGGCAGAGGGAATGCTGGGAGACCTGCTGGACCTCTTCAGGGTGGCAAGTCACAGAACCTCAGAAAAACAGCAGGAGCTTCTGGTAAGCAAATACAGAAATGATGTCCAACCGTTGCTGTTTAAGTCTCATTTTACCAAAACAGTCAAAGTTTGTCTTGTTGCTTTTCTTAGGTTTCCTTGGCAACAGTATTATTCGTGGCCAGTCAGGCTTCACTCTCGGCCGAGGTAAAGACGGTGATCAGGCAACAGTTGGAGAATGTGGCCAATGGGTGGACCGTGTACCGCATTGCCAGACAGGCCTCCCGCATGGTGAGATGGGCTATGAGGGAGAAGGAAGACCTTTCTGACTCCATTGCCTGATGTCCCTTAAAAATCAGGAGCCTAAAGTGGGTTCAAATATAAATGTTAAAGAGATAGATCACCCAAAAAAGAACAGATTTTTAAGAATTTTGATAACCAGACTGTTTTGGTTACCATTGACTTCCAATGTATGGACAAAACACTCTCAAAAAATCTTTTATGTTCTTTCATGTCTTTAAATGAGAGTTCCAGCTTTAACAACAACGTTCTGTAGTGTGACATGCAGCACATCTAAAAGTTCTGTAATTTTTTCTAGTCTTGTATACATGGAGTTTTTATGATCATATTCATTTATAGACTACATGGAATATTTGTACTTTTAAAACTGGTTTGCGTCGGCACTGATAGCCTGTCATATAGTGCCGTTGTGCTACGGGTGTCCCGAGTTCGAATCCCAGCTCATGGACCTGATCCCGCCCCCCACACTGTCCTATCTAAATAAAGGCTAAAACGCCAAAAACATATCTAAAAAAAACTGGTTTGCCACACTGGACTCTTGTGAACTGCCAAAATGTTAAAAGGTGCTTTTTAAAATGAGGAAAAGACGTTATTGTAGGCTTCTGATTTTTGCATTATTGTAATGAAATCAAGCCACAATGCACAAATGTATTATATTATACTTAATGTATAATGTATTACACACACACACACACACACATACAGTATATATATATATATATATATCTTTTTTTTTTCGTTAATCTTACAAAACCTGTCTATATACAGTATATATATGTGACGTCTATGTGTGTGTGTGTATATATATATATATATATATCTTTTTTTTTTCGTTAATCTTACAAAACCTGTCTATATACAGTATATATATGTGACGTCTATGTGTGTGTGTGTATATATATATATATATATATGTATGTATGTGACATTTACCCAGACAGTTTTGTCTATGTACTTACACTAGTAGCTGAATACAATGTAAAATAACTCCTTTCCAATGCTGTCAATTTGTAATTTGTCCACAGGGCTGCCATGATTTTTCTCGGGAGTTGTACCAGAGCCTTCGTACCCGCGTGGCCTCAGAGCACTTCTACTTCTGGCTGAACAGTCTGATGGAGTTCTCTCAGGCGGAGCAGTGTCTCAGCGGCCTTTCAGATGGAGACTACAGCGCAGCCATGAGCGCCATCTCTGAAGCACTCAAATCCTACCAGAAGGGAATTGCTTCTCTCACGGTCAGGATTCGCCAGTCATGCTCTTTTTGCTTTTTTGCATGCTGTCTATTACCGGCTGCTTTTTTTGGTTCCTCTGCTGTTGTATTCATATTGAAGCACAGAAGACTTTTTTGTGACTGACTGTAATCCTGTTTCGCCTTCAGGCCGCCAGTACGCCGCTGAGTCCTTTGTCATTCCAGTGTGAGTTTGTGAAGCTGCGTATAGACACTCTTCAGGCCCTGTCCCAGCTCATCTGCACCTGCAACAGTCTGAAGACCAGCCCCCCTCCTGCCATCGCCACCACCATCGCTCTGTCCTCAGGCAGCGAGCTGCAGCGCTGCGGCCGCATTTCATCACAGGTGCTCAAAACACACAGACATCTCTATGCCTGCATACTTTGTGTGTTAATGTTTCTGCACTTGCCTCATTATGTGGTCTAAATTATTTCTAGAATTTTCTTTTGAGGATGGCATATTTATTGTGTTTTTTTTTTTTGGTTTGTTTTTTGGATGTACTTAGATGAAGTTATCCATGGATGAATTTAGAAGTCTGGCAGCTCGCTATGCCGACCTGTATCAGTCTTCGTTTGATGCCGACTACGCCACCCTCCGTAATGTTGAACTGTATCCTTTGTTTTTCTTTGAGGACAATCTGTGTGCAAAAATATGTTCTTGTTTTTTTCTTTTTTTTAATTTTTTTATAAAAGTTCTTACTGCTAATCATTGTCAAAAATGCTTCAGATCATAATATTTTTTTATTTTAATTTATTAATTTTCTAGAATTATAAAGTAGTATTAATATTATACAATCATTTGTATTCATTTAACAAACCTTTTCATTGAATTATGATATAATATACATTAGCAGTTAAAAGTTTGAAATAATTTACATTTTTTAGTGTTTTTGTGTGTGTGTGTGTGTGTGTGTGTGTGTGTGTGTGTGTGTATACCGCAACACATTTATTTATTTTTAAAATGTTTTTGTTTGTTTTTAAAAAATGTAACAATTCACAATATTCTTGTTTTTACTGCATTTTTGGTCAAATAAATGCATACTATATGAGCATATAAGAAAAATCAGAATTTTGGCAATTTAATTTAATTAAAATGATAATTTCCATTATTAATTATATTAAATTTACAATACATATATACTAACCCTAACTCATTTTTAAAAAGTTTTACTAATTTTCTACACAATGAATTTGCATGGTCAGTGTCACAGATTTGTTTACATTAGTTATTTGGTTTATACTTTTCCAAAAGTAACACTTTTTACTTTTTCAGCTGTTGTTTCAAACTAAATATGGAATTTGCAAGGCCACGGTGAATGAAGACGTCATCCTGAGATAATCTGTACTTTCCTTAAAACTTTTCTCAGACAACAGCAAAGCTGCTTGCTTGTATCTTACGTTATTGAGGCTTTAATAATTGATCCGCAAACGGCCAGGTAAGAATAATCCAACTCTTAACATTTACCACTCATGCAGCTATGAGAGTTTTCTCTAGAGTTTTCACAACTTTTTTCTGATATGTTTTACTGACCAGATGAATGAATCATTATAGATTCATTCGTGAATCAGTAATATGAACCATAACTTAATACATATGCTTCAAATATTCAATGTGGGATTACAACAATACATTTGGAAGATTATTACACACAACACCAAAACGAAGACTCATAATATGATTATTTAATAGATTTTAGTTTGAATATTTCATTGGCACATTGTAATGGCATCCATGCGGTTTCTCTGGTTCAGTTTCCAGGAGTTCGGCACACACGGATCAGTACTGGCAGAGAGCGAGTATGAACTGAAAATGCTGGCTGTGTTCAATCACGTCCTGGAGGAAGTGGAAAACTTAAGCAGGAAGCACCCTCCTGTCTCTTACCTGGTAATGTTGAAGTGTTTCCATTGGCAGAGTGTTCCTGTCTGCAATCCGTTTGGATTCACTTTTTATAGGCATGTTTTCACTTTCTTTTTTCTGTTTCTTGCTTTTTGTAAATGTGTCTTTTTATCTGTTTCAAGCACACTGGCTGTCTGTGTGATGCTGTCATAGCCATTTTGAAAGTACCACTGTCATTCCAGAGATATTTCTTCCAGAAGCTTCAGTCCACCAGCATTAAAGTAAGTACTCTGTATAATGCTAAAAAAATATATAAATGAAAATATTAATTAATAAACATAAATTATTAAATAAAAAAATGAAAATAGGTACTTTTACAGTAATAAAATTGTTTAAATTTTAAACAAAAAAGAAAAAAAGGCCTAAAATTAATACTCACCAAGCTTCAAATGTGAGTAAAAATCAGCGTTGGCGAGTATATGAAAGCTGGCCGGTAACATTTTTTAAATTAATTCGAACAATGCCTAGGAACGCAGTATGGTTTAGCACGATTATCTAATTGCAAAGACTGCATCGTAATGATAAAAACATGTAATCTGAAGCGCTGCTTGTTTCAGAGTTAAAGCTGCAGTATGGAATAATGACAGATAGTGGTTGAAATGGGTACTGCGGTCTAAATTCAAAATATTGTTTCTCCCGACCCCTCCTCATCAGACTCAACGCTCACGTGGGTTGTCAGATTGAGGACATGCAACACGAACGAGCGCAAATGACAATGGAAGGCAATGAACCTTACACTGTAAACCGATGAGTTGATTTATCCGCATTTTAATATGCCTCTGCTCATAGAGCATTTTAGATGGATGCCGAGGCTTTTTAGGTCAGGTGGAATCTGTGATCTCGGACTCAGTTCGTTTACTGGCTTCCCTGCAAACTGGCAACCCAGGCCGTCGATGTATTATTGGGTAAACTGTAAGTGGGCGGGATCACACAGACCAAAACAAAAATCTGTAGGGTGTAAACTTTGAATTGGATGATCAGGGTAAACTGTCCTTATTTTGTCTTCTGGGAAACATGTATGTATTTATGTAGCTTCTGAAATGCAGTAAAAAAAATATATGATCTTTAATCAAAATAAGAAAAATGTACACATCATTATCCTGTTTAAAAGTTTACCCCCCCCGGGCTCTTAATGCATCGTGTTGCCTTCTTGAGCATGAGTAAATGTTTTCACCTTTTGTAATAGTTATGTATGAGTCCCTCAATTGTCGTCAGTTTGAAAAGATGAATCTCGAATTCATACAGTCACTGCTGGAAAGGGGTCAAATATGCAGAAGATGCTGGAAAACCAAAGAATGTGCAAGAGCTGGAGGATTTTTCGGAAGAACAGCAGGCAGTTGAACTGTTCAGGACAAACAAGGGACTCATGAGCAACTATCACAAAACATAAAAACAGTCGTAGATCATCCAGAAAATGTCTCACAGTATTAATATTCAAGGGTATCACCAAATTGCTCATGTGATCTTCATGAAGTCGCTCTTGCAGGACATTTTGATACCATTCTTTATTCATGGCAGTGTTTTTGGGCAGAATTATGAGAGAGCCCACTCCCTTGGTTGAAAAGCAACCTCACACATGGATGGTCTCAGGATACTTCACTGTTGGCACAACACAGGACTCATGGTAGCGTTCACCTTTTCTTCTCCGAACAATTGATTTTTCCAGATGTCCCAAACAGTCGGAAGGGAGCTTCATCAGAGAAAATAACTTTGCACCAGTCTTCTGCTGTCCAATCCTTGTACTTCCTGCAGAATTTCAGTCTGTCCTTGACGTTTTGGCCTCACTGTGCGTGCAGATGCTCTCACACCAACCTGCTGCCATTCCTGAGCAAGCTCTGCACTGGTGGTGACACGATTCTGTAGCTGACTCCTCAAGAGGAGACGGTCCTGGCGCTTGCTGGACACTCTGGGACGTCCTGAAGACTTCTTCACTGCAGTCGAACCTCTCTTCTTGAAGTTCTTGATGATCCGGTAAATGGTTCTTTCAGGTGCAGTATTCTTTGTAGCAATTTCCTTGCATGTGAGGCCATTTTGATGCAAAGCGATGATGGCTGCACGTGTTTCTTTGG
>NW_015549641.1:235214-235615 GCF_001515605.1 Sinocyclocheilus anshuiensis
AGTCCTGGCGCTTGCTGGACCCTCTGGGACGTCCTGAAGACTTCTTCACTGCAGTCGAGCCTCTCTCCTTGAAGTTCTTGATGATCCGGTAAATGGTTCTTTCCGGTGCAATATTCTTTGTAGCAATTTCCTTGCATGTGAAGCCATTTTGATGCAAATCGATGATGGCTGCACGTGTTTCTTTGGAGGTAACCATTGCTAACATGAACACAATGATTGGAAGAGCTTCTTCCCTCCATCAGGCCCTGTCCACTCGAATGCGGTTATTTTTAAAACCACTACGTGGTTTGGCCGTTCGTCCACACGCAAACGCAGCACCAGGTTACTGAAACCGAACATTTTTGAAAACGCCTGCCAGGGTGAAGATTTTCAAAAACTCCGGTTGCAGTGTTATCGTGTAG
>NW_015549641.1:235979-236349 GCF_001515605.1 Sinocyclocheilus anshuiensis
TCATTCACACTTTCACATGTGCTGCTGATATGATTAGTCAATTAATGTTAGCTGGTCATTTTGTGTCAGGATAAAAATCAGTGAAATTTGTTTGTTTTTTTGGCCAATGAAGCTTTTAGCAATTTCAACACCACAACAGCTTAAGCAGCAAACTTCGCAAAACACATAATTTGTCACTGCCAAAACTTTTGGCCACGACTATATATATATAACATTTTAAAGGGGTCATATGATGCTGCTAAAAAGAACATTATTTTGTGTATTTGGTGTAATGAAATATGTTTATGCGGTTTAAAGTAAAAAAAACACATTATTTTCCACATACTGTACATTATTGTTTCTCCTCTATGCCCCGCCTTTTTGAAACGCG
>NW_015549641.1:236915-244648 GCF_001515605.1 Sinocyclocheilus anshuiensis
GTATTTCCTCAGCGACCAGCACGGATCAGCTCTAGGCATGACGAAGCGGATATCGTCCTCTTTTGGAAGACCAAACAAAGTAGTTTCACTTTCACAATGAAGCACACAGCGTCTTCACGACATGGCTGCAGCTTCAACAATACTACAGTGAGAATAAAAGTTACGCCTTCTTTCTTTGCGTGAACATTTGGGCGGCGTTATGCAAATCTTCCCACAGAGCGACGTAGGTATGTTGGGGCGTGTTAGAATGAGCCGTTTTAGGTAGGTGTGGCTGACTGAACTTTTATAAAGAATATATCTTTGGATTTGAGACTTTAGTCTTTGCAACTTTACAGATCTTCTTTATGCACCAAGAGCTTGTAACACTCCAAAGAGAGAGGAAAAATTTAAATCGCATCATATGACCCCTTTAAATGTTGTTTGTTTCAGCTTGCTTTCTCTCCATCTCCTCGTACACCAAACGAGCCAATCCCAGTACAGAACAACCAGCAGCTGACTTTAAAGGTGGAGGGGGTGGTGCAGCACGGTTCCTCTCCAGGCATGTTCCGCAAGATTCAGGCCGTCTGCCTCAAAGTCAGCTCTACTTTACAGACAAAACCAGGATCCGACTTCAAGGTCAGTTCAACCCAGAGTCCAAAACATTTTGCTCACATTGTTGATCACCCAGTGATATTTTTCCAGCAGTAATGAAGGACTCAGTTGTGTGCTTTTTGCGATTTTTTTTTTTTTTTTTTTTTTTTTTTTTTTTTTTTTATATTCCTCTTGATTCCAAGACCAATGAGATTGAGCAGAAGGTGGAGCCTCATAATGATTACTTCAGCACACAGTTCCTGCTCAACTTCTCCATCCTGGGCACTCACATAGTCTCTGTTGAAGCCTCGGTTGTAGACACCAGTGGGATCGAATGGAAGACGGGACCGAAAACCACTGTATCAGTCAAGTCTCTGGAAGACCCTTATTCCCAGCAGCTGCGCCATCAGTTACAGCAGCAGCAGACCGGCCCACAGCCGGGACCCCAGAGGAACATTGGTCCCCGCCAGTGACCTCCAACCCTCATCCACTGCGTATGGCCTATACACTGCTGATTGATAAGCTTTCTTATTTGCGTTCTCTAGTGTTTTGTACGAGTAAACATCTATCTGGTTAATGTTTCCTTGTGTAATAATAAATAGGCCTACATTTTCTTCAGTTGTATACCAGAATAATTCTCTGTGTAAATGCTTAATAAAATTACTAAACTAAAATATGCTTTGCATTTAATGTTTTTTGTGTCTCCTTACTTTGTTTCGCTCTGTTATGGTGGATCAGGTCTATATTATAGAAGGATTTCCATCAGAATTAGGTGTGATACTGTAACAGATTTTTATTTTTTTCAGGTACAAATTAGTCTATTATTTTCTGTGGTAAATATATTAAATACTTATACAGGGCTGGATTTTTTTTATCTTGGGTAAAATTGTGACAGAAATGCTAATGTCAACAAAAGTATTGATTAAATAAAAATTATATAAAATACTTTTACCGTTTGATCTTGATTACGTTCTAAGCATTATCGAACTTCAGTTCGATAATTAAGTTTCTAAGCATTATCGAACAAAACAAATATCTATTGCCTTTTTCATCCACTCTTTTCCAGACATAACAGCTATGCTTGAGTATTAATTGCATACTAATTGCAATTAAAAGGAAATTTATAATAGTTTAATTTTATATTAAATTCAATTAGTTTAACTTATGAGTGATTTTGACCCACTTAAGTAGGACTTAAGTCCATCTAAAAAATGTGATACGATTTGAAGTGAATACACACTGAATACACTTGTGCGCTTCTTTTTCAAAAAGACAATAGTACGTTTAAGAACTTGATTACGTTTCTAAGCATTATCGAACTTCAGTTCGATAATTAAGTTTCTAAGCATTATCGAACAAAAATATCTATTGCCTTTTTCATCCACTCTTTTCCAGACATAACAGCTATGCTTGAGTATTAATTGCATACTAATTGCAATTAAAAGGAAATTTATAATAGTTTAATTTTATATTAAATTCAATTAGTTTAACTTATGAGTGATTTTGACCCACTTAAGTAGGACTTAAGTCCATCTAAAAAATGTGATACGATTTGAAGTGAATACACACTGAATACACTTGTGCGCTTCTTTTTCAAAAAGACAATAGTACGTTTAAGAATATTCTAATTAAATTCGCATTACTCAGTGCATCAAACTCACACTGTTATTTTGTTACAAACCTGTGTATTTACGTGTAATCTTGCTTCACTCAACTAAAGGTAATGAAGTTGTGCATATCTAGAATGGTGCAGTTGAATCTGGGATAGTAGTAATTGCATCTTCAGGAACAGCCACTGAATGTTCAGCTGGCTACAAGAGCAACAGTGATGGATGTGTTTGAGTCCATGAAATGACTTTTAGATGGTTTTAAATCAATGGATCACAACCCTCTGCTGTATAGTAGATTCACAGGAACTTAAGTCCATTTAAAATCCATTTGTTGAAGACTGCATTTGTAAACAGCGTAACGCTGAATACCTTGTTTTACATAAATATAGTGACTTAACCCAGACCATTTCTCGTCCAAATTTCTATGTATAGTGTATATAGGATAGATTTAAAGTGATAGTTCACCCAAAAAGACAAATATTGGGGTACAAGATTACTACAGTGATTTTTAGTTTAGCTAGCATAGACCGGGATCATAGCCACTAGCCAGTGCTAGTAATGCTAGGACTAATGAACCAATGAGAGAAAGGAATGAGGAGAAAATGAGATTTACACTCCGACACACATACCATTTTGAACTGCTTATTCAGGTTACACTCACAGCTCTCAATTACAGACATCTATGCAGAAACACACGAAGTTGCTCACACGAAAACTAGCAATAATGAATTAGCAGTGCAGTTGAGCACTTGAGCACACTTGCTAATTCAGCTTCAGCATTAACCAACATGTTAGAATATGTGAATATGTTCCTTTATACATATGGTCAGATGCTCTTACTTTAAGTTCAGTTCATGTTTATTTTTGTAGCACTTTTCACAATGATTGCAATATTAAGATAATGGAATAATAATGTAAGTATGTCCATTAAAAGTCCATCCATTACACTTACCACATAGGCCTACCACTGAAGCACAAAATGTCTGAATAGTTAGTTGGTTGTAATAGAAAAATGTTATATCCAATTATAAAAGAATGCAAAAAGAGAATACACTCTTTTTTTCAGATTATTTCTTTAATATAAGTAAATATGTTATCTTCCTGCACTGGCTGCTTTAACCTATTTATAATTAAAAAGAAGTGGGAAAAATACACTTGTTCAAAAAATTACATAAATATTAATTATGCAATTGAATCAGAGAAGGCTGCAATTGATCTTTATTTTTAATGGCCCAACAAAGGTTTTGAGATGACAACTGACATTCAAACACATCCTGGTTATAAACCGCTGTTGTTGGTAAGATTATAACATAATGGCAAAAGAGACCTGACTTCACATAAAAAGACACCTCTGTTCGTGAAACTTGAAATTAAGCATATTTGAACATTAGAAATATGATATGATGGGCATTTCACTGCTGCTCTGAAAGATTTGTCAAGTGTGGTTTATTTGATCACTTCACCCTCCTAAAGGCAGGGTAAAAAAAATTTAAAGTCCCCATGAAATCAAAATTAAAGTTTTTTGGGTGTTAGTATCAATATGTTAGTCTTAAGGTTATCCATAAGGCAGTGTGCTACAAAACAGTGACAAAATTCGCATTTAGAAGATATAAGCATTCAAAGCTTGCAGTTCGTCACTTCCGCCGAACGGCTCAACGATTTTTTTTGACGTCACATCGTACTTCAGCTTCTCATCAAACTTTCTGTCCAATCAAATGCTCTCTAGAATCCGACGCGCCCGCCCCCTACACTATGAAATAGACGCTGAAGCCGCGGCTGAAATCGGTCACTTGTCCACAGAATTAGAATTTTCTGTACAGTGAATGGCACGTAGTGCACTATATAGGGGACAGGGAATGATTCAAACAGTGTAAATATGCTTTCCATTGAGAAAAAAAAGAAGTCTGGTTTCGCGCTGTGTCACGCTAACCACCGCACCGCACACACACACTCTGCATTTCACAGCACATTCGCAGCATTCTGCAGCATTCAGTGTTTTATAATGGCACTGTTTCGCAGTCTGTTTGAGTGCATTCAATGTTTTGTTCACCGCATACCCAGAAGGAGAAAAAAACAGGGGGTGCAGAAGTGGACAGAACCTGAATGGGCCCCAATGGAAGGGGTGAGTAGACCCTTTGATGTTAGCAATATTGGTCAGATAAAGACAAACATGAAAGAAGAGATAGAAAAAGATCAAAAGGACGAGATGATGATGAAGGGACGGAGTGAGAATGAGGAAAACAGGTAGGCTGAAGAAAAAAAGAGAGACAGGCAGTCTAGAAAAGACAAAGATTATGATAACAGGAAGTGAACATGAGACAAACTGAGAGGTTAAAGAAAAGAGAAACAAAAAGATGAAGGAAGAGGAGACCAAAGACCCAACTCCATTACGTATTGAGGTCAAACCCCAACCAACTCCACCAGCCGCTGAGATCAAAACCCTGGCTGGTTCTTCCTTCATAAAGTCATCAGTGAAAGAACCATTGGTGGCTAAAAGGGCCCCTCGACACCTGCCTCCTCTGGCCACCGAGACCAGATCTCCATCATCAGGGGAAGAACCATTGCTGGTTCAGAGGGTATCTCAACACCCAGCTTTACCAGCCATTGAGGTTAAATCCCTGCCTGGTTCTTCCTTCATAAAATCATCAGTGGAAGAACCTCCTTTATCAATGGCAGAACTGCCAGTTCAAAGGGTTTCTCAACACCCATCTCCACAACCACAAGCCATCGAGAGCAGACCACTGCAATCAGTTGATAAACCACTGATGGTTCAAGGAGCCTCTAGACATTTTGCTCCAAAAGCTACTGAGACCAAACCTCTGCGTCGTTCTTTTGTGGTGGACCCTGAGATGGTTCCAAAGGCATCTCGACACCTGGCTCAACCAGCCACAGAATCATTGGCGGTTCCACACGAGCCAACTCCAAAACAAGTCATATCCATGTCCAGTTCTACATCCTCACCAGAGGGGGAACCACAGATGGTTCAAAGGGCCTCTCGAAACCTGGTTCCACCAGCCATCAAGACTATACCACTGCAATCAGTAGCTAAACCATTGATGGTTCAAAGAACCTCTAGACATTTTGCTCCAAAACCTACTGGATCTTTTGTGCAAGAACCCAAGATGGTTCAAAGAGCATCTCAACATCTGGCTCCACCAGCTGAAGAACCATCATGAGCAGAACCAACTTTAGAATCTCTGTCACATTCAGTGGAAGAACAATCGATGGAACAAGTGATGGTTCCTCCAAGACAAATTCATAAATGTGCTGAGGTGAAGCCAAAGTCGGCCACTTCATCACTCGTCCTAATGGACATTGAATCTGGAGAGGATGAGTTTGTGGAGCACACAGAGAGGACAATATCTTTCAGTGAGCTTGAGAAGGCTAATCACGAGCAAACGCTGGAGGCTGGGGTGAAGCAGAAAGGAATGTTTGATAAGGTCCATCCTATGGTTCTGGAGCAGTCAAATGACTCTGGGAAAAAGAAATGTGGTGACTCCAAAGCTGAAGCATTACAAAAAGCTAAGGAATTGGATGAACGATTGACGAGGCTGTTCTTCGTAGACTACAACCATGGTCCTAAGAAAGAGAACCAACAATATTTAAAAGGTCAAGAAAAGCCTAAGAACAAAGGAAAAATAAGAGCTGGGCACAGAAATAGTTAAAAAGGCTAAATGAAGAGAAGAAGTCAGAAAAGGATGGAAAAGCACGAAAATACCTACTTGAAGAATTCCTAAGGGATCCAAAATCACAGTTTAACACACAGCCATATTTATAACTCACTTTCTAATGGCAAAAAAAGTGCATTTGCAGATACTATACTATTTAAATACTGAAAATTTAAGGCTACTTAAGTGTACTTTCATAACTGTGTTTTATAACACACTGAAATGTACATTTTAATTCATGGTTTTTGTTGTGCTTTAAAGTAGAATACTTATGTTGATGTAATAAAGGAGATGTAAAAGAATTTATTTTAATTTCAGCTGAAGTGTGTACATTTGTTAACGTATTTTAAATATGTTTATAACATATTGTCTGTATATATATATATATATATATATATATGCAGCGTGCATTAATGCACTTGAAATTTATTTTTGCACTTGACGTAAATATACAATGCATTTGTTTGTGACAATTTAACATAAACTGCATATAATAGAATTAAAGATTATCAAATGTTTGTAAATGAAGATAGAATAAGTAGACGTTGAATAATATGGTTTGAATTGCATGTTTATTATCATTGTGCACTTCAGAATTAATATCTGTAAAATCTAATATATATTTTTAAACAAATTAGATTTGACTAAATTAGGCCAAAAAATGCACATTAAAGTGTTGTAAAATACACTGTATAAATTTAACACAGATTAAATGTTTTAAAATTAACTCTAAATTACAATTTATTAAATCAATCATTAAAAATCATTAAAGCAAAATTATTTCATTTAAATTAAGTTAAAGTACATTATATTTTAATCAGACTACTTATTAAAATACATTATAGTGTTTAATTAAAATACACTTTAATAGATTGTTGAAATACATTTTAAAAATACTAAATTGCAACTTCATTATTAGAAAAAAGATGTGATTACAAATATATTTAATTATGTAATAGTGTTAATGTAACCATCATTAAAGTATATTTTAGTTCACATTAATTGCTTGTCAGTATATTCGGCAGCACACTTTAGAACAGAAGCAATTACGAAAGTATCGATGATTTCTTCCAGACAATCGAAAAATGTTTTTCAAAAGGTAGGCAAAGGCGAAAGAAAGATGTTTTAGACTTGCACAGTGGGTCAGCTGTGACACATAAACAGAAGATGTAAAACAGTAAACTGTCACAAAAACTTTTTTTAAATTTAAATTTGACATGTATTTCACATGAAAAGTATAATTATCTTAACCAAGCTGCTGTAACGTAAGTCTTTGATTACTGATTCTTTTTGCCATTACGTTTCAGTCTTCTAAAGTTACACTAGTATGACGCCTTTCTGTGTCATAAACACTGTATTTGTAAATCTTTGGGTTAGTTTGCATATGATCATCTCCAGGACAGACTAAGGTACAAAACAGCCAGAGCAGATTCAACATTCAGAGATCCAGGACAGTTATCATACACAATTCTTTTGTTCACCAAAAGGAAACACTGGATCAATTCCAGTTTAAGGGTTCATTAAACATGATAAACAGTGTGGACTTGGGCTAACTTGTGGGGGTTTATAATTTTATCATTTTAATTACAAATGACAAAATAAAGCTTAAAGTTAAAGCTTTAACTGACGCTACTACCGTATGGTAGACATTACCTTTGAGTGAAAAAGGGGGAAAATTTAGGGGGAAAATGAGACAGCACTCATCCACCGGTTTACTGTCAGTCACACAAAAGATGCTGGCCATCAATTAAAAAGTACTGATTAAATCATAAAGTTGTTGTGAACAGGGCAGAGTGTAACCGATAGAAATATATCAAAATATACTGGTGCATCTCAATAAATTAGAATGTCGTGGAAAAGTTCATTTATTTCAGTAATTCAACTC
>NW_015549641.1:244795-247304 GCF_001515605.1 Sinocyclocheilus anshuiensis
GTAATTCAACTCAAATTGTGAAACTCGTGTATTAAATAAATTCAATGCACACAGACTGAAGTAGTTTGAATTCTATATTGAATATTTCAAAGAGGTTTTGAACTGTCTGGATCACAGGTATGTCCTTGGGCTATAGTAGCAGTTGCCCAAAGCACAATGTGGTAGATTTAAGACAGCTCTGTTATTCCTCTAAACATGAGCACAAAAAATAAATAAATAAATAGCCATAAGCACACTTACAGATAAAGCTGAATTTTCAAACTCACTGACCACAAACTTTTGAACAGTAGTGTACTCCGTGGTATACAATATTTAGTTTCAATCGTCTAGCCTGATTGGTCAAGCAGTGTTCCAAGAATGCACTGCTTACACTGTTTATTACTACTAAATGGAATAGAATAGTGCAAAAGCATGCAAACTATTGTTGCGCCAGTAGTTTGTGGCAAAATGGTAAATTTAGTCATTGAATAGTTTAACTTGTGTTCAAAAACGCTGATTCAAAATTTTCTGGCATTACTATCTTTGTGGGGACATTTGGTCTCAGGTACACATACACACACACGCGCACATGCATGCAATCTGTTTAGAAATAATACATACAGCTATTTCCAAATATTGTTATATTGTGGTCAATATAATATCCAGGCAATGTTCAGTGATTTTAATTCATAAATTAGTTTTATGCATGAAGTATTAATACGTATGTATTATTTCTAAACAGATTGCATGCATGTGCGCGTGTGTGTGTATGTGTACCTGGGACCAAATGTCCCCACAAAGATAGTAATGCCAGAAAATTTTGAATCAGCGTTTTTGAACACAAGTTAAACTATTCAATGACTAAATTTACCATTTTGCCACAAACTACTGGCGCAACAATAGTTTGCATGCTTTTGCACTATTCTATTCCATTTAGTAGTAATAAACAGTGTAAGCAGTGCATTCTTGGAACACTGCTTGACCAATCAGGCTAGACGATTGAAACTAAATATTGTATACCACGGAGTACACTACTGTTCAAAAGTTTGTGGTCAGTGAGTTTGAAAATTCAGCTTTATCTGTAAGTGTGCTTATGGCTATTTATTTATTTATTTTTTGTGCTCATGTTTAGAGGAATAACAGAGCTGTCTTAAATCTACCACATTGTGCTTTGGGCAACTGCTACTATAGCCCAAGGACATACCTGTGATCCAGACAGTTCAAAACCTCTTTGAAATATTCAATATAGAATTCGGTACAACCCTGCCGCTGCTTTATAAATCAGATCAGGGAGCGAGTTAACAATACTGTTTGTTCATTGTGTTTATACATTCTGCTATGAAGTACAATGTTTGAACATTTAAAGGGCCCCAGCTGTGGTAGCATATGAGAACAATGCATATTATCAAATCCTTTACATTTGTAAAAAAAAAAAAAAGTGTGTACTTTATAAAACACTCATAACGCATTCAGACTTTCTTCGAGCACACATGTTTGTATTCTCTGTTAGAAATGCAGTATTTAGTTACCAATAAGGCAGCTGGAATGCAATTTAAAGTAATACACAAGCTTCAGATCTCTCCAGTGAAACGTCACAAGATCAATAATACATTTTCAAAGATATGTGTTAAGTCTAAAATGGAAGACAGTACATATTTTCATTGTATTTTTGACTGCTTTCATATTAAAGCATTCTGGTCGGATGTTGTTCAAGAAATTAATAACATATCGTGAATCTCTCTGGACCTTGACACACTGGTCTGTATTTTAGAGATTCTTTCGTACAACACCTGGAGCTCTTCTAAGATCCAGTTGCTCAAAAATGGTATTATTTACTGCTGCAGTGGACTTCTGAAAAAAAATGAAAAAAACACCAACAAAGACACATTGGACTAAGAGTGTATTGGACATTATGCCATTTCAAGCCTTGAGTTTTTTTTTGCTTTAAAACAAGCCATTTCTGTTCTACAAAACTTGGGACCCTTTTTTCTCCCACTCGGGAGACAGTTTGAGTTGGATGTTGAAGAATGGACTGCGTGGCATTGCATAGACCGAGTTGAGATGAACATGATATTAATAGGTGGCTTTTTTTTTTTTTGAATGAATTTATTTACTATTATCCTTACTATTTTTGTCTTTTCCTGGCAATTGCTTTGCTCTCGACTTTGACAGTATGATTGTTTTACTACGACCCCTTTGAAGAAGACTGTTATTAATGTATGTTTTTGTTTTGTTGTTGCTCTTCTTGCAAATATGGAAAAAAAGAAACTAGATAAAAGAAGAAGAAGAAGAAGAAAAAGAAATGCAGCATTTGTCAGGAAGTCAGCATGCAGGCTTTTATCTTACCAACATCCACCACTAGATGGAAGCATATACTCTGCAATACACCTACCTCAGCGGGAGCTCAATGGTCCCTGAATGAACATGGACACAATTCGAGTGATTCTTGTCTTGTCAAACTGCATCTCTCTCTCTCTCTCTCTCTCTCTCTCTCTCTCTCTCTCTCACACACACACACACACACACACAC
>NW_015549641.1:247554-258896 GCF_001515605.1 Sinocyclocheilus anshuiensis
ACACACACACACACACACACACTTCCCATTGTTTGCGTAAGTACCTTACGTATTATAAGTCTTCTTCTACTTTTTTTATGACAATCATTATTGATTGTGAATAAAATATAATTTAGCCTAATGTTTTCGTTGACTCAGCAACATCTCAGAATTACTGCTATCAGCTGATTAAATTGTGACTAGATGGCGACCAGCACTCCCCATCATCTAATAGTGTGTTATGAATGAGATTGATGGACCGGATATATAACGTAATACGTTATTAAAAAAAGACATCGTGTCCCCAAGAAGCCTAATGCATCAACCCTTTAACTCTCCTTTATTAAAATGATACACTATTTCATTAATGAAAGCGCAATAACATCATTATATATTCAGGATGTGAAACTGCAGAGGACAAGCGGTTCTTATTGTTTTCAAGATTTGTATCTCATTACATTTAGCAGATGAAGAATCAACTCTGTTTCCGTGATTTTATAGAGTAAACAACTACTTTTTGAAAACCTGAATATCAGCATTATATTCACTTTTAAATAAACATGTTGTGTAGCCTAATGAACTTGTGTAATGCACATAATGGCTACTTTAAGTGTAAAACCGTCAGCCCCGTTACACTTATAATTTATAGACTCATATCTGTGTCCCATAGAACGTTTACAATCTTGAATAAATTTACTTTGACAATCATATTTCAACTCATCACATTTTCACAATTTCATTTTCCATGTGGTGCAGTGGGCATCAGTAGAGGTGGGTCATCATAGAGTTTCTCAGTGAAGATGTTTGCAGCCTGTGGCTCGGTTGCGTCCTCGTGTCTATACGCGTCTGATCGGCACACAGTTCTTCTGAGATGATCGACGCTTCCCGCTGACCGCTCTTTCTCTCGGCGCCTCCTCTACTAATAACGGAGAGGACTGACTCAGTGGTTGGTGGTTGGAGGTTCAAGCTCATAGAGATCCTGAGCGGAGTCCCCAACTCTCCCCAGAAGCTCTCCATCATGCTCCACGCCTGCTGATTCTGAAGGAGAAGACTTGCTGGGATTGCTTACAGAGACAGGCATGCGACAGAAGGTGTGCGTGTTTCCGCGGACTCGTCCCGGCGAAGATGCGCTGGAGTGAAGAGACGCTCAGCTGACAGCAGCGTTAACTTTCACGCCAAACGCGGACATCTGATCATCCGCAGTGCCATGAGAGCGAAACTGGCGATTGTTTTGGAGTCTGTGCACGTGGTCCCACTGGATTGACTCCGGATCATGCTGTGACTGACAGCTAGCTTCAAATTAAATCAAACCGCTGGACTTTATTGCGCTTGAAACCTGTGGTCCAGGTGGATTATGAGATGCTACTGGAGTCTCCAGGATGCTGTGAGACCACGAGTGGCGTGATGAGAAGTTCCGTGTTGGTTTCGGAGAGTTGTGAACGCAACTTGAGGGCTCAGGATGTCTCAGGGACTCTGCGATGGATTTTGCACTAAAACCTGCACATTTACCCAGAGAGATAGAGGTTGATAGTCCTCACGTTTTTAGAAGGATCGCTGATTCTGGAGATACTTGGCGCATATCGGTCTGAGGTTGTGATGCACTCGTGGACGGAATGCAATTTAAAGAAGACTCAGTGGATGTTCTAAAGTTGCAACATTGGCATATGGAAATATGAAGATATTTAGATCATGCATGTAAAGACAGAACCAGACAACGAACATCACGTTGCTTTATCAGGGTAATGGATTCGGACAGCGTGTGTTTTTCTGTCAGTTTCCCTTGTAAGCACATTATTATACTGACGTACATGATCAAAACATATGCTTTATGAATACAGAAATGGCTTCTGCACAACTCCTAATAATGCGCTGACTTGATAGTGCTTTGATTTCTAATATAAAGTTGAGAATCATTGAAGGTCTTCTACTCCTCAGTAGATGATTGACGTTTCAACAGGTGACTGAGGTAAAGCATCTCTGTATCTCTATGCATGCAGTTTCAGTTTGTTCAGCATATATTGCATAAGTTGCAAGTACAATGTTATATGTAAATCAATTTAATAAGCTAATTTTATTCTCTGTAGTTTGAGGAGTTTTCAATTGAGGCGAAGAGAGTAAAAATCTCACATTTGGTACTGAAATGAAGTTTCTCTTTTTATATATATATTTAGAAAGCGTGTAATTTTTGTATGTAGTCAGTTTTTACCACATTTTAGATGAGGCTAAAACTGTCTGAAGATTTTGAAGCCATACCCCATTATAGAAACAGTTATATATGTATACTTGAAAGTATATATTAAGTGTATATACATTTAATTCACGTTTTCAAAAGTTTTAGTAATGACAAAAATGAAATGAGTTAAATTGACAAAGTTGCCAAGACTTTCACCTGAGGTGGTTACTATAGCAACGGAGCACGTTTCTTAAGGATCTGTATCATGCGGTAATGTTGACAAAATATAAGTAGCCTACTGTCATTACTTGTCACTTTATTATGCATAAACACATCAGAAATACATGGCGCTAGATGAATCTCTGATGGCGCTACAAGATTAAGAAAGTAGACCTCCCTGGAAGACGCACTGATTGTAATTCCACACTGGTTTTCATAATGATAATTAGCCTACCTCTTAAAAAATAATAGTTCTTATATTCTAAATAATCCATCCAGTAGCCTACTTTTGACATCTTTTGAAATTATTTCTTTCTCATTTTAATTTATACGTTTCTGTGTTTTTAAATGTTCTAGGTTCAAATCCCAGATTTTCAATGTGGTCTCATTGTAAATTATTAGTAATAAAGACTGTATTCAGATGGAGTTACAATGCTAGATTCTGTCATTTTCACTCTGGTGTGTAAAGCTAACATGACCCTCTCTGCACTTACAGTGGTCCGTGCAAAATCAGAATGCTCGTGTTGGTATGAGAGCTTATCCCGTGGGTTTACAGTCGACCCGCTGTTCTTCCTTCTTTTCCTGCCCTGCTTCTCGCTGTCCACATGCAGGCAAAGAAGCGATACCTGCTGGTATCTGTTGGGGCCTGTAGCCTCTTACTAGCCTACCTGTGTGGCCTACAAATCGGTGAGTTCCAGAACCATGCTCAGCTTTATGGAGTCTCACAGATCGCCGGTGTCCCACCTCGGCCGCCCCGTTGGCCAGAATGGGTGCATCCTCCCCTGCAGACGTACCTTGGTGAGGCCGAGCAGGAAGAAGATGGACCCCTGCTTCTTCATCAACACACGTCTCCTCGCGAGAGACGAGAAATCCAGAAGAACATCTACAAGAGCCGGCGATGTCGCATGGAGACCTGTTTCGATTTCCAGCGCTGCGAACGGGGGTTTAAAATTTACGTGTATCCGCCTCAGAAAGGTGAAGCGCCCTCGGAAAGCTACCAGAAGATTCTGGCTGCCATCGAGGAATCGCGGTTCTACACGACAGACCCTAATGAGGCCTGTCTGTTTGTACTGAGCATAGACACTCTAGACAGGGACCAGCTGTCCGCTCAGTATGTACATAACGTCCGAGCCCGAATTCAAAGCCTCCCTCTGTGGTACGAAGGGAGGAACCATCTGATTTTTAACTTGTACTCTGGAACGTGGCCTGATTATACAGAGGAACTAGGCTTCGATATTGGCCAAGCCATGCTGGCCAAGGCCAGCACCGACATGGACAACTTTAGACCACGCTTTGATGTGTCCATCCCTTTGTTTTCAAAAGACCATCCTCAGAAAGGAGGGAGCAAAGGTTATCTGAATCTTAACAATGTCCCTCCCTTACGAAAATACTTGCTGGTCTTCAAAGGGAAGAGGTATCTAACTGGCATCGGTTCTGAAACCAGAAATGCTTTGTATCATATACATAATGGGGATGATATAATTTTATTGACTACCTGCAAACACGGGAAAGACTGGGAGAAACATAAGGATGCAAGGTGCGACATGGACAATGAAGAATACACGAAGTAAGTCCCAAGTTTTCCTGTCCTTATCACGCTGGTGTGAGGATTGTAGCTAGTCTTTAAAGAAATGGTTCACATAAACATGAGAAGTATATCTTCATGTTGTTCCCAACCTGTATGACCTTATTTCTTCTTTATTTGTCCATACAATGAAACTCAATGAGGGACAAAAGTGCCCTCAAAATATCTTCTTCTTTGGTCAGTGGAAGGAAGAAAGTCATATAGGGTTGGGACGACATGGGGATGAATAAATAATGACAGAATTTTCACTTTTGAGTGAACCATTGCTTTCATTTGTATGTGCAGGATTTGAAATTTCAGTGAAGCTACTGAGATGCAGATTGTTGTTTGCTCGACTCGATATGAATCTTCGATGGTGGTTTTACTTTTATGTTCATTTATGGTAATTTAAAGGTTAACCTGAGTAAACGCAATGGCAGTATTTAATGTTAGAGTGATTTAGACTGTTGATTGTTTTGTACTCTAGACTGTAGTGTTCATGTAGTTATCATGGGAATACTGCTATAAATGGAAGTGGTGTTGCATCTGTCTAGCTCAGGAAAAAAAAAGGTGCGGTGGAAAAGGACTCTAGGGGTCTCTTAGCCCGAAACAAAGCCAATCTTCATCTGTTTGTGACATTAATGTGAACAGTTTGTGTAAATGCACTGTTTTGCCGAGATTTATGTTATAGAGTGTAATTCTCTTCGGTACAATAATAAGAAAGTGATTGCCTTGAATTGTAAGGATGTGTGTGCAATGCAAATATTCTATTTCTTTAGCTTTATACACTGACCTCATGTGCAACTAGTAGCAATAATAGAAAGCATCTTCTATGAATCAAGCTTTATTTGTTAGATAAATATTGTGTTTATCAGTTTTTTTTTAACGTTTTAACAGATTTTTTTCTTTTTTCATTTTACTCTGTACTAGGACACATACATACCCTGGGTCTCTCACTTATGTTTATGAACACCTGGCTGGAACTATGTTTGGGAGAGACTATTACTATGTAATTACCATGTAATTACATAGGTGCAGTTGTATTTCCATTTTCTGAATGCTATACAAGAAAAAAACAGACTTACAAAGATATAGGTTACAGTGTGTGCTAGGGATCATGGTTGTCACAAGGAAAATCACACTGTGACAGAAGCAAAAAGCCGGAGTGTCGCTTTAAAATGTTAAAGTTGCAAATAAAAACAGTGCCTAAGATCATTACATTTTAACAACTGTCTATACACTATACAATTTTGAAAATTAAATTACAAAAACATATGGAAGTAATCATTTTTATATTGGTTGCCACAAGGAGAATCGCAATGTGACAGAAGTGAAAAGCCAGAGTGTCGTTTCAAATAGTTAAAGTTGAAAATGGTGCAAATAAACCAGTGTCAAAGAGCATTTAAACAACAGTCTACACACTATACACAGTTTGGGAATAAAAAAACACAGCATTTTTATATCAAATTAACCCTCATTTTCTCATTACATATTTATGATTTAGATGATGATGGTTCAGAACAATAGTTATAATTAAACCAGTAAGTACCACATATAGGACACATGAAATCAAAGCATACAGGATTACAACTAGGGCTGGGAATCGTTGGCTTCCTTGACTTCGATACCGGTTCCTGAATGATACTTTTTTCGATACCAATTTGATGAAATCCGTGTTTAATTTTTTCATCTTATTGACGTTTTTAGAGACTCAAAGACTGCTCTCCTGAGCCACTGCACAAAGGAACAAAAAAGCACAAAGGAACAAAATATAACCAACACAATAAATCAGTGCAAACAGTTTTAATAAAGTTCAAATAGTTTTCAGTTTCCACATCTTTTAGGCTACGTTTTCACTAGTGCGTTTCGTTTTAAAACGCATAGCTTAGACAGAATCATCATTTCTATTAATTTTCCACTGATTTACACGACCTGGTGAGCATTAGCTGCGCTACGCTTACACTAAGTGCGTTTTTGTTTTAAAATGCATAGCTTAGACAGAATCATCATTTCTATTAATTTTCCACTGATTTACTGACGAGCATTAGCTGCTTCCAGCGCTGTCTCAGTCTGTTTTCTCTTCCACGATTGCTGTTCTGACTCCGAGGAAGCTCAATCTGCTCATCTGTCACTCATATTACGCATTCATATCCTGTCCTATCTCCTTTGAGAACATCCATTACACTTCCGCATTGAGTTCTGTACATAAGGAACCCAGGAACATTTCCACGGATGAAACATGAAGCTAATAAAAACACGATTACAAGAGTATATGATTTGTATGTGATTGTCATGAGATTCTGTCTATTTTAATAACTATACAGGGTGTTTAGATGAGAAATGCTAAGCAGGTGTAGTGATTAGCTTAATATAAACGGCTACACAGAACATATTTCAGCAACATTATATGACCAAAACACACATTGGATTGCGATCAGAAGTTATTACAAACACTTGATGCTGGTTTATTAAAGTGAGTTTTGAATAAAAGCATAGTATACAGTATATCTTATAAATTGTCTCATGTAGCATGATGCTACATTGTGCATGAATGGTCACGCAACACACGTTTTCGGTCGTGTAGTGTGGATGGAGATCTTTCCTGAAACGCAGTGGAAACACCAGTATTGATGAGGATCATTTTAATTTTAAAACACTGTTTTACAACGAAAACGCACTACTGTAAACGTAGCCTTATATCTATGGGGGTCTGATGCTTACACACTATAGCCTCACGTATGAACCACGTCTCTGGGCGGAACCGGCGTAAACTAGTGTTTTTCCTGGATGCCTCACCAGAGCCAATCACCAGCACTTGATTTTGGCACATAAAGCATGCTGCATGCTTATTGGCTCACTGACGTTGACCAGATTAACCCCTTAGGTATCAAAATTTGGTACAGAACGACAATAAATTTTTTGATACTCGATAGTATCGAGGCAATTCGGTCGGTGCCTAAAAAGGATTGAACTCCATACCCAACCCTAACAGTTCAGATTTACTCCCTGGTTTTGAAATTAAATGCTCAACAAAGCAAATATGGTGTCGTTCAGGTGTCCTCATACTTTTGGCCATTCAGGGTGTGATTTGTTAAAAAAACAGAGGGGGGATGTTTTGAAAACTTTTTATGAAATGTTTTTAATACGACGGAAACTGTATTTAACGTGATCACAGTTTAATAAAAACATTGTACGTTAGGCCTTGTACGTTAGTATTGATACTGTAATGATTTCATTTCCACGGTTATTTCCACGGTTATTCTAACAACGAATAAATTATATAGAGAAAGCGAGCAAAGAACACAACGGATCTTTTTGAAACTCCGATTCAGTTAAACCATTGCGTCGCAAAATGATTCACTGTTTCAAAGCGCTGTAATCGAAATGATTCACTGTTTCGAAGCGCATCAATCGGCTCGCGTATCCAGAATCATTTGATTCAGATCGGGACTTCAAAGCGTGTATCGCAAATCATTTGATTCTGATCGGGACTTCAAAGCGTGTATTGTGAATCATTTGATTCAGATCGGGACTTCGAAGCACGTATCGCGATAAAAATAATTCAGCAGAGACAGGGATGCATAGACCAGAGAAGGGGGGGGGGGAATCCCCCCGGCAAATCGCACCCTGGGTGTATTAAAGAGTACTGCATTAATGTATAATGTAGTGTATTAAAGAGTTGGCAACATTCAACTTTTAAGTAATTGGTAGGTCATCAGACTGAAGAAAATAAGGTCAGAAGGTCTTGACTAGCAGACTCTTATACTTCAAATGAATTGAAAGGATTTTATAGAGGCAGAACAGTCAATAATTGGCCCTCATTTGAATTAAGCAGTAGCTTAGCGTCACAGAAAATACCAAACACACACACACACGCACACGCACACGCACACGCACACATCCTAGCATCACTTACTGCTCGTAGTTCGACCCACCCACATAGACACTGCATCATATTCTGTTGTATAAAATGTATAGTTTCAGATGTGTAATTTTATTTCAAACCTTTGGACAACTGGTTATGGTTATATACAATTGGTGATATGGTTATTGTGCATTGAGTAAAGGTTTTGTATAGTTTGTGCGGTTAAACAGGCCTGTGCTCTCAATGTTATATCTATTGTAGTAATGTGTGGTGCAAGTAGGCTAACTGGTCGGTAATGCATGGTTTTGCCACACTTTTATGATGAACAATAACAGGTGAGCCATGAGTTGGATCATTAGTGGCGTATTCTGCTTCTTAAAAGACTTGCTCTGAACAATTTAAGATTTTAGATTTTCCTATGTACTAAGACACGTGCATATCCTGGGTCTCTCTCTGATTTTTTTATGAACAGCCTGTCAAAAAGTAGGCTGAAACTATGTTTGCGGGTTTATATGAAGAACTTCATTGTAAAAAAGACATCAGTATCATATCCAACTTTGTTTTAGTTGTCCCTGATTCTATTGCGCTTTTGTAATGGTGGTATTACACAGTTATTACTGTGCAATTGCCATGTAATTACATAGGCACAATTGTATTTCCACTCTGAATGTTGCAATAAATAAAAAATATATTGTATGTGTGCTAGGGCTCATGGATTTCACAAGGAGAATCACATAGTGGCAGAAGCAAAAACCCAGAGTGTTGTTTTGAATTGTTAAATATGCAAATGTTGCAAATAAAAAACAAGAACATTAAATGTTAGCAGGCAATCCACTATGCAAATGTGGAAACTAAAAGTACAAGAAACATACGGATATAACCATTTTTATGACAAATTAACTCTAATTTTTATGGTGAACAATAACAGATGAGCCTTGAGTTGGATCTGTAGTGGCATATTCTGTTTTTTAAAACATTTGCCTAGCTCAGTAATTGAACAAGCTAGGGAAGCAATATAAATCATACATTACACAATCTTGGATCTGGCATGCAGGGTCCTCGCCATCCAACACACAAACAACAATGATGGTATCAAAGAACGAGATGCACTTCAAGGCCAGTTTCACACATACTGTATGCAGCGTGAGCTTTCACACTGATAGTGTTTATGGTGCATCGCAGAGACTGGTGTTTCTTAAGGGACATTTATATCCTATGGGTTGATTTTTATTAAAACTAACAGATTTCAATGTTTTCTTTTTATTATATGAAGGTCACAAAGGTCATTTAAAAATATGAATTAAGTTTTTTAAATAATGATCAAAACAAAGAGTGAAATAAACATAAAACACTTTATTTTTTTGTAACTCCCACAGTTGTGGTGTCATTTCTACTACATCAAACATTTTTTGCCCATAATAAAGGTGTAATTAGTGGATTAGTTTACCAAGGACAAAAAGTCTCAGTGAAGAACTAGAAGAAAACACTATAAATATAAGATGTGATGTGAGAATAAAACAAACAAAAATCAAAGTAAACATCACTTTGAACAGAATATTTTGTGCATAATTTCCAAGCTGTAATTTTAACAAGGAATTCAAAAAGTGAATTTGTAAATATATATAAAAATTTATTTATTTAGGATGCAAAATCCTAAAAAGTTTATGTAAATTTATGACCTCAACTGTTGGAAACTGCACAGATAGAAAAAGTGTGAAAAATTTGTTTTAAGAGAGTTTGATTTCTAAAAGTCCCCAAATTGAGCATGACACATGAATTTGGTGGCGAAACTCTATTGTCAGTTCCACTTCTAGCTGCTTACGCGGACAGTGTGAACATTGTAATCTGTTAATATGGGCTGCTAATTTGCGTCGCCAATGCAGTGAAATAGGCAAACACCACATAACTCAAAGAGGCAACAAACACAACACCACTGCAAATAACCCAGTATAATATGATTTATTAATGCTGCACTGCATGTACTGCACTGCATGTTCTGCTGTGCAAAATGTGCAAATCATACAGTCTAAGAAGAGATGAAATTTGAGCGAAGGCCGTCAATCTACATCTTCTCACTTGTAGATTTCTGGCCTCGCCACTGGACTCTGGATGGAAAGTTCACATTGAGGTTTCATTATCGAGTGAGCCAAAGTCAAAGAGAGCCATGTTTCAGAAGATGTTGAGTCTGCGTTTGTGGAAGATGGAGTAAGAGAAGGAGGAATAAGGTGGAGAAACAAGGGAGAAAGAGCCCCCACTGATAAGATGTATTGATAGGCTCTAAATTAGAGCAGTTCACGACTGGGTACATCCTACAAATCCATCACACTTGAGAAAGAGAGAGACAGCATAAAGAGAGAAAGAAATATAGTGTAAGTGCAAGAGAGAGAGAGATAGACAGAGCTAGAAGCCTGCTGTTTTTTTAATTAGGGTATGTGATTAATGTGATCTGTTGTTTTTTCGCTTCAGAATCACACAAAAGGGAAGTGATTACAAATGACTCCAAAATTAATCACCCTCTTCAATAAACACAGCTGCTCAAACTTTGAGAACTCAGTGCTGTGTGGTATTAAATCCTAAACTTTTATGACAACTAAATTTGAGGATCGCATCTGTTGACAGGAATAAAGAGAAGCCACATTGCTAAAAATTGCGTGAAAATGACCCTGTTGGGTGCAGTGTTGTAAAAACACAACCTGTTGTCACTTCCCTCTTGGCCAAATATGTAACTATTTTTACACAGTCATAGTTGTCTTCTTCTTTTCTTTATTTTGGCAGTATTTTTTTCATATTAATTAATTTTAATCAGTTTTATTCATGGCTAAAATTGCATCTAATTTTAGTAGACAAAAACATAATTTTAATTGACAAGAAGTGCCAAATTAAACCAAATATTCATAGGTTTTATATATACATTTAAATCTATCAATATTTAACCAAACATGTGAAATCATTCCTTGTTGTGAAAACTTGATCTTGTGAAATGTCATTATAATTAGTACATTATTGTAATACAACATAGTCTCATTGTAATCCTTAAAGGGGTCATATGATGCGATTTCAAGTTTTCCTTTCTCTTTGGAGTGTTACAAGCTGTTCGTGAATAGATAAGATCCCTAAAGTTGCAAAGACTAAAGTCTCAAATCCAAAGAGATATTCTTTATAAAAGTTAAGACTCGTCCACGCCCTCCTAAAACGCCTCGTTTAAACACGCCCCCACATGTCTACGTCACTGTGTGGGAAGAGTTGCATAACACAGCCCAAATGTGCACGCAAAGAAAGAAGGCGTAACTTTTATTCTTGCTGTAGTATTGTTGCTGCTGCCGCCGCCATGTCGTGGAGACGCTGGGTTTCATTGAGAAAGCGAAACTACTTTGCTTGGTCTTCCAAAAGAGGACACAACTAAAAATCAGTTTTTTTTAAAGCACTGTTCCAGAACAGTTCAAATCAAATATTCGTGTGTGTGCAAAGCATTTTACGAAGGACTGTTTCCTGAACCTGGGAGAGTAGACTACAATGCCGGCTGTTCTGACTCAAAGACTGTA
>NW_015549641.1:259049-279369 GCF_001515605.1 Sinocyclocheilus anshuiensis
CGTAAAAAGACAGTATAAGTCATTATAATCAGTAATTATGTCCCCACTGGATGCAACAAATGCCTCGTCTGTAATGGGTTTTATTGTTTTTGTCTCGTCGCGCTGGGACACGGCATCACAGTATGGTAAGAAGCGTAAAATTTCCGTCACACGCTTAAGGTATTTGGCCAATCACAACGCACTGGATAGCTGGCCAATCAGAGCACACCTCGCTTTTCAGAACGATGAGCTTTGTAAAAATCAACACGTTTCAGAAAGGCGGGGCATAGAGGAGAAACAATAATGTACAGTATGTGGAAAATAATGTGTTTTTTGAAACTTAAACCGCATAAACACATTTCATTACACCAAATACACAAAATAATGTTCTTTTTTAGCAGCGTCATATGACCCCTTTAAGTATTTTACGATTCATACAATGGCATTCATAAGTATTTGCAGGATCTACTCATGTACATTTTCATATGACTATGATTACACAAATTCATTTGAAATTGCCAACCCATGCTTATGAATTCTCATAAATTGCAACAATTCTTATGAATACTCATGACAACGTTGTTATTACAGTGTTGTGAGTTTTTAATGCTTTAGCTATGTAATGTTCGAGTTTTAGTGTGTCTATCGCATTCACAATGTGAGTTACTCATGACTATATCATGTAATTTTAAGTGTACTTGTGAATTTGCATCGTAATACAACAATCTCATGACAATGTATAAGTATTTTACGATTTGGTAAATTGGTTTCGAGTTTGGACAGCCTCATTTGTAAGTAATTATTGATGTGCTACCAGACGTAGGTAAAATTTTACCTACAGATCGTACGTTTTCGTATGACTAATAATGCACAAATTCATTTGAAATTGCCAACTTGTACAATACTTGTGTAACGTGTCTGCTGTTTTCGGTTTCATTGTATTTTTGGTTCTTTCCATTATCACCTAGATTTCCCGTGTTGTCCTAGTTATGTCACTCTGTTCACCTGTGTTCTAATTAATTATCTCATTAGTTCCTTTGTTTGGTCATGCTTAATAGTCCTCAGTTCTTTCTCAGTGGTTGTCGGTTCTCATTGATGTATATGCATTTATTTCTGTATCCAGTATTATAGTTATTAAAGTCAATTCCCTTGTATCTCTCTTCATCTTCGTGAGCTGTTTAACATGTTACGTGACAACTTATGAACTGTCATGAAGTTGTGTTGCAATACATTATTGTGAATTCTTTATGCTTTAACTACGCAAGGTTTCTTCAAGTGTTTTGGAGACGTTGCCACAGTTCTTCTGGATTTAGTCTGTCTCAGTTTTTCTGTTTCTTCATGTAATCCCAGACGGATTGGATGATGGTGAGATCAGATCTCTGTGTGGAGCACTGGCTGTTGTCAGACTCCTTATGCAAACAAAAATCTCAGTGCATTATTCCAATTATTGGCAAAAGAAATGTTTAGAAATGTGAACTGATATGTCCTACTGACACACTACAGCAAAAGATAGAAATAACTGACTTAAAACCATCTTTAGTGTACAGTAGTGTACACTATATAGAAACCTTTTTTAGATTTATATGTATATAAACATAGAAAGAATATACAGTGGGTATAGAAAAGAATCACCCCCCTTTAAAATAATCACTTGTTTTTTTTTTTTTTTGCTTTGCAGCCTGAAATGGAGGAGTTTTTGTTTTATCCAGCTGTACTTACTCAGTGCAACTTGTAACATCCAAGTGAAAGATACAACAATTGGCAGAAAAAAAAATGTGCTGGTCCTAAGCACTAGCACTAGCTCTTGCTCAGGACAAGCTTAAACCAGCTCAGGACCAACTAATGACCAGTTTAAACCAGCTCAAACTAGCTGCCATGCTTCAAAACATACCTAACCAGTATATGCTGTTTTTTTCAACACGTCTTCCCAGGCAGAGGACAGTAGCTTTTCCTCAAGAATTTGATAGTATTTTGCCTCATCCATTTCTCCTTCTATCCTGACAAGTGCTCCAGTCTGAGATCTTTTGACAGTGTCTTGCCACCCATAGTTGATTGTTTGCTTCAGTTGCACTACCAAGGACTGAAATGCTCCAGGAAAGCTCTTTTACAAGTCATTTTTAGGAGGGGGTGATCCTTTTTCTAACTCAGTGATTCTGTTTTTTTTTTTTTTTTGTCTTCAACTGTGTCCGTCCCGCAACATACCCATCCTACACTGACACCTTATTACATTGTTATTTTAGTATCATTGAGATACTATTCTAGTGTTTGTTAATATCTTGAATTAAATTTAATATTTATATTTTCTGCTGTCGTTTTCATTTTTATTTTTAGTACTTTTGTTGTTTGTTTTTGTCATTTTCATTAGTTTTTGTAGTTTTAAAATGTCTATATGGTGCGTATTCATTTTTAGTTCCGTTTTAGTATTAGTTATTTTAGTACATCAAGATAAACTAAATGAAATTGAAAAATGTTGCCTTGTTTTTATACTTTATTTCAGTTAACGTTTATTTTATTTCAAGTAACGAAAATGTGTTTTATAGTTCGTTTTAGAGTTGTAAATTTTTTACAGTATATTTATATTGAAATATTTTTATATGAAGCTATATTTACGTATTAAGTGCTTTTTAAAGGTCCCCTGAAATGCTTAGAAACACGCAGCGTTACTCTATGTGTTGACGTCATTTTTACTGAAACAGGAAGACAGGGCGGGACATATCAAGCAGCCCCACCCCTTTTTTAAAATAGCCAATAGCATTCGTTTATATCACAGCTTGAGCTAGAGCCGTTGAGCTCCGTAAAGCCGCATTTGACAGGGTATGCCAGCCACAATCTCATCCATATTGCTAAAAAATATAGCATTCTGTGTAGAATTCAAATAGCTCCGATACATTTTGTGGTCTGCGCCGACTCGCGCATGTGATCCGCTCCATGCTATCCTGTCTCTGGACCGGAGCAGAGTGTGTGTGCGGTGCGGTGGTTAGCGTGACACAGCGCGAAACCAGATATCTTTTTTTCCTCAATGGAAAGCATATTTACACTGTTTGAATTGTTCCTTGTCCCCTATATATTGCACTACGTGCCATTCACTGTACAGAAAATACTAATTCTGTGGACAAGTGACCGATTTCAGCCGCTGCTTCAGCGTCTGTTTTATAGTGTAGGGGGCGGGCGCTTCGGATTCTAGAGAGCATTTGATTGGACAGAAAGTTTGATGAGAAGATGAAGTACGATGTGACGTCAAAAAATCGTTGAGCCGTTTTGGCGGAAATGACGAACTGCAAGCTTTGAATGCTTATATCTTTTAAATGCGAATTTTGTCACTGTTTTGGAGCACACGGCCTTATAAATAACCTTAAGACTAACATATTGATACTAACACCCAAAAAAAATTTAATTTTGATTTCATGGGGACTTTAACAACTTTTTAACCATTTCTAACTAATTAAAAGTTTAACGCTTTCAGAGTAATGCATCAAAATTGAGTGAAATTAATGCTTTAATAAAGTCAGAACATCAATGGGTTATGAAAATGAAAATAGAGAATAATAATAAAAATAAAATATTATTATTATCATTAGTATTATCTATAATAATTGAGAATTATCTCTTTGTATTAGTCAAAGAGATTATTAGTCCATGGCATGTATTAGTCCAGATTAAAATGCAAAAATGTATAAGTTTAAACAAATGTTTGAATAAAAAATGGCGTATTTAAATACTTTGTGTCGTTTGATAAACACCAAAGCGAATTATATTTTATATTTATGCTTTGTGCACAGGGGTAACCATGGTAATAGCTATATTTCTGCTGTTCCGCCATTTCCTGTCAGAGAGTAAACTTGCATTTTTATTCAGCATGCCTGCCGATTTTGTTCAGATCTTTGCGAAAATCAGAACATTTACGCAGCAAACATGCAGTGCTATAAAACTTAACTGGTGGAAAATAAGGTAATGTGCATTCTAAAACTCTAAACAATTCTGATAATAAGGTATCTAGAATTATTCACATAATTTAAGTGCCCACAATAACAATACAGTTCATGTTCATTACCGTGCTATAGATGCCCAATCAGACAGAATTTTTTATTTATTTTTTTGCCGTGAGAGGCGCCTTTTTTAAAATTGTTTTCTATTGGCAGTGAGCGTTTTGCACGCTGTTTATGTGCCCCGCATAACTCAGAGCAGAAAAGCGCCCAATGTCATTCATGATTTTTTTTCCATTGTCCAATCGAATGAATGGAGAGGCGGGCCTTCTGTTGTGGTGACGGAAGTTTACAGTTGTTGGGAACGTCCAGAGACTGCAATGATGGAGGACAAACTTGTGGTGGCTGTCGTGGGTTACTGTATTTGTTTTTTTTAAGTTTCTGCTAATATGACTTAACAGCAAATCAAAGATTTTAAAGCGTTCGCGCTATAATCCTTGGTTAAACTGACAGGACAGCTGATACGTTGGTTGCCTAGCAACATAAAAAAAAAACCTCAGCGCATATATTAATTACATATTTTTTATTATTCTGCTGCTCCTGAATCTACAAAATATATAATTTTCCATTTAACTCATCCACAGTTACAGTTAATGTTAAATCCGGTTTGGTCTGTACTCATGGGGCTTTGAGCACAAAACAAAATTAATTAATATATTTGAAGAAAGTTGATGATGAGGTCTATACATTAGTTGTCTAATCAAACAGAAAACACAACACTTCAGCAAAGCCGAACTTCTTCAGAAAATTAACCACTGTGAGCTAATTCATGTTTCTGAGCTCAAAATGAAAATTATACCCCATCATCACTTCTACTTTCAGCTACAGGAACAGCTGACTAAATGTGTTAAATTAAATACATAATCAATATATAATACAGCATTCTTCAGACAAAAGCATATAGAATTACAAGCGTGGACACATTTTAGCCAGCAAAATGATCGGGATGTTTTGAGATTATGTTTCATGATGCCTTTTGTGTCAGTGACAGCAAATGGTTCTCATTACAAACAATGGGGTTACTAGGAAAAACACTGCTTTAAAAACGATAAGGGGCGCCTTTGGTGTCTACATAGTGATTTAGTGATATTTGATTCATTGGAAGTGAAAACCTGCAGGATAACAAATTAACACAGGATACCTGCTGTTGGCTGAGAGATGGATTGTGTTTCCAGCAGGCTACCTTGAGACTTTTAGAGATTTCAATAGACATTCTCAGCGGTTTGGAAGAATGCTGCACTGTGGGAGACAGCGGGAGAGAATGAGAGATATGAAGAGGCATTCGACAGAAGAAAGAAAGATGGAGAATGTTCTGAAACGTCAGTAACAAACCCACCTACTGGGAAAGAGCTGGTTTAGCTACTGTTTGTCCAGTAACAGAAAATCCATCCTCTCTACTCCCCAATAAACCCCTCTCAGCTCCTGAGGACCAAAGCTGCATGGAAAACAGTCATATTTTATAGTAGCAATACTTTTATTATAAATTCTCATTCTGAAACAGGTTACCTTCAATGACACTGGAGAATAGTGGTTTTACACAGTCTGGAAGGGCTATTTGTGTGCTGCTGATTATTTTAAATGTTCACGCTGCCTTATTTCACGCTGACATTTGCATTCATCCATCCACAGTATATTCTAGAAATCCTGACTAACATTAAAACAAACTTATCCTTCAAAAGGATAAAGTTTTTGAAAAATTGTACTTCATGTTTCCACCCTCATGTCAGTTATAACCAACACAATCTCATGGAATTTTTTTTTTTTTTCCAAATTAGTGATCAAAGCATAAATTTGTGTTCTCATTTTTACGTTTTCATATGCCCCACTAACGATGGAGCTTTATGCTTACTTTTTGTTCTAAAAATGCATGCGAATCCCAAATTCATACGAAATCACCATTTTGTAAAACAGTAACATTTTCTTATAGATCAGGTTGAATTAAATGTATATTACTTTTTTTGGAATCCAAAAGGAGTTACTAGTAAAATGTCCAGACTCCTGTTTTGTAAAGAACAGTGTGAGACTTTGCTAAACCTCTTGTTTTTTTCCCCTATAAGTCATGAGGGTGGTGAACAAAATGAGGGTTGTGAGTAAATGATGACAGAATGTTCATTTTTGGGTGAACTGTCTTGTAAGCTTTTCTGGAGAGCTGGAGAGCTACATTGCTGCACCTGCACCTGGCTGTGGCAAAATTTTGCTTTGCTTGGATTTCAGAGTGATTTGTTTCCTCAGACTGTGGTGCCAGCACTCTTAAACATGATTTACTCTGTCACAGACAGCCTGTGTTCACACCTTCATTTCATTGAGTAGCCACCTGAGACCCTTCATTGTAGCACAGCCTGCATAACTGCATTACTCTATGACAGGAGACTACCACACCTGTGCGTTATTACAGCCATATCACATGCAATTTGTGTCATGCATGCACAAAACACAGAAAACAAGAATGTTTTAACTGCAGGACAGAAAATATATTCTTATATATATTTTATATATGTCTGTGTTTTTTTTTTTTTTTTACTCGCAATTTCTACCCAATAAAATGTTTTAGAGAAAATCATCATCAATTAGAAAATGTAAATTTATTATAAAAATGCATGGAGTTATAATATTTTTATTAATTTACATGAGTTCTAGAAATCACAAGGTACAGTTCACCAAAAATGAACTGTAACATATAACAAACACACAACATTTAATTTCATAAGTCACTTATTGATGGTCGTGTAGATTATTTGTGGATTATCGTTATGATTTTATCAGCTGTTTGGACTCTCATTCTGACGGCACCCATTCACTGCAGAGGATCCATTGGTGAGCAAACTATTTCATGGTCTTATTTAGAGCACACTTAAGTGCGTGTAGATAACCAATTGACTTTTAAAGATCCTGGTTGTTGTTGTTGTTGTTAATATTCACTGCATGCTTATTACCTTGATAATCTTATGTAGTTTCGACAAACTACTGTATATCATTAGAAGGATTTAGGACTCTAGGTTCGATATTTGACCACTGATTATGCTAAAAACTTTAAAACAGTGACAAGTCATTATCAGACAGTTATTATCAATTACTTTATTTTTGTAATTAAAAAATTCTTAACAAGAATTTTTATTTGCAATCTTTTATTTTTTAAATTACAATATAATTTGTTTTATCCAGCTGTATTTACTCAGTGCAACTTATAATATCCAAGTGAAAGATAAAACACCAACATGTCAGAAATAAATAAAAACAATAATAATAAAAAAAGAATCAGCTGGAAAAAGGATCCTAAAAATAACTTGTAAACTCAATCAGGTGTAGCTAATCACCTTCTCAACGGCACACAAAGCCATTTGACTTTCAACTGTGATCAGCTGTGCTCATTTTGATCAGCTCAGCATGAAAAGAGCTTTCCTGGAGCATTTCAGTCCTTGGTAGTGCAACTGAAGCAAACAATCAACTATGGGTGGCAAGACACTGTCAAAAGATCTCTGGGATAAAGTTGTGAACAGGCACAAGTCGGGAGATGGATAGAAAAAATTATAATAAAAGGAGTTATCAATGCCTAGAAGCACAGTGAAGTCTGTTATTAAGAAGTGGAAGGTATTTGGTACAACACAGACCCTCCCTGGATCAGGATGTCGCTCCAAACTGGATGAAAGAGCCGAAGGAAATTGGTCAGAGAGGCTACCAAGAGGCCTGCAGCAACTCTGAAGCAGCTGCAGAAATTTATGACCGAGAGTGGTCATTGTGTGCATGTGACAACAATATCACAAATTCTCCACAAATATGGCTTGTATGGGAGGCTTGCGAGAAAAAAGCCACTCCTCAAGAAAGGCCACATGCAGTCACAACTGAGATTTGTCAAAACACACCTTGAAGATTCTGAGGCAGATGAGACTAAAATTGAATTATTTGGTCTCAACAACAAACGATATGTCTGGTGGAAACCCAATACAGCTCACCATCGAAACAGCATTCCTACAGTAAAGCATGGATGTGTTAATGTCCTGTTATGGGGTGTTTCTCTGCAGCAGGGACTGGAGCACTTGTCAGGATAGAAAGAAAAATGGATGAGACAAAATACCGTCAAATTCTTGAGGAGAATCTGCTGCCCTCTGCCAGAAAGCTGTCAATGGAAATAAGGTTTACCTTCCAACGTGACAATGACCCAAAGCACACAGCAAAACTGAGCACACAGTGGTCGAAGGAGAAAAAGGCGAATGTCCTTGCATGGCCTAGTCAGAGCCCAGACTTAAACCCCACTGAAAATCTGTCGATTGACTTGAAGACTGCAGTCCACAAACACTCACCATCAAATTTAACTGAACTTGAGCAGTTCTGCAAAGAGCGGGCAAATATTGCAAAGTTTAGATGTGCAAAGTTAGTAGAAACAAATCCCAACATACTAAAGGCTGTAATCAAAGCAAAAGGTGGTTCAACAAAATACTGAAACAAGAGGGTGATCCTTTTTCAAACTCAGTGATTCTGTTTTTTATTATAATTTTTTTTCTTACATGTGTTATATCTCTCACTTGGATGTTATACGTTGCACTCAGTAAATATGACTGGATAAAACAAAAACTGTGTCCTTCTTCTTTTCAGGCTGCAAAGCAACAAAATGTGATTATTTTAAAGGGGGGTGATTCTTTTCTATAATACAAGTTTTCTTGACAATTGTAAGAAAATTGAAGAACCATAACTGACAAGAATACAAAGAGTACATTTCCAAAAACCTAGAACTAGATGTTTTTCCATTTTCTTTATTGTGAACACTTTCATATCAGTAACCATTTACAAAAAATTACAATAAAGTGTTTATAAGCAATAAAATACATTTGATAAGGGCCTGAAACCTTTACAAGGACATGTGTGCATGAATGTGAGTGATCAACAAAATATCAAAAACATCACACAGCTAATTCACTGTTAATTTCCTCTCATCCTCATACAGGGGGTTGAGATTATATCCTGATTCTTCAAAGACAAAATAATGAATCAATGTAAGAAATATCTTTATTTTTTTGTTTTTGTCTTATTTTAATCATTCTAAACTGTCCTGAGGCCCCCTAGTGGGCCCTGGCCCATAGGCTGTGAATGACTGGTCGAGGAGATTCCAGAGACAAGGAATTATTAATAAACCATATAAATCATAATAATGAGCCTTTAATTGCCTACATAGCCTAATAAGCGCACAAGCGCACGCAAAAAAGGCTTGCCACAGCGCACCAGCAAATATAATAATTATGAATGTGTTAGGGAAAAACAGCAAGTACACTGCATTAACGTTTTAATAATTTATTGTTACACTAGTGCTTTCTGTTTTTGGTTTAAGAGATGAAGTCGGCGACACTGACTCATCATCTCCGCAGTATGTGCCTGTATGTTTCATACGGATTACACAATCTGAGAATATTTGTTTTCTGTTTGAATTGGTTCATTTAAAAGTTTCACTCTCTATAGATATATTTTTCATGTCTGTAATAAGGCAAGCATACACGGAGTTTCGAAGTGACGTGCTCAAGTTCACAGAGTCCGAGACGGCAGAAAGCGCATCCTGTTTGCTTTCATTATTTTACAAAAGCGCAACGTTTTGTTGTTATTCTAAGTGCACACGAATAAACGTAGAGTCTATACAGATACAAAAGATGCATTAATCTTATCTGTATGACCAAAAATGACGAAGTCTTTTAAGAGCAAATGATCGCACCGGTGCCTCCATCTGTCATGCAGTAGCCCAAGCGCGCTACTGTTCAGCTTCAACACTCTGCACAAACACGTGAACTGCGCACTTTTTTCTAGGCTAACATTAGATTGAGCTGTAAAATGTTTATATTCCGAGGTAGATTGCTGGCAACAGCCATTTTAGGATAGTTCAGATTTGGTCTTAGTGACTTAGGAGTCCTCTTCACTACTCCTAATGTTCCACAGATTTAGGAGCTAGTTTTAGCGCTAAAACGATTTGTGAAATACTCTTAGAACAAAAATTTAGGAGTCCTAAATTTAGGACTGACACGCCCATTATTTTTAAGATTTTCTCCTAAATCGGCGAGTTATGAGCTACTTTTAGCCTTAAGATGTTTTGTGAATACGGGCCCTGATGCCTACGAGGAAGGACTAAAGATAATGTATCCGATGATCTAAGAGTTTGAGAGGTAACATATGTTAAAAGTAAAACAGATAAGTAGGAAGGGGCCATTTTATGCAATGCCTTATAAGCAAGAAGCAAATTTTTAAATTCAACATGCTGTTTAACAGGAAGCCAGTGCAGATGTTGAAGAACAGGAGATATGTGTTCCATAGTAGGAGTTCTAATTATTTGTGCTGCTGAATTCTGCACTAACTGCAATTTGTGTAGAAGTTTAACAGGAAGACCATAACAAAGAGCATTAAAATAGTCGATACATGAAGTGACAAGAGCATGGACCATAATAGCAGTGCTCCTCATTGAGAGGGCTGGGTGGAGGTGGTTAATATTACGTATATGATAAGAAGCCGTCCGAGTAACCTTATTAATATGCGCTTCAAAAGACTAGAGTATTGTCGAAGATAACACCCAAGCTCTTGACCTGAGTTGAAGGAGCAATTATAGAACGTCAATAAACATAGAAAAATCCAAGAAGAAGTATTTCTGTTTTACTACTGTTAAGTTTAAGAAAGTTGGTTGAAAACAAAAGCTTTAACTTTAGACAAACCGTAAGAAAGAGAGGATGGAGGAAGTTTAGCAGTAGGTTTTGAAGACAGGTAGAGCTAGGTGTCATCGGCATAACAGTGAAAATGGATACCATATTCTCTGAAAATATTTCCAAGGGGCAGTAAATAGATAATAAATAATAGAGGGCCCAAAACTGAACCCTGTGGGACACCTGTAGTAATACATGATAACTTAGATTTGAATTGGTCTAGTTGAAGAAATTGTGTACGACCCGAGAGATAGGATGTGAACCAAGCCAGAGAAGTACCTAAAATTCCAACGGACTGCAATCTGCCTAATAGAATTTCATGGGAAATGGTGTCATGGGAAATTGATTAAAGGTGGGGTATGTATTTTTTCAAAAACGCTTTCAAAAACTGAGTCGGGCCGAGTACCAAAACAAACTTGTAGCCAATCAGCAGTAAGGGGTGTGTCTACTCATGATGCGGAGGAGAGAGCTAATAATAATAATAATAAGAGAGAGAATAATTTATATAAATTATTAATTATTAGAGCGCTCAGTGCACAGGACGGACATTTGCCGAGCCGAGCGATGACAGAAAGATAGAGATGGCGGATAAAAAACAAAAGTGGAAAACGTCTGCGGAACATAAGAAGGCTTACGATAAGGCAAGAAGTAGGACCAGTGTAAATATCGGATCATCTTTCCAGCGCTGGAGAGAACTCAAGGAGCGGGACGCCTGCGATCGGATGCCGACTTTGCTTTATTTCTTCTCGATAGGTGAGTAACACCGTGTCTACACCGGACGCGACAGTTGTCACGCCGCACCGCAACAGCTAAAGTGTGTCTACACTGGACGCGACAAAGTGACAGTTGAAATTTTTGTCAATACGTCATAAATAGAACGCAGCAGCAGTTTTCTGTCGGGGATTTGTCGTGTCGCGCTGCACCGAGCTGCATCCAGTGTAGACAGCATCACTGATTATAATGAGTTCTATAGAATTTTGTCGCGCTTCACTACGCAGCACGCGTCCGTTGTAGACACGGTGTAACATTGGTTTTGCTTTGTTTCACAGAACTAATCGTTGCCTGGGTTGCTTGCGTACGTATGTGTGGGGGCGGAGCTATCAAAATAGGGGCGAGACCCTAGGGCGTGTTTGTTTTGGTGATTTGAAATATCAACATTGGCTACCATAAATCACTTACCCCACCTTTAATATTCTTTCTTATGGTATGCTGAGAATGAATTGATAACACTGAGCAATTGAGCAGCTACAGAAACATGGAATTACATTATTTGTGGCATTATTTATTTGCATATTTGCGTAATTATTTATTTGCGAAATGAATCGGTAATAGAAATATCAGAAGTTTTCAGGAAATGTACCTCAGGACCAATGAACCGTGGCTGGCACCACTGTAGACATTTGGGAAATACCGTAGTAGGAGCGCTATATGTTCATTCTCTCTCTTCCTTCCTCTGTCTGTCTCTCTTTCTTGGATTTCCGATACAGATAAAGCACTGAAAGAGCAGAAGATGAGAGACCCACAATGAGACAGAGCAGGTGGCCGCTACACTGATAAAGGTAATGCTGACTGACACAGACCCACACACACACACACATACACACACGTGAGAATAAACTATTTAATTCAGCTACAGAATTAAAATCTGCTTTGTTGTTCACTGAAACTACAAATACAGACAGACTAAACACTAGCGCTCTGTTAAGTGAACTGGCCTTCTTTTCTGCTCTGTAACTGCAGAGGTCAATCATTTTTACTGTATAGTTTATGAAAAGTGACATCACCATTAATAATCTTTACTCTGCTCAGCTGTGTCAATTCACATTTATTCACCTGTCCAAAAATGAACAAACCTGCAGTTTCAGCCATTCTTCACATGGCAAGACAGCTGATGAGTCAAGCACTTATTTACATTTTAGAAATGTATTTCTAACAAGTTTCAACAATGAAGGGTGCTCTGAAGGCGAGTGGAGATATACTAGCAGTGTTATTATTATGATGATGCCTGTAAAACTGAAAGATCAATATGTTCGAATGGGCAGGGCCAGCCCGGGGCTTTGCTGGGCTGTAGGCAAGATCATGAAAATAGGTGAAAAAGATTTCTGAATATTAAAACATCCATAGAGCCTTTGCAGACTTGATGAGTGATTTATTTAGAGGAGAAAGGAATAAATTGTCCATGCTTTCTTTTCCTCCAGCATCAGTATTTTAAGTTTTTGTGTGTATTTCAGATGTTTTTACAAATCACTGTTTCTTTTTCATTTTTTCCAACTTTTTAAAATCACTATTTACTTTTGCATTATAAAAAGTAAAAAACAACTTTACAATTGATATAAGATAAAAACTGAATATACAAGAATAGTAGAAGAATTAGAAAAATGCTATGAAATGTTATAGTAGTATAACTGTAAATAAAGTTTTATTTAATGCAAGGAAACAAATCTAAACAAAAAGTGGGGGAAACCTATGAGCAAAAGTGAATACAAATTAAAACACACACACACACACACACACACACACACACACACAGCCATAAGGAGATACATTAAACAATGTATAAATACATAGTATTTAAATAGTGCAATAAATATATGCATATTTTAAATAGCAGATCTTTGAAAAAAGGTTACCGTAGCTTGTAAATAATTGCTAAAATTTTCAATGTGTGACATTTTTTTGTGTCTTTGACTGTGTCTGAACTCTTTCCTCACATAACTCTTGAGAAAACGTGACAAGCCTTAACAAACACTGTTTCTGTCATTTAAAAGCACTTTAAGCACTAAACAGCAGGCACACCAAAAACAGCCACAAAATATTTTTGGTTGCATATGTGTTTCAGTGCATATCTGAGTATATCAGTCTATACTGTGATAATACACAGATAATACTGTGATATAAGTAGAATGTTACAGTGCACCACACTGTCAATTGTTCTCTGCTCATACTTTGGATTTCCTTGCCGAATCCATATGTTGTATCCACACTAATAAGTACATTTATCTATTTTTTTATTATTATATGAATTCTGACAATCTCTCTTTTTATTATATGGAGTCATCACTCTGCAGGACTCATATTTTAGGAGAAAAAAATCTTATTGAACTTCCTCTTGGGATCCTGATTAGCAGGATTTTGAATCCCCCATAGATTTAGAAATGGACATCATAATTGGATTCAATAATTTGTGAGAAAATTATATAAACATATTTATTTATTTATAATTTTTTGGAGCGATATGCACATTCATGACCGGTTATTTTGTAAACAGACGCCAATTATACAAGTGCCAGTGTATTTCGATAGCATTGCTACTAACAATATTCTTTATATATATAAAGTTAATGACGAGGACAGTCACATGGCAGAATAATTTCCACATTAAAAAAAAAAATGCTATTAATTTAATCACCCTCAGGCCATCCAATATGTAGGTGACTCAATTTTCTTCAGAAGAAGAGTAAAGAAGATTTGTAGCTGAAATTGTGGTCCTTGGTGATTCATAAAATCAAAGTCAGTGGCTATCGTCACTTTGAGAGTCAAAAAGCATAGCAAGGAACACAAAATTAATACCCGTGACTCCTGATGATATATTGAGATCTTATGAAGTGAAACGATCGCTCTGTGCAAGAAACTGAACATCATTTACAACATATAACCTGTAATCCTGAGCCTCAGGCAAACGGGGTAATCTGAATCTTTTCACACTAATTGTTTTTTTCGGACAGTTCGTTTCTTTGAACTGGTTCAGAAAAAATATTCACAAGCCCGTTTATGTAATCATGCAATGACTTAACATATACACGATTATATTATTAGAGCACCCAATATAGATGTGAAATGCAGATGTTTTACATGTCTAAAGCATATAAAGTGTATAAACTTGTCATCATCAGCTTACCTTTTTACATAAATAAAGACAAACCATAAAAGCGTTCATTTTGCCCCTTCACACATGCGCATATCACTGGCTCATTGGTCTTCAGTCCGAGTCAGAACTGTTTCCTCAGTTCAGTGAGTGTTGGAGGAAAAAGAGCATTACAATAGTCGATACGTGAAGTGACAAGAGCATGGACCATAATAGCAGTGCTCCTCATTGAGAGGGCTGGGCGGAGGTGGTTAATATTACGTATATGATAAGAAGCCGTCCGAGTAACCTTATTAATATGCTCTTGAAAAGACAAAGTATTGTTGAAGATAACACCCAAGCTCTTGACCTGAGTTGAAGAAGCAATTATAGAACCGTCAATACACATAGAAAAATCACTGGTCTTTGACAAAATGTTTTTTGTACCAACAAGTAGTATCTCTGTTTTACTACTGTTAAGTTTAAGAAAGCTGGTTGAAAACCAAACTTTAACTTTAGACAAACCGTTAGAAAGTGAGGATGGCGGTGTCATCGGCGTAACAGTGAAAATGGATACCATATTCCCTGAAAATATTTCCAAGGGGCAGTAAATAGATGATAAATAATAGAGGGCCCAAAATGGAACCCTGTGGGACACCTGTAGTAATACATGATAACTTAGATTTGAATTGGTCTAGTTGGAGGAACTGGAGCACTGAAACTAGCATCATAGGATCATATATGTCGATATATAGGCTCACTTCGAGTCTAAGTGACTGTCAGGCACATCTGAATAACCGGTTCAAAAGAATGATTAATTTGCGAACCAGACATCACTCCGGACCGTTTACCTGAGGCTAGTGTTGTCAAAAGACCCGGTATTTCGGTACCAAGTCGGTACTAAAAAAATGAAAATGTTACGGTACCAGGTTTTTTTAAGTACCGGTGGTACCGAGTACCCGGTCAACCCGGTTCTTGATGCGCTATCAGAAAGCTATCCTCTTCCAGTTACAGGCAATAATGTTCAGTTTCTTGCACCGACCAATCGTTTCGCTTCTTAAGACCTCAATATATCGTCAGGAGTCACAGGTATTGATTTTGTCTTGCCTGATATGCTTTTTTGACTCTCAAAGTGCCAGTAGCTGCTGAACTTGCATTTTATGACTCACTAAGGACCACGATTACAACTGTTCTGTTGAAGAAAATAAAAGTCACCTACATCTTGGATGGCCTGAGGGTGAGTAAATTAACAGCAAGTTTTAATTTCTGGGTGAACTGTACCTTCAAAATTAGTGTTGCCATTCTAAAAGTGTCCTTATCCAACAGGTATGTCTCAGTCTGGAAAAGAGAGATGTGAGTGTGTGACCTGCAGTTACCCTGGAATTTTCTCCAGTGTGTAAACTGAAGCTACACAGAGCAATTTGATGTTTATTTGGTCCCCTTTAGGATTGCACAAATTCATAACCATGTCTAAATAGATTTATTTCTCGTAACCCTCTACTATGAAAATGTAATATATAATGCACCCACATTCAGCTCAGTAAGCATTTAGCGCAAGCGTTAATTTTCATAAATATCCCTCAATCTTTTCCATGCCGTTTCTGAGTGCTGGCATTTATTTAACCACAACTTGATTTACAGGACTGTCAATGCGCCTTCACCCAGAATTCCCTCCGATGAAAATGTGAACCAATCACCCTCAGTGGTGCATTCATTACATCATCTCAGCGGTTATTTAGCATGACAGGCTATCGATCAGTTCTGAGATTATTCCTCTCCAAAAATAATTTCAACAGAAATTTTATAACTGCATCACTGACCCATACTCATTATTAAAGGATGCCGTTATGAAAATGCTGAGAAATTAATGTAGCTGCTCACTACAGTATGCTATAGTTGGCGTTTCCTGTATTTCAGTTAATTCACAAAAGTAAACAGTAAACTGTGGAATAGTCAACAGTGCAATATGAAGTATAATCAACCCGTTCTTATGTGAAAATATAACCGTTTTATGAGGTGTTCACAAGAGTCACAAATGTTTTCCAAACAGATAAGTTGGACAAACATATTCGTAAGTTGTAAAAATTTGATTTAATTTAACATTTAATTTAAAATGTAATTTCATTAGGTGTAAAACATTTAACTGTAGAACACAAACTTGAGTGGACAAAACTGTGTCTGTTTTGAACGTTTGTTGCATATGCTTGTATTTATAGACTTTGACAACACTAAGGTTACTAAAAACTGGCACATGAGTTTGAAACTCAGTTATTTTTAGGGTTGTAATGCATTTTTAGGCTTAATAGATTTTAATTACTTTTGAATTATTTACGTTTTTGGCACGTTACAATGCTGGATGAAGGGAGAAGAAGGATGCTAACATTCTTTCTGTCAGCATTGTGTTTCAGTTTAGCTGGCACTGCCTAAACAAAATACTGATTTTGTGCACTTTGCTGATTGGTACTATTTACTGTACCAATATTTTAAATTGGCCTTTGAACTTAGCTTTATTGCATGGCAAAAAAAAAAGTGTTACCTTGCCAAAGCACTGATCTAATGGCGTTGTTGAACGCTCCAAATGCAAACTTTAAATGCAACAATCAGGCAGCAATTGACAGCATCATCAGATTGACAGTACTAGTCTAGCCCAATAATGGGGGATCCAGTGGGGGCGGCAGTCATATTTCAGGGTGACCGTGCCACTCTTTATCACAACCCTGCTAAAAGTGCCAGTACGTACGCTCATTGGCGCCCCTTCAGCTGGTGGCGCCCTAGGCGACCGCCTAGCTCGCCTATGCCTAGAAACGGCCCTGATCACACACACACAATCACACACACACAATCACAGACACAGACACAGACACAGACACAGACACAGTTTAGAAGAACTGAGAACAGAAAGAGAGAAAGATTGACACGTCTGAAACATTTTCTTGGAATTTCATTGTATCGTGTGACAGTACATTTTCTTCCCCTGAAAGATGGGTGTCTGAAAGTCCACTGCTGTCTTCTACAAAGTAAGTGATTCTTTTGGGGTGACCCAAACTGTCCTCTATCAGTTCATTGTAACTGAGATGTTGTAAGTGATCGTTTGTCCCTGTCAGTGTTTTCTAGTTACCTGCATCTTTGCGACTTGAACTACGCCAAAGTCCCTTTCATTCGGTTCATTCTGTGGCCATCTTGGTAATGGCCTGCAGTGTCACGCAAGAGTCGATCCTCTGAAGTATCCTGCCCCCCTTCCTCAGTGCCTGATTAAAATGTAGTATGCTTTCATCCTCACTAAGAAACAAAAAAAAAAATGGAAAAATGCCTTCTTTGCATTTAAAAAAATATATATAATTATTTTGTTGGGGCATTCATAAAAACAAAATTAAAATGTTTTTTTTTCCAACATAGCCCACTTTCTTTCTTTCTTTCTTTCTTTCTTTCTTTCTTTCTTTCTTTCTTTCTTTCTTTCTTTCTTTCTTTCTTTCTTTCTTTCTTTCTTTCTTTCTTTCTTTCTTTCTTTCTTTCTTTCTTTCTTTCTTTCTTTCTTTCTTTCTTTCTTTCTTTCTTTCTTTCTTTCTTTCTTTCTTTCTTTCTTTCTTTCTTTCTTTCTTTCTTTCTTTCTTTCTTTCTTTCAAGTGCTGACAACTAATACATTGATCATGTAGTTGCTCAGCACACTGTACATGTGTCTTTGCATGGATCGAGCTGTCACTCAAGGGCATTGCTAGACACAAATGGCATCCAGGGGTTTAGGCTATTAGCCATATCATAATGCAAAGGTACCTACGAGATAAATAATGCATACTGGATAAAAAAATTGGTTATCAATATATATATATATATATATATATCTCTCAATCTTTCTTTCTTTCTTTCTTTCTTTCTTTCTTTCTTTCTTTCTTTCTTTCTTTCTTTCTTTCTTTCTTTCTTTCTTTCTTTCTTTCTTTCTTTCTTTCTTTCTTTCTTTCTTTCTTTCTTTCTTTCTTTCTTTCTTTCTTTCTTTCTTTCTTTCTTTCTTTCTTTCTTTCTTTCTTTCTTTCTTTCTTTCTTTCTTTCTTTCTTTCTTTCTTTAGGTATAGGCCTTTAATAAATGTTTGTCACTTCATGGTAAAACTGTAAATACATTAATAAATAACAAAGATTAAAAAATCTACTATAAAGGATTTGAAATAAAAGAAAAATCTAACTTAACTTTTATCTCAAAAACTTTACTTTTGAATTCCCCCCCCAAATCAAACTTTGTAATATGCACATTAGAAAAAAGAAGTAAATTACAAACCTTGTTCAGTTATAATGTAATATATATAATGGATTAACATTAAATGTATCATATTAACGACAATGATCAGAAATTTGATTTTTAGATTTTAGATTTTTTAAATTTCAAATCATTTAAATATATTTGTTGTTAATAATAAGTTTTTGTTATTTATTTATGTATTTACAGTTTTACCATGAAGTGACAAACATTTAGTAAAGACCTATACCTATATATATATATTCAATGTTAGTTTCACACCTTTACCATAAAATGACAAGTAAAACCATTTGGTTCAAAATATATATTAGAAAATGATTTGACCTCTATTAGACTATTTGCTGTTGTATCAAGTTACATAATTCTGTTCAGCAAGACCACTGAAACTATAATATCTCCCCCCCCAAAAAAAAAAATGCTTACCTTTAAAAATGTATACCAAACCCAGAGTAGATGTCTGAAGTATTTTTTTTTGTTTTGTATGGACTATTTAAATAACGTTCAGTTAACTATTTGATGAGGTGGCAATTTTGTTTGAATTTGTACAGTGTGAATCATACTATATATATATATATATATTATTTTTTTTTTGCACACTTTTTTTTTCGCTCAGATAAAAAGTGTGTATGAAGGTCCACCCCTATACATAACCATCACTGGTGTGTCAGCAGATTGCATGAGAACATACAAATAAGATTGTACAAATTCATACAAATTAGCCACCAATTCGCCAAAATGTAAAATAGTTACAAGTGCTCCTCATACTCTGTCACTGCACAGATAAAGTGTCCCACTAATAACCCTAAGAGTTTTCCCAGTTTCATTGTCACCCACGATTGTGTCTGACAGTCATGTTATTTTTTCACTTGATAATTTGGAGGTTCCACTCAGGAAGGTTTTAAAATTCTCAGGTGTTCCTGCAGAAAGTGGCGCTGTTATCTGTTATCCAGCGGAAGACGGTCGAAGGGCCACGGCATGAAGCTGATACAGGAATTAGAGGAAGTATTTCAGAACACTTGCTGTATAATTGGAGATCTCTTGCTCGCTCACTCCCTCTGCTCTGCAATTTGAAACTTGCTGTCATGGGCATTAGAGCAGACTTCAATCCATCCTGCGCTAGCGCTCAAAGAGTCGGGCAGACTGGAGGAAATTGATCAGCACTGTAGTTAAGATTGGGAGGTAAATATAGCAGTGTGTTGGAACGCTACACCAGGAGATAAGAGTCTGAGTGCTGTGTGATGCCTACCTGATGTTACAAGCTTTATTTTGGAGTCATGAGGACACACACACACACACACACACACACACACACACACACACACATATATATATATATATATATATATCTTTCAATCGTTTGAAGTCGGTAAGATTTTTAAAATGTTTTTGAAAGTAGTCTCCTATGCTCCCCAAGGCTGCATTTATTTGATAAAAAATACAGTAAAAAAAAAATCATAATACCAAAAATATATTTTGAATTTATCATTTTCTAGTTTAATATATTTTAAACTGTAATTTACTCATAAAGCATAATTTTCAGCATCATTACTCCAGTCTTCAGTGTGACATGGTCCTTCAGAAATCATTCTAATATGCTGCT
>NW_015549641.1:281940-290055 GCF_001515605.1 Sinocyclocheilus anshuiensis
TCGCGCACTCCCTCTGCTCTGCAATTTGAAACTTGCTGTCATGGGCATTAGAGCAGACTTCAATCCATCCTGTGCTGGTGCTCAAAGAGCCGGGCAGACTGGAGGAAATTGATCAGTGCTGTAGTTAAGATTGGGAGGTAAATATAGCAGTGTGTTGGAACGCTACACCAGGAGATAAGAGTCTGAGTGCTGTGTGATGTACCTGATGTTACAAGCTTTATTGTGGAGTCACGAAGACACACACACACACACACACACTGACAACTAATACATTGATCATGTAGTTGCTCAGCACACTGTACATATGTCTTTGCATGGATCCAGCTGTCACTCAAGGGCATTGCTAGACACAAATGGCATCCAGGGGTTTAGGCTATTAGCCATATCATAATGCAAAGGTACCTACGAGATAAATAATGCATACTGGATAAAAAAATTGGTTATCAATATATATATATATATATATATATATCTTTCAATCGTTTGAAGTCGGTAAGATTTTTAAAATGTTTTTGAAAGTAGTCTCCTATGCTCCCCAAGGCTGCATTTATTTGATAAAAAATACAGTAAAAAAAAAATCATAATACCAAAAATATATTTTGAATTTATCATTTTCTAGTTTAATATATTTTAAACTGTAATTTACTCATAAAGCATAATTTTCAGCATCATTACTCCAGTCTTCAGTGTGACATGGTCCTTCAGAAATCATTCTAATATGCTGCTTCTAATTTGCTTCTCAAGAAATATTTCTTATTATTATCAATGTGGAAAACAGTTATGCTGTTTTTATTTTATTTGAATACATTTTTATTTATTTATTTAGGTTTCTGATTTCCAGGAATTCTTGCAGTGTTATTTTAGTGTTATCTATAAACTATTTGGGCTTTTATTAGTATTTGGAATTGGCATTTATTTTTCATTTCAATTTTAGTTCAATTTATAGTAATTTTATTATGTGCTTTTTACATTTTTTTTTACATTATTATTTAGGTTTATTTTTATTTTAGTTTTTGTTTTATTTCAGTTTTAGTTTTTATTTATTTTATTTCCAGTTAGTAATTTTATCGCTTTAAATGAAACTGAATGAAATCTACATTTTTAATTTAGTTAAAAAAAAAAATTGCAGAGATGAAACGAAACTGGTTACATAATTTTTGAGAGAAACAACTAGATTTCTCAACATGTTGGAATGGGGAAAAATATTTTGTATTTATTCCAAATATTTGTCATCAAAAGAAAAAAAAAACTGACGGTAATATTCCCTGTAAAGTAGAAGTGCACCTTACGCAAATAAAACACATTTCATTATACATTAACAATCAATATATGAAATTATTTAATGTATATTGAAAATATACTGAATCATATATTGTGTTAATATATATTTAACAATATACTGAGTAATGCAGTACATAAGGAATTGCAACTTTTCATATAGTGAAAAATATGTGACAGTTTATTTACTCATATGTTAATGTATGTAATTTTAAATTCAAAAATACATGTTATAATATATAGATATACATGCAATAAAACATGCCACTGTGTGTGTGTTAATATTTTTGAACATATATGTACTATAGGTCCCATTATATGCTTGATGTACTCAGGTCAGTTTTTTTTTATCTGGCTAACAAGGATTTAAAGCTTTTTAATTCTTAAAAAAGAATTAGCTTTTCACAAATGATTGAAATTCACTAATGATTTCTCATACCTAACATTTCAGCTTTATCAACAGCTCATACTTCAGTTGGACAAACTGACCAGTTCCTGGTCAAGTCGACCTCAGTCTTCAGTGGTTTGACTTTGCTGAAGGAGTAAATAAAGTTTCAGATATGAGGTTCCACAGGTCTGGGTACAGATCTGCTGATGGGAACTGGACCCTAACTGTATCTGTAGCGAAAAAAAAAAAATATTACAGGTCATTATGTCCTGAAAGAATATGATGACAGAATGTGCTGGTAGCTCATCTAGTATAAACGTGTGTGTGTGTGACAACAGATGGTGAGCAATGTGTTTAGAGGCACTCTAAATTTCAGCAGTGAAAATAAAGGCCAGCTGCAGAACACAGAGCAACGTGGCAATCACAGAGTATTGTCTCACACTGTCTCATACATGAAAGCTTCCTCAGCTCTTAATCCCCATTCACATGCAATTAAAATCTCTCTCTCTCTTTCTCTGTCTCTCTCTCTCTCTCTCTCTCTCTCTCTCTCTCACACACACACACACACACACACACACACGCTGTGAAATGAGATCACAGGGTGGCTTGTTTAACAGAGGTTTGTGTGGAAGTGTTGCTCAGAACAGCTTGATCCACTAATGGGTTTCAATTTTTTGTTTCACCCCATCACCTCTGAAACTAGAAGATACTTTTTTTTTTATTATTGCACATGACCATAATTTGATTGTCTGTCAGTATTGTTGACAACCTGATAATATTGAGAAATTAGAATATAAAATAGAAATACCATAAAATGTATATGTATTCATATAGCAGATGCTTTTGCCCAAAGCAACTGAGAATGAGGAAAAACAAACAATTTAATATGAAGGAGCCAAGACAATTAAAGATCTTTCAAAAAAGGTCTAGAATTTTTTTTTTTTCAGGTTTTTGCCACTTTTTTGAAGGAAAAATACACAACGCCAGGGAAAGTTCACCCAAAAATGACATTTTTGACATCATTGTATAACCCTTATGTTGTTTTAAACATTTATGACTTTCTTTCTTCTGTGGAACATAAAGATATTTCGTGAAATGTCTGTGTTTTGTTTGCTGAAAAATTTACTCACTCTTAGGCCATCCAAGGTGAAGATGAGTTTGTTTCTTCATCAGAACAGATTTGGAGAAATTTAGCACTATGGGCCTGTTTACACCTGGGCTGCGTTTCCCAAAAGCTTCGTAAGCCTGAGAAGTTCGTAAAAACGATCGTACGACAGATCTTAATATTACGGTCTGTTTCCCAAAAGCATCGTAACTTAAGTAGCACTTGAAAATCATCGTAGATCTACGAGTGCTCTGGAGTAATCGTAAAGCCCGAAGTGCATCGTTGTCTGTAACGCAGAATAGGTTAATATTTCAATAAACGAGCATGTACTAGCCTACAATTACGAGCCAAATTGCACCTAAAATTTACTTCTCTTCAATGTGAATTTTTTATTTTGTTTTTACGTATATTTTTTATTCGTTTTTTTTATTCATTACACGTAATTGAATATAGAAATAATAATGAATAAAGAAATAAAATAAAAATGACATGACTGAACACAAATAAATTATATAAAAAGTACACTGCTGTATATGGACATTTCAAGGAGAGTAAACATTTTGTATTTAACAGGGAAATGGCTTGTCTTTAATGTGCTTTAAAGAGGGAAAAAATAAAGGAGGAACTAAAAAAAATGTGTCAATGACTTGCTGGCATGCATGAAACCCAGCCATGTGTTGAACATTTCTTGGTTGGTCATCATGAGGTCTCATGCCATCTTCATTCTCTTCCTCCACCTCTTCGTCTTCCTCCCTGATGTCCAAGGGCACTCTTGCCCGCACTGCAATGTTGTGCAACATAGCTGTAGAGGGAAAAAATAAAGGAGGAACTATGTGTCAGTGACTTGCTGGCGTGCATGAAACCCAGCCATGTGTTGAACATGTCTTGGTTGGTCATCATGAGGTCTCATGCCATCTTCATTCTCTTCCTCCACCTCTTCGTCTTCCTCCCTGATGTCCAAGGGCACTCTTGCCCGCACTGCAATGTTGTGCAACATAGCTGTTACTGTTATTACAGCACAGCATTTTTGTGGCACAAAGAGAAGACCACCACTGGACTTGTGAATAGCCCGAAAGCGTAGCTTCCACCACCCTAAAGTGCGCTCCACAATACTTCGGGCAACACGGTGATTCTCATTGAAATCTGCTTCCCTGTTATTGACAGGATTAGCAACAGGGGTGAACAGATATGGCCTCAGTGGATAGCCGCTGTCCCCAAGCAGCCTCCACTGTCCCTGTGAGTTTTGGGCCTCTTGACCCACAGATGAGTTGCTAAAGATAAAGGAGTCATGCATGCTCCCAGGCCACCTTGCAACAATGTCTGTGATCAAACACTTATGATCACAGATCACCTGGCAGTTGATTGCTGGATAACCTTTGTGGCATATACATATATATATATATATATGGCCATCCACAGATGGTGTACTGATGGGGATTAAAGTACCATCAATCACTCCAGTGACTTGTGGTATATGGTAATGAGTTAAAAAATACTCCTGTATGTCTGACATGGCCTGTCTTGATGCTGGAAATTGGATGTGTTCAGCAGCAAGTGGAAGCAATGCATAGGTGACTGCTTGTACAGCTCTTGACACAGATGCTTTACTTAGTCCAAGTCTATCACCAAGAACCTGAAGGAAACTGTCTGTTGCATAATATCTCAGAGCAGCTAAGAGTTGCACATCAGGGGACAAGGCAAAATTCCTCCTTGTAGCACGCATCAGCTGAGGCCCAATGACATTGAGCAGTTGGACTATTTCTCCTCGTGGCAGACGGTACCTGTCAATGACAGCCATATCATCAAGCATATCCAGAGGATTTTGATGCTGCCTGATGAAGGCATTTATGTTTTTGTGGCACAAAGAGAAGACCACCACTGGACTTGTGAATAGCCCGAAAGCGTAGCTTCCACCACCCTAAAGTGCGCTCCACAATACTTCGGGCAACACGGTGATTCTCATTGAAATCTGCTTCCCTGTTATTGACAGGATTAGCAACAGGGGTGAACAGATATGGCCTCAGTGGATAGCCGCTGTCCCCAAGCAGCCTCCACTGTCCCTGTGAGTTTTGGGCCTCTTGACCCACAGATGAGTTGCTAAAGATAAAGGAGTCATGCATGCTCCCAGGCCACCTTGCAACAATGTCTGTGATCAAACACTTATGATCACAGATCACCTGGCAGTTGATTGCTGGATAACCTTTGTGGCATATACATATATATATATATATATGGCCATCCACAGATGGTGTACTGATGGGGATTAAAGTACCATCAATCACTCCAGTGACTTGTGGTATATGGTAATGAGTTAAAAAATACTCCTGTATGTCTGACATGGCCTGTCTTGATGCTGGAAATTGGATGTGTTCAGCAGCAAGTGGAAGCAATGCATAGGTGACTGCTTGTACAGCTCTTGACACAGATGCTTTACTTAGTCCAAGTCCATCACCAAGGACCTGAAGGAAACTGCCTGTTGCATAATATCTCAGAGCAGCTAAGAGTTGCACATCAGGGGACAAGGCAAAATTCCTCCTTGTAGCATGCATCAGCTGAGGTCCAATGACATTGAGCAGTTGGACTATTTCTCCTCGTGGCAGACGGTACCTGTCAATGACAGCCATATCATCAAGCATATCCAGAGGATTTTGATGCTGCATGATCAAGGCATTTATAGTAAACAGTCTACTCCGTGGTCGTCTCTGTCTTTGTCTTTGCCTTTCTCTTTGCCCCACTCTCAACTGAAAAACTCGCTGAAGTGCAGCCATGATTTCCTCTGCAAGACTACTGAAGTGTGAACTTTATATACTATCCTAAAATTGCTCACAGGAACCATGTGATTAAATATTTTCAGGCTGTGATAATATTCAGATATAACATACTGCCTGTCATCTATTCCACTAATTGCAGAAGGCCCCACTTGAAGAAACTGAATCCCTGATTTTAGAAATTGCATTAAAGGGGTCATAATTGCTAAAAAGAACATTATTTTGTGTATTTGGTGTAATGAAATGTGTTTATGCGGACAGGAAAAATTGAAATCGCATCATATGACCCCTTTAAGCTCTAAGATCAATCGTTATCGAGAAATGCAGCCCAGGAAAGATAGGTTAGTCACACTACTTTTAATGAAGATGATTGTGTGTTGACTGACTGCGTCTTACTTTCAGTTTCATTCGTGGCAGTTTGCGTGACGGCTTGCTGAAGAGATGCTCAGCTACTCGTCCGCGGCAATGCGTGTTGCATTAGCGCAGTCATATCTGACTATAATGTCATATAGCCTATAACACACTCTCACACGTTTATTATTTTATATCCGTCTCGAATGCGTTTAGGAGGGAATTTACACCTGGTCTTTTCACGATCGGATAGCTATCCGATCAGAAAAAACGCATTAAGTGACCAGGTGTAAACAGGCACTAAATCACTTGCTCACCAATGGATGCTTTGCAGTGAATGGGTGCCGTCAGAATGAGAGTCCAAACAGCTGATAAAAACATCACAATAATCCACAAGTAAACCACACCACTCCAGTCATCTACATCTGAGGGTAAGAACATTTTCAGAAACTTTAATTTTTCAAGTTACACTCTTCATTGTCTTAAAAATATATTTAATAAATGAAATCAATACTGCTTTATAGGTACAAAAATAAAGGAACCGTTGACCCAAAAAGATAAATTCCATCATCTTTTACTTAACCACGTCACAAAGTAAACTGTATTTCTAGAGTTGTGCACATAAAAAACAAACAAAAAAAAATTACATTACATTTCCATTATATCATAGCAGAAATAGAACGTTAATAGGCATGTGCTGTGATCATCTCAACTTTAGTTAGTAAGTGATACAGGAGGATTTTGAACATGAGGTTAGAAGTCAATTACATAATAATCCCACTCTGATTGGCTGAAGATGTTCTGACTGAATCATTGACATGTATTTGATATACATTTTGTTAAATTGCCATTTCAGACTTCTAGAGAGGGAAGTGTTAAATTGGAAGTGGCACACAACTGGCTCATGTTTCTTGGTCTATCTGTCATTCTGTCAGTTATCTGCCTCTCTCTTTCACTCCCTCATCTATATATATTACTGGAGCGTTAGAAGCCAACTTCTGGTGAGTCTTCATTAACAAACAAAGAGAGCTGTAAGGGGAGATCTGTTGGCAAAAAAAAAAAAGAGCAAAAAAAGGCAAAATTAATATGAAACATAAAGAATCAAAGCAAGTGTAATATTCTGGATCCATTGTCCTGTTTCTGTTGTGAATGAGTGGTCAGATTTGTCCTCTTTTCATGTATCCAGTCCTTTTATTAACAGCATAAATTCTGGCTCACATCACCAATAGTAATAATAGTTGTTAGTTAAGAATACTATTAATAGTAATAGTTATTTGTGCATGACGTGAGTTTATTTCTTTACATTTGCATAGTGACAGCATCTAAAACATGTGTTTTATTTATAAAGAAATTTTGAGATGTATAAATGTTTAACATTTTTTCAGGTTTTTAGAATCTTGAATTCGTGGAATTAATAGATTCATTATATGGTTATTGTATTTAATCAATGACAATAACTAAATGTTAAATGGCATCACATGCATTTACCACCATTTATATAATTTCACATTGTTTCAACCGTTTCATTCTGTTCTATGTAATTTCTGGTATCGTATTCATATGCAGCATTTAAAGGGATATGGAGTTGGGGAAAACACTGCAGGAAATATTGTATTTCAATGTTTTTGAGTTCGCTCACAAAACTTTTGCATTTGCCTGAGAAACTTTGCATTCACTTGCAAAACTGGTATATAAGGTGGGAAGTAAAAATATATTTCAATGCAAAATTTCTCAGAAGATTTGCAAACTTTTGAGATGGAATGCAAGTTTTGCAAGCGAATGCAACATTTCTTGGAGAATGCAGGCAAGTTTTCCAAACATCTCATATATATATATATATATATATATCACCATGTCCCCTTAGGGGCTGTTTAATTATTTGAATAATTATTTTATAATTATTCTGTTTATTTGTATCTCATAATTCTTAAACCCAATCTTTAAAACCCAGACTTTGTTAAATTCTCATATTTGAATCATAATTGAATCATCACTTTATAACTTTAATTCCATATTTACTACTTTAAATAATTTAATAATTTCTTTAAAAATATTATAACTATATATACACTGAACAAAATTATAAATGCAACACTTTTGTTTTTGCCCCCATTTTTCATGAGCTGAACTCAAAGATCTAAGACTTTTTCTATGTACACAAAAGGCCTATTTCTCTCAAATATTGTTCACAAATCTGTCTAAATCTGTGTTAGTGAGCACTTCTC
>NW_015549641.1:290096-292923 GCF_001515605.1 Sinocyclocheilus anshuiensis
TATATATATATATATATATATATGTCTATTTAAATGCTGTCAATATGTCCATATTGTTTGGTTCATCATACATCCAAATGGACAAAAATTTAAATCCAAATGTACAAAAGTGTAAATGTTACATAAAATATTTCTGAGATGAGGCTGGCAATGCATGATAACATTTGGGCCGATATGCACACATAAACAGGAAGAGAAAGTAATAAATTATTAATAAATTCTTAATAAATACCTAAAAATGCAAAAAAGCTAATGTAAGGAAAAGGTTTAGGGGTACACAGCTCATTAACTCTGTATACAATCAACAGAAGTCAATGGAACGTCCCTATCACAGAAAAACAAATGTTTGTGTGTTAGTATGTTTGTGTGGTAAAGTGAATATGCTTATATGACAGCAATCACTGTGTTTAATGGACTCTGCTCTAATGGTGTTTATACAGCACTGCTTAATGCCTCCAGCTGCTTTATGTTGTGCATCTAGCAGATGTGTCTGTGTGTGTTTATGGGTATGCGTGTGCTAGAATTGTACAATACAGCATGTTTATACATATGAAAAATGGTACTGTACATGTGCATTTTATTAGCACAGATGTGTGTTTTTGTCATTCAATTAAAGGGTTTGTGGTTCAATTTTACAGCCTTTACCGACAGATGTTTTCTTTCCAAATTGACTCAAAATGAACGAACGAACTGGAACAGGTCATGTGTGAGCGAACTGAATGAACGAGACATCTTGTGAACAAACCGGAGTGTGTAACTGCTTAACTACCACAGTTTGATGTGTCGTTGGAGAAAGTAACTTGCTAGTCACAACTTTCTTGAAACGGTAGTAACTTTGGCACACATCTGTTGTCGAACTATATTGGTTCAACAATATAGAATTACTGTTAATGACATCACATACAGTAGATGGTGGAGTAATAATGTTTAATTAATTGGTTCGAGATCAAGTTAAAGATCAAATTATTGCTGTACAATTTTATCACTGATATATTATAAAGGTACAAAACAGATTTTAGTACTTTGGAATATTAACGTTATATCAGTTATTGAAAAGTACGATTTTAATATACATATTTTAAGTGTATGTATTTAATATACATACTTTAAGTAAAATACGTAAAAATGTAAAATGTCGCTACTGTATCTTTTTATGATAAAGTTCTGTCAACCACAGCTGCTGGTAAATTTCACACTTTAGCTGGCAAATTTTTCAAAATTTTGTTTTACAGTGAAGAAACTTTTCTTCTAACCACAGGTCGAGAGCTGTACTTCCAACCACAACTTTACGATGCTGTTTGCTAATGTTCGTTGGAACTATAGTTTCGGGAAACACCTAATCGTTGAACTATGTTGGTAACTGCAAAACTTGCAACCATAGTTGGCTAACAAGTCTTTTGAGAAATGCACCCCTGAATGAGAATCTGCTGACCGAGAGTGATTGAACAAAAGCCGTTTCAGTAATGAACCAGAACAAATGTTTCTGGTGAACTGAATTGAAAGATTATAAAGATTCACTGGGATCAAAATCACCACGACTGGTGCCAACTGCTTTATCCCTGCCTCCCTCCATCTCCATCTGTTTCTGCTGCACTGGTGACCATGGCACAAGTCACATTTCCTTTTCCAACTCGACAACCGCTGGGGACTCAATAGCCATGCCGCTTTTAACACCCTGTCTTTCCCACTAGGTGGGAAATTGACCACCATGGCTTGGCTTCAATTGCTTTGGCTTATTTCCGCTCTGTTTCCTTTCTTCGCTGCAGCTTCGACACCCTCCGCTGCACCTGCGGCACATCCTACCTGTCCCGCTATCGGTTCTCTTCCCTTTGCTCTCTGATCTTTTGCCTCTTCACATCTCAGCTGACCCTCTGCCAGCTACTAACCCGACCGTGAGGTCGTATCTGTGGGCAATAGCTGCGACGGTTCCAGATCTGAACCTCAGTACATATTCTGGTACACACGGTGACTCTTCTGTCCTTTCCAGCTGGCTGAGGTGCTACCGTCTATATCCATCTCTTTCCGCTCCCTTCAAGTACGGAGTCTCTCCTCACCTCCTCCTCTGGAGTTCAGTATCTATCACGCTATTGCTTATCATGACCGTCTCTCTACTAAATGTATCAGATTTGTCACATGACACAAGCAACTCTTCTAAAAGCCTTCAGGAGTTGGTTCATGGAATTTATGCACGTTTTTAATCACTTGTCTTACATTTTAATGTCTTGTCCTTATTTCATTATGCTCATTCTTAAACTTAAAAAAATCTTAACGTGTAAAGGCACTTTTATGTCCCAGAGTTTGGTTTGTATTAAAACTAACAGATTTAAACTTTTTTTTTTCATTTGAAGTTTATATTAAAACTGATTTGATTTATTTTTGATAATATCTTTTAATATATTATATTGTTTTAGTGTTGACCCAGACTTTCAGGCTTAAAATATGGAAATCCATAATTATATATAATAGTTTTAAAATAATATTTCATCATAAAAAAAGTGTAAAAAATCTGTATTTATTGTGTAAAAAAATTACAGCTGTCCCACAACCAGCAGTTTTGCCCCTAAAAAGTAAATTAAAACCTAAAGTTTAGATTTATGGACATTTTAATGATTCATTTTATTTGAACCATGAAATATTATGATATTAATATGAATTTATTCACTTGTATTCATAATGTTATATGATATTCATTTGTTTGTAATATTCATGTATGTATTTATTTTATATATATATACACATCAGGCATTATAGGAGAAAACTGTTATTATGCCAAATGGAGGTTTCAAAAAGCATTGAATAAAAGGGTGCCGTTAATTGTGTATTGTGT
>NW_015549641.1:293219-293805 GCF_001515605.1 Sinocyclocheilus anshuiensis
TTATTATTTTTTTTTTTTAAATGATTACATTTCCCAAGTGCCAAATATTAAAAATGTTAGCTATGTAAAATGCTGGCTATGCTTAGGGAATAAAAAGATAAAGAAGTCTGACCTTTTTTTCTGAAAATGTTTAAAAAATAATGCCCACCACAGAATTTTATCAAACAAAAATAATCTTTAGGGTGTAAAATGCCATTTTAGAAATGTTCCTAAATGTCCAGGATGATAGTCCTCAAACAACTTCTTTATTATTGGACTGAGATGTAATTATTTGACTGAGAAAGCGTCTATACCAGTCAAACACTCTTAAATATAATTCCCAAAACCCTTATTCCATCCTCCACATCCACCATGTCCAGGGAGGTTTTTAGACAAAGTATCTTGTGTAAAATGTGAGTAAAAAGTCAAAGTGATTAGAGAAAAACATTTATATCATAATGATATTCCCCCCCATTTTAAATTCTTATTCTCCAATGAAAGGTTAGATATTTGTGATTTTTTTTTTAAATAAAAGATTAAAATGATTAACAATGCAGATTTATTTTCACAGCCTTCTTTGATCATATTTACCAAGGGTGCCAATAAT
>NW_015549641.1:293858-308259 GCF_001515605.1 Sinocyclocheilus anshuiensis
CATCCACCATGTCCAGGGAGGTTTTTAGACAAAGTATCTTGTGTAAAATGTGAGTAAAAAGTCAAAGTGATTAATATATCTATGGGCAGGAAATTAAAAGCGACCCTAAACACTTATCGTATACATCATATCAGCAAATGTGTTAGAAATCAATAATTTCTATTTCCAAAATTACTCTAAGGCTCCTCATGTCCACATTTCCATTAAATTGGTCGATACTATTTCATCCGAGATGCAGGCATTAGTGTTGCAAGCTACTCTCTGTAATGAATAACTGAAGAAATGACATACTTCACCATTATTCAAGTGCGTTTTGTCTTCAAGTGTGCTGTCATCTTGCTCCATTGTGTTCAGCCACAATCTTATAATAAACGGTTTTAAATTGTTCCTGAGTTTTCAATAGACTATTTTCTTTTGTATCTCCAACAACCTAGGCTCATAGATGCATGCCTCTACCTATAGTTATGCAAAACTAAAAAAAAGTACCTACACACACAATTCATTGCAGTTTCCAGCTGAAATGAACACTAGTAGCATAGAACACCAACACCTTTTATACACAGAAATTGTGATTAAGAGAACAGATTGCTGATTATTAGACTTATTTTCATGCAGTTACTTGCACAATGCTATATTACGACTTTAGACCACTTTTACAATAGTACATGATTTGTGAACTAATGCTAATTCTGATGTTTTCATCACATAACCAGCTCCATATGTATGAATTTTCTGACATAGTAAACTTGCTCATTTGCTCACCCGGTACAGCACTGCACATGCGATATGAAATGCTCGGGTAAGAGTCCCGTCAAACACGAGTCATGATAAATGAGCTCAAAGACTTGTATAAGCAAGCTAAAATGGCATGGTTGCTTTATTTCCAAACTACTGCAATATACCAACATAACTAAACACTGCCAGATTTACATTCTTCTGTTTTGGATAAAACTGAATGCGCTCTTAGCTCCATTCACTGGATATTTCACTTTGAAAGTGAGAAGCAGTGCATAATATAATTTTCCAGAAATGCCGTTACAGGGTTGTTAAAAACATTAACCCTGCTGGCGGGGTGTGAATGACTAAAGTTTGAGAACTTCTGCATTAGATACAACTTGCTACATAATCAACAGTACAGAACATTTGCACACTATTTTAGTGCTGTAGATGTTTAATGACAAATGACAAGATATTTAATGACAGTTTTGACACATGCTGTCTTAACTCGGTGTCAGGTTCGAGAATAACAGTTTACTGAAACATTCAACTAAAATTGACAACAAGTAACAACAAATAAACCTCTTGAGAGCAACACTTTCTAGAGGCTTTTAAACTGTTGAGGTGATAAGGTTGCCAACATTAAAAATCCGGCTTAAATGTGTTTCTCATTAGCAAAAAATTGGCCTGTTAATTAATGGAATTGATTCATTCTTCTGAATGAATGAATCAATTCATTCACGGTTTCACCGTGGTGGCTCCAGCAATGTATATATGTGTGTGTGTGTGGACTGGACAGGGCACACGGCCAGTTCTTGAGCTCGAAGAGGGATATGTAATTAAGACTTTCTGTCAGCTTTTCTGTTCACCCACCGCCTAGATGACAGTTAACTATTTCTTTAAGCCAAAAAGACCCAGTTTTTAGCTTTTTCTTGATGCATTCATCATCAGCAGCTATGGGCTAAACACACACAGGTATGCTTCTTACTCCTTAAGTATAGTTGATGTTCTTATTTATTGGTATTACAGACACTTTTATCTGAAGTGACTTACATTTCATCAGTTCTTGCTTTCAACGGAAGTCGAACCACTGACCTTGATGTTGGTAGTGCCATGCGCTATGTTTGAGCTACAGAAGCTTGCATTCTTGTTTCTTAGGTCCTGTTTAGATCTCTAATACCTAAAGATAGCTTTCCCATCTGTTATACCGATGGCAGTTGCTCACTAGCAGTAAGTGCAGAGTTTAAAACCTTGCAGTTCTATGTACAGTTTTTATTGTGATCCACTCACCTGAGCCATTCATCCATCCATCCATCCATCCATCTATCCACTTGTCATATGTAGGATCTATCTATCTATCTATCTATCTATCTATCTATCTATCTATCTATCTATCTATCTATCTATCATTACTTCTATCTATCATTACTTTTTGGTGATAAGAAAAAAAAATCATACATTTCAAATATATTTGGGAGAAAACGATAAATTTTTTTAATCTGTTTTATTTTTCTCCCAAATATAATTGAAACTTAATCTTATAACCTTGAACATTTCAGGCAGAGTTGCTTTAGTTGAGTAACTAAAACCTGAAGTTTGGATGTGCTTCACATCTGCTTGTTGTTGGAGATGTTATGTGAATGTGTTTTTTCAGGCATTTCCAATTATTGTGACCAATACAGAATCTGAAAAAAGAATGATTGTGTTTTAGATGAGTAATCAGTGCTTCGCTTTTGTCTGGGACGCATCAGGACAGAGCATTTAGACTACATATGTGATGTGCTCACATACAGTTCTGACTATGCAAAATGAATCATTTTAGACCCCGTTTGCACCTGTATTTAGTGCTGACCACTTGTGATTGCCAGTAATAGCTGTTAATACCAGGAGCAAGCAAAAAAGAAAACCCTCATGTACTTTGAAGCATTTTTAAGCTGTACTGAACCCCCATGTGTAATTGTACAATTGTAATTGTAGGGCAGAGTAACGGTAATGCATGGTTGAGCTGGGGTTTTTGTGTGTTTGGATAGCATATGGTCCAGAACAGAAGCTGCAACATCACACACATGCACACAAAAGTGCTTCCTCTTATGATAAATGAGTCTGACCTTGTATCTCTCTGCTTGCACAACGGAAGTGCAGCATGCTGTCAGACTGGTGTGGCCAGGCTATAGATTCAGCTGACGCACACAAAGCCATAAACCCAGACTCACACACCAATACAAGTGCACTATTCATCCACAAACAGACATCTGCAAATGAACATCATCAACAAACCATCTTGAGCTTGTGTGCTTATTGTTTATGGCACGTACAAATCGTTACATTGTGGTTGCTTCAAGAGAAGTTTGTTTCAGCTATATTTTCACAACCAGTTTCAGATGTTTTTTTTGCAGCAGTCATAGAATAACCATTTTGGGAACCTTAAAGAAACTTTTAGTGAACACTCCTTAAAATAACTAATTTTCTCTTAGTGTAAAGAACATATTAGTAATCTAAAGAACCTTTTTCCACTATAAAGAACTTTTTGTGTGGGCCTTAGGGACTTAGGGGGCATTTACATCTTTATTTGACCTTGATCTGTTTTCTTTTTATTTATTATATTATTTAAAACAACCCTTGCTACGTTTACTGCGTTAAGCTAACTGAGACTTGTTATAGCACTTGTATATGATTGCTCTTTTGTTGATTTTGATTGCTTCCATTGTCCTCATTTGTAAGTCGCTTTGGATAAAAGCGTCTGCTAAATGACTAAATGTAATGTAATGTAAATTTACATAAGACGCATTCTTGCATTCAAAACAGCTATATTGAGTGCAACGGAACGGAACCGAATGCATGAGGTCTCAGGACATCAGCAGAACTGTTGATCAATAACAGGACCTATACACTTTCCTTACATACTTACATTTTGACCTCAAATTGTGATGTTGATAAGTCAGTTTACACGCTATTCACCAACTACCCTCTTCTTCTTCAAATCTCTTCCCAGCTACTTCAGAAACACATACATCACTTTTTCCTCACACACACAGCACTTTTACTGCCAACCAACTGTTAATTTAAAATGCTACAGACAAGCTTTTGAATTAGTTACCCACATGCTCATACACACACTCACACACACACGCACACACACACACACAAACAAACAAACTCACACTCCTTGCTGATCACAGCAGATGCATCCTACAGCAGAAGGGTGAACTTAACATTTCATGCTTCTACATTCTCTTGTTCCCCAATTTATCCATAAATTACACAGGTGCACACTGTACCACATTTTTGCCATTTTGCTGTCTGAGACAAATTTCAAGAATGTTAAAAAAAAATTATTTAGGGTGACGACAGACTCCAAACACTCTGACTTCTTTTTATTCTTTTCCTGGCCAAACTTTGCTAACATTAGTGCTAGCGCTTGCTTGCGTTTTGTGTCGCAACATAGGCTCATTGGAAAAATGTTACATTTTTTAAAAACTCCAAAAATATACCTATACAAACATTTCACTGCAGTTTCCAGCTGAAATGAACACTAGTGGCAATAAAACACTATCAACTTTTATTCCTTTTCAGACAAATCATGATTACAGAGGCTGAGGGGCAGATTGTTAGTTAATAAAGACTTATTTTCACGTGGTCCCTTGTACAATACTATGTTATGACCTCAGAACACATTTGCCAAAGTGCACGATTTTTAAACTCATACATTTTGATGTTTGCATCACATAACCAGCTGCATATATATGGCTTTGTTACATAGTAAACTTGCTTGGTAGCTCACCTGGTGCAGCATTGCACTTGCAATGTGGAGCGCTTGGGGACTAGTCCCGTGAAACATGAGTCACGATAAAAGTCACTCAAATTTGTGAAAGCAAGCTAAAATGACATGGAGGCTTCAGCAAACGCATTTTTATTTCATGTTTGCCAATACTATTGGTTAGGTTTAGTGTAGGTTGTATATTAGTTTCAAACTCGATCATTAACCTTCTTGTGCAACTGACATTTCATTTTCAAACTATCATGATACGTACAATAACTAACATAAAACTTTGCCAGATTCACATTTTTCTGTTTCTGATAAAACTGAACGTGCTTTTAGCACAACTCACTGGTTACTTTGAAAGTGTCATGAAACGTGCAAGAAGCAGCGTGATATAATTTTTAAGAAATGTCGCCATAAGCACTTTTTTTTTCATTGAGTCTGGGTTGCAATTTCATATGTAAATGAGAATGTCAGAATGAGGCATGCTTGATGTAAAATGCCCAGTTAATGCTGTCAGTCACGACCAAAGTCTCTTAAGTCACACAGTTTGACATCCATTGATGACATACATTATTCTTTAGCTTTTAGCAATTTTGTTGTCCTTTTATGTAGACTGTCAGGTTATACATTATGAGACTTACAACATCAACTGTCTTTCATGTCAGTAAAATACTGTCTTTCATGTGTCAACCAAGGGCGTAGTTTTGGTTTGAACATTGGGGGGTTTGAAGTGTGAACTGTTTTAGTGGAGTCCTCGGTCATGCTCCCTAATAAGGCTTATTTATTTGTTTGTTTGCTTATATTTTTTTTCTTTTAATGATCTTTTGTGCTATCATCCACACATGCAAAGTTGGTTGATAACATAACTGCAATAAAGTAATAGCCTAGTTAACAAGTACTTGTTTACATAGGATATATAATGTAGCCTACTTTATATTATTTACTTAGGCACTTATAGTATAGTTTGACAGAATGTTCTAATTCAACATGCCTTTGGAAGTCAATCTAACTTAACATTTTCTTATATTGATATTGTTTATTTCTTACAACAGTTCAACAGTTTATCAGGCTCTTAATGATTTAATCTATGTCATCTCTTGGAATATGTGAAGGCCAGGTTTTTACATCACTCATCATTAGGACCCATTTTACACATGGCTCTCAGTTCTGACTTGTACTTGCTCTTATGAAAATGTACAATAGTTTTTAACAGCATTTGTTATAATAAGGCTAGCCTATTAATCATTACCAGGCCAATAATATACTTTTTTATTTTTTTTATTTTTTATATCTACTGTATATAGCATTTGTTATGAAAAACAACAGCCTGCATATTTAGAAACAATAGGTACAACAAGCCACAGTTGTAATATAAATCTATAGGGAAAAATCTATTCCTTTAACAGACTATTATAAATTCTACATCAAGTTCAACAAAATGTACCACAATAATTAAGTCTACAATAGAACGTGATAGATTCTTCTGGTAAAGGTTGTCATGAGTAGTTTAAAAAGATTTTTATATATGTTAGTGCTGTACTTGCTACTTTTGGTTATTGGGGGCGGGGGTTACCTCCCCCCATCCCCCCCGCAAACTACGTCCCTGGTGTCAACTGTCTTTCATGTGTGTAAAATACTTCGCAACTAAGACTTTGGTCAAGATTGGCAGTCTTGCCTGGCCTTTTCATGTAACCAATCATGCCCCATTCTGTCATCCTTATTGACACAAAATTGAAATGGTACCATACCATGGAATTTGCACTAATGATGGCAATGTTTTGCCTGGAAATTTTAAATAAAAAGTCTTAGTTCATTTCATCTGACAAGCAAAAAGCATAAAGGGCAAAAAAAAAAAAAAAATGCATTGTACAACCAGTTTGAAGGGATAGAAGAGCAACAAGGTAATGAAAATGTGGTCAAATTATCTAACTAGAACTCTAAACTGTGGCTGTTGCCTGTGATTTTAACAGATTTGCATGCGATTTTGCTGAAAATGAGTACGGCTGATTAGAAGACAAGAAAATGAAAGAGCGCTAATGATTGACGTAAGAGAGGGAATTTAGCTAGAGAGTGGAATGAGACACAAACACACACACAGCACAAGAAAATGCAGATTGTGCGCTTACGTATAAAATAAACGTACGTTAAACGAGGTCAGGTGTTTATTTATTTAAAAACATTCACTCTAGGAGAGATCTTCGTGGTGGTGTGGTTGATTCTCAGCTGCTGCTTGTGGGGATTGTCAGCACATGTGAGATGGCCCAAATAGCAGCGACACATTCTTTAAAACATACATGCTGTGACACCATCTTAAAAACCGACATGATGTGACACCATTTTAAAAATATGCTTATGGCATTAAGACTCATTCTGAGCCGCCATTGGATATATGGATTGCTTGCTAGCAACATGGACATGTTCTTTACTGTTTCAGCTATAACAGCTGTTGATGTCTGAAGAACTCGATTAGTCAAGATGTCTTAATCAAACAAGATGCATTGTGAAGTCTGTGAAATTTATGTTTTGCAAAAGTAAGACATGAATTAAAACCTGTGCCAGATGTGAAGAGGAGGATAATTTACCTTTGTAATAATTCATTGTCATCCTGCCAGAAAAACTGCAGAGGACAAATTATGCTATGCATTGCTAGAATTTCCCATACAGAAATGTAATATATGACATATTGCCCTAAATCAAGAGTGATATTGCCTTATGTTACTTATAAGGTCAAATATAATTTTCACATACTGTATGTATGTTCTCTGGGTAGATGAATATATAAGATTCTAACATATATAAAATCCCCATAGTACAATTTGTATATGTACAAATGTTAATAATATCTATGGTGATTTTTATGTGGTATATGCAGCAACCATGTATGTCAATAATGTATATTTTATTGGTCACACTTTATTTTAAGAGTCAATTCTCGCTATAAAAATTCCATTAACTACGGTTTTTTGCCCCATTAAACTCCCAATTTACTGCTTATTAATAGTTAGTAAGGTAGTTGTTAAGTTAAGGTATTGGGTAGGATTAGGGACGTAGAATATGGTCAGTGTGTGAGTGCATCATTTATAGTCCTCCTGATTGGGAACAGGTGGAGTCTGATGACGAGTTCCTAGGCAGAGGGTTATGGGAGATGGAGTCCGGGATTGAGTGGCATAGGTATGGGATGGAGTGCCCTCTAGCGGAGCTCATGGGCACTCCAGCTGGAGATTGTAATATAGCCCCCCTGCCTCAAGGAGTGGCTTCCAGACACTCCTAAATGAGAACAGAAATTAGTCCAGGAGGGAGGTGGAGCGGAGGCGGAACAGGGGAGGGATGGAGGGCCAGGTCCATGAGGAAGTGAAGGAACAGGGGACTGAGGCAGAGCCGACGGAGCAGGAAGCCAAGGCGGAGCAAAATGCCAGGGCGGAACTGGCAGAGCAGGAAGCCAGGGCGGAGTCGGCAGAGCAGGAAGCCCGGGCGGAGCAGGTGAAGCTGTAGACCTCCAGGGCGGAGCAGGTGGAGTTGGTGGAGCTGAAGACCACCAGGGCAGAGTTGAAGACCACCAGGGCGGAGCAGATGGAGCTGATGGGGCTAAGAACCATCTCAGCGAATCTGATGGGGTGGGGAACCACCAAGGCGGATCAGGTAGGACTGTAACAAAGAACACAAAAAAGATTAACAATGGCCTCCCTGGCAATAACAGGATAATAAGAGAGTTCACAGACGGCCTCTTTGGCCAAGACAGTACAGTCAGAGAGTTCATAGACAGCCTCCGTGGCCGGTTCAGGACAGGACAAGAGTTCATAAACGGCCTCCTCGGCTGTGGCTGAATAAGCAGGGAGTTCACAACCATTTTCCTTGACAGTGACAGGGCAAACTGAGAGTTCTGAAATGGCCTCCTCAGCCGTAACGGGACAGGCAAAGTGTTCATAGATGGCCTCCATGACTGGTTCAGGACAGGACGAGAGTTCATAGACGGCCTCCGTGGCCGAGTCTGGGCTAACTGAGAGTTCAGAACTGGTCCTCTTGGCCATGAAAGGACAGTGAATGAGTTCACAGGTGGGTGCCCATGCCTTGAGGGGAGCTGAAATGGACACCGCCCCCACCTCTAGAGGTTCTGCAGCGAGTGCCGCCACCTCTGGAGGTTCTGCGGCGAATGCCGCCATTTCAGGAGTAACTGGAGCGGGTTCGAGGACTGGGGCGAGCTCTGGAGTGGATTCTAGGACTGAAGCGGACTCCAGAGCAGATTCATAAACTACTAGAGCAAGCTCTGGAGCAGATTCATGGACTGGAGCAAGCTCTGGGGCGGATTTATGGACTTGAGCAGGCTCTTTAATGGATTCATGGACAGGAGCAGACTCCTGGTTAGGCTCTGGGGAGAGAGCGGGATTCTGGCTGGGCTCTGGGGCGAGAGCGGGATTCTGGCTGGACTCTGGGGCGAGAGCGGGATTCTGGCTGAGCTCTGAGGCGAGAGCGGGATCCTGGCTGAACTCTGGGGTTGGAGCTGGCACTGGACACTGGTCAGGGGCTGGAGCCTGCATTGGACTCTGATCAGGGGCTGGTGAGTGCTTGTTATTGAAATCTGGATTTATAGCATACTCATTACTGAACCCTGGGATGAGAGTGGACTCATTACTGAACTCTGGAACTGGAGCGGACTTATCACCGAACTCTGGGACTGGAATGGATGCATTAACGAACTCTGGGACTGGACCGGACTCATTACTAAACACTGGGACTGGAGCAGGCTCAGGAGTGGATTTGAGGATTGGAGAAGTCTCGGGAGTGGATTCGGGGACTAGAGCAGGCTCGGGACTGGATTCGGGGACTGGAACGGACTCCGCCACCTCGGGAGGATCTGTAGCGGAGGCTGCCACCTCTGGGGAAACTGCAGCAGTGTGTGCGGCCCAAACACATAGAATGGCCGTAGCCATTACAGGCAGAACAGAGAATCCAAGGTCTGCGTGAGCAGGCTCTGGCTTCGCAGGATTGACGTGAGCAGGCTCTGGCTTGGCAGACTTGACGTGAGCAGGCCCTGGGGTAGCAGACATGCTGGCAGCATGTCATGACGAGACTCTGGAAGGGCGACCATGACGGGATGATATTCTGGAAGGGTGGCCATGATGGGACGAAACTCTGGAAGGGCGGCCGCGACGGGACGAGACTCTGGAAGGGCGGTCATGACGGGACGAGACTCTGGAAGGGCGGCCATGATGGGACGAGACTCTCCAAGGGCGGCCATGTCATGATGAGACTCTGGAAGGCCAGCCATTTTGTGGAAAGTCTCTGCCTCTCCCACAGTGAAAGGAGAACCACATAGCAAAAGAGCATAGTCCATAAAGTCTCTCAAAGTACAACTGAATTTCCCTTCAGATAACCAAGATTTCACTGACTCATTGAGTCCAAAATGAAAAATGTCTTTCAAAGCAATATCGTCAAATGGCACAAGATAGGACAACTCACAGAACTGGTGAACATACTCTTCAATAGATAAGTCTCCTTGCCGAAGATGTAGTAGCTGGTCAACTGGGTCCATGACTGGCCTGGGAACACTCAAATAGCCGCTGGATCCGGGCGTGGCTGAGTATTCTGTAACGTGGGAAGTGTGACAACGGAGATGAGGATCCATATGCAGGCTTTAATAGGTATGAGCGGGGTCAAGACAGGCAGGGTAAATCACCAGCAAAACAATAACATCCAAGGGACAGGCAAAATGTAATCCGCAAAACAGGCAATGGTCAGGGCAGGCAGCAAACAATCATAAACAAGGAAACAGTCCAGGGTCAGAAAAACTAAGGCAAGGCAAGAAAACTAGGAACTAGGAAGACACGGGAAAAACACGGAAACTACGAATGGCTAGGATCAAACAATACTCATACTGTGTGTGTGTGAGTGCAACATTTATAGTCCTCCTGATTTGGAACAGGTGGAGTCTGATAACAAGTTCCTAGGCAGAGGGTTATAGGAAATAGAGTCTGGGACTGAGTGGCATAGGTATGGGATGGAGTGCCCTCTAGCAGAGCTCATGGGCACTCCAGCTGGAGATTGTAACAGTTAATAGTGTGAATTGGTCCCTATACTAAAGTGTTACCATTTTATTTATATATGCAACTTTAGTAAAACAACATATATACAAAAATATATGTTTATATATGCTTTTGCAATACATTTTTGTAAATGCATGTCTTATATTTATTTATATAATATCAACACATATTGATACAAAAAAAAAATGTAAGGTAGCAAATCAAACCTAAGTTTTTCAGTTGAATTTGTTTTTTTTTTTGGTGCACCCACATATGATGAAATCATATTTGGAGTTTCCAAGTTGAAAGCCAGATGTAAAATAATTTAGTTTCCGAACTGAATAGAAGTAACATAGCAGTATGCCATGATGATTGTCATTGTATAGCATGCCTTAATTACACTATCAGATGCAGAAAAGCATCTCTCTCTGTTGACAGCCATTCAAAATTAGCAGTGTATTCTGTCAGAATACAACATATAAATTGCAAATATTTCATTTCATATAATTCACATTGTACAAATTCATACAAAATCGCCACCTTTTAAAACAGTTGTTATCCTGGGAGATTGGGTTGGTATCTTCCTTTGAGATGAATGGGAATGTTAACAGACATATTTCTCCAGGCATTAGATCTCTTTAATTTGAACTAAGAAGGTCTATGAAGGAAACAAATTAATTGTTCCACCCCTGCCCTCCATCATGCTTGTAGGGTTCTGGATTTTGTGAGGCAATAGACGCTGATTCATTAACACTGTTGTTTGCTCAGTGTGCCTGACTGACAGCAGTAGTGAGTTCCTGTTCTTTCTTTCATTCCCTCACATCTCCCCATGCCCCGCTCATTTAACCCTCCTCCAAGAGCTGTTTCAGTCAGGTGAGACTCTCACCTCTCTACAGTGTGTGAGCGAGACAGAGAGGTTGAGCAAACAGCTTGGTTCAAAATAACAAGCATGTTTCCGTGTGATGCATTGTTCACCCTCAATTTCACACCTTCTCTCTTTCTTTCTATCACTAGAAGCTGAGTTGAAGGGTTGTCAGTGCTGTAAGGTGGAGGATTGTGGGTAATTATACTGAAGCACCTGGACACCCACAGAAAGTGTGCGAGCAATGGAATGACACAGGCTATATCCGAATCACATGCCTCCCTTCTATGTAGTGGGCGAAAAACAGTATGTCAAAAGAGTAGTATGTCCGAATTCACAGTATTCATAAAGCAAAAGTATTCATAAAACAGTGGAATCTATCATTCAAAAGAAGTACCTAGTCAGAGAGTAAGCGATTTTAGATGCAGCCATAGACCATGAGCAAACCCTGGATCTTATAAAATAGGTGCAACAAAAAAAAAAAGATGGCTGACAAGCTTGTGACTTTATATACAGTAGAATGCTGACTATAAAACTTGGAACAATGATTTTCATAATAGCAATTATGGTGTCAAGTAAAACAGAGTCCTCTTGCATCTGAAGTGTATTACTCAACTTATATAGTTTGAGAATAATAACATGGTAGTCACTGTAATCTGTGTTTTAGTTCACTAATCTGTTTAATATTAAAGTTTGTCATTGGAAATCTTTATGACAGCCTATTCTGTGCACTTAAACTCTGTTTTACCTGACAAGTGTCTGTAATATCACTGTCAATCACCTCATCTTGAGCTCTGACACTTGCTGTAGCAGCAAGTTCATTGGCTTGGGTGGATATGTAATATTTACAAAGAATGGTTCCCTATCACAAACCATGCATACATGTGTATTTGTGTGCAAAAACATTTTCACACATTTACCAACCTGATCTCAAAGAGACAATGTTTTATTAATTGGTGATTTTGTACTATATAGTTTGTATTAAAATGTATGATTTGCTGAAAAAAAGCATGAAGCTCCATCTCTGTAACACGGCGTGAAAAGATTGTACAAAACTGTAAGAATGAAAGTGTATGAATTGTCAATCATCTCAACTCGAGCTTTGACAGCTGCAGTTGCAGCCAATTCATTGTAATATTTGTAATATTTACAAAGAATAAATCCCAAACACTAACCATGCATCCATGTGTATTTGTGTGTACATTCTGCATATAAACTTTTTCCACACATCTACTAAACCGGATCTCAAAAAAAAAGAAAAAGAAAAAAAACCCTAACCCTTAGTAGGGCGTGAACAGATTGTACAACATCGTTTGAATGAGATTGTACGAATTTATACAAATTTCCCACCAGTTCACCAAAACAGCATGGTCACAAGTCTGGTAGTCCCATGTAAGGTAGTCCCATGTCTGGTGGACCCATGTCCAGTGGTCTCTCTGTCATGATCAAGGAGGCTGTCTCTGAAACCTCTGACTGCCCTGTCAGAAACCTCTCTGACCTTGCCCTGGTCATCTTTTCCGCCCAGGCTCCCTGAACTGCCAGCACCACCTTGGTTCCCCGCTCTGCTGACTCCATTCTGGCTCCCTGTTCTGCCAGCTCTGCCCTGGCTCTCCACTTTGCTGGGCCTGCTGAAGTCTCCAGGCCCACTTTTGCATCACAGGCCTGGCCTGTCATCCCTCCCCCCCATTCAACCTCTGCTCAACCACCCTCTTGGACTCTGGGGTCATGTTGGGGTTTTGTTGGTATAAGGATGCTGCTCATTGGGGTTTGGGGGAGTTGTTATTCAGTTTGTGTTTCCTGTGTATTTGTGTATAATTGTAGTTTTTCTGTTGATTAACCTGTCATTGATTCCAGGTGTGTTTTGTTAGAAATTAAGTTTGAAATTATTAGTGAATGAGGCTCAGGCTTTTTCTGTTTTATTTCTTTAAGCTTTTTTTTTGCGTTTTGATTTAGGCTAGCTCACCATAAAAAGTATGTTAGTTGTGGATTTGAAACCAGGTTTCCTCACATAAACAAACATTAAGTCATAATAAGTTGTAAATGACTTCTCATGATTGCTTCAGAGGCACATAAGGAAATTATGCTGTGTAGTGTTAAAAATGCATTCAAATTAATTGCTTGCTTGTACTCGGAGAAGAAGGTGGGATGAGTGAAAATGTGGTGTCCTAAAGCTATGTCTAAGATCTGGCACACGGAAATCTTTTATTCTCAGGTCTTTATCCATCTTTCTCTTATTCTGCTTCATGCCACTTGCATCACAACTCTCTCCTCTATTATTTCTTGCTTTCTCAGAAAGAACAGGCCTGAGGAAAACAACTTCCAAGCAGTCTTCAAACCCTGTAATGAGCGAACAAGCAAAGCTCAGGGCTTAGAGAAACAGACACCTGCTCTCCATCATTCAGGTGCTTCTGTCTTTGATTCTGCCCGTGAAGCACTTTGATTTCTGTTGGGGATTTCACACGTGTTTTTTTGAATCCCTAAAGAATCCCTATTTTTTCAAATCCCTAAAGAACAAAGTGAAGTGACTATTCAGATCCCAATAAATAAAGATGCAGGACCACTTAAGGGCCTCTTATAGGCTCAGGTAAGATCTTGACTGACTCATGCAAACAGTCAAAGCGAATAAACCATAAAATACACCCTACGAAAGAAGTGTCTTTATTAGCTAAATTGCACAGCTTCTGAAAATGATTGACCACTTTAAATCGGTCATACCGTGAGGAATCGCATTTTCCTTGATCTTTTGAGATAAAAGTGTTCATACTCTGTGAAAATATATTGTAACTTTCAGAACTTTCAAAACTTCCTCCGCAGTGAACAAAGATGAAACCAAGCTGCGATAACTTGTTCTGCACTTCTGCAAGTTTCTATTCCAGTCAGACAGAAGAATATTTCAATACTTATTACATTTTAACACATATGAGAAGTTAACATTGGTCAGAGATATGCTGCTCATTTTTTTGTCTGAATATTTATTCAGAAATACACACACACACACACACACACACACACACACACACACACATATAAATATATATA
>NW_015549641.1:309701-328335 GCF_001515605.1 Sinocyclocheilus anshuiensis
TGCTCACTAACACAGATTTAGACAGATTTGTGAACAATATTTGAGAGAAATAGGCCTTTTGTGTACATAGAAAAAGTCTTAGATCTTTGAGTTCAGCTCATGAAAAATAGGGGCAAAAACAAAAGTGTTGCGTTTATAATTTTGTTCAGTGTATATTCTGCTACAAGTGTCATCCATGCAAATTTACAAAAAATAAATTATTATATTAAAAAAATATTATATAAAAATTTGTCATTTCCATTTTACCAGTTTAAAAAGGAAAAAAAAAATCAATTTTAGAAATACCTCTTGTAACCTGATTACATCCCTCCTGAGCTACACAAACCTGTCGTTGGGAATCACTGTCATAGAGAGGTAATTCTGTGTCCTTTGTGCTTTTCAAAAAATATGACATCAACACCAACTGATACTTGATGTCTGCAAATAAAGAAAGAGAAATATTAAGAAAGTGGGAGGAAAAGACCATGTACGGGCAAAAAAATGTAAGCAAAAATACAGAATTGTTTTCTTATCAAAGCACTGTAGCAATGTGTCATACAGGATTGAGAAATATGCAATGAATGGAGGCAATTACTGGAGCCAAATGTAGACAATGCAGCACAAATCATGCTGGAAGATGAATGTGTCTCTTCAACCACTGAAATTGAAATATTTCTGTTATGAGAGAGCACTGTTTTTCAAATACAACTTCAGAATGAGGATTTGACTTCAGCATTCTTCCTGTGAAATGAAACACTAATCAGCGATTGGTTAACAATGGACATTCAAGGACTTCCATGAATAAAAAGTGTTTTGTTTGGGATCAATAAAGGAATAGTTCACCAAAAAATTTAAAATTAGCTGAAAATTTGCCCACCCTCTGGTCATCAAAGATGTAGATCAGTTTGTTTCTACATGGGAACAGATTTGGAGAAATTTAGCATTACGTCACTTGCTCACCAATGGATCCTTTGCAGTGAATGGGTGCCGTCAGAATAAGAGTCTAGCTGATAAAAACATCACAATAATCCACAAGTAATCCACATGAATCCAGTCCATCGATTAACGTCTTGTTAAGTTAAAAGCTGCGTGTTTACCTTTAAAGGTAAAATGTATCATTTCTAACCTACTAGCATCACCAAAGGTAACTGCAAACACAATGACCTGTTTTCAAACAGGTTTCCCATTCACTCCCATAGATATGTATAGTTAGATTCCTAACTCAAAATGCAAACTAATACAGATACACACCACAAAAACTCACAATGCAACCAAATACAGAAACACACCGCAAAAACGTACAATGCAACCAAATACAGAAACGCGCCACAAATACTCACAACACAAAAAAAATACAGAAACGCACTATAAAAATACTCACAATGCAACCAAATTCAGAAACGCGCCGCAAATACTCACAACACAAACAAATAGAGGAAAGTGCTGCAAATACTCAAAATGCAACGAAATACAGAAACACACCACAAAAACTCACAATGCAACCAAATACAGAAACACACCACAAAAACTCACAATGAAACCAAATACAGAAACGCGCCACAAATACTCACAACACAAAAAAATACAGAAACGCACTATAAAAATACTCACAATGCAACCAAATTCAGAAACGAGCCGCAAATACTCACAACACAAACAAATAGAGGAAAGTGCTGCAAATACTCAAAATGCAACCAAATACAGAAACACACCACAAAAACTCACAATGCAACCAAATACAGAAACACACCACAAAAACTCACAATGCAACCAAATACAGAAACACACCACAAAAACTCACAATGCAACCAAATACAGAAACACACCACAAAAACTCACAATGCAACCAAATACAGAAACACACCACAAAAACTCACAATGCAACCAAATACAGAAACACACCACAAAAACTCACAATGCAACCAAATACAGAAACACACCGCAAAAACGTACAATGCAACCAAATACAGAAACGCGCCACAAATACTCACAACACAAAAAAAATACAGAAACGCACTATAAAAATACTCACAATGCAACCAAATTCAGAAACGCGCCGCAAATACTCACAACACAAACAAACACAAAAAAGTGCTGCAAATACAATGCAATCAAATACAGAAACACGGCACAAATACTCACAATACTACCGAATGCAGAAACGCGCCGCAAATACTCACAACGCAAACAATATAAATTTTCTTTTTAAATCAGTCATGGTCTAAAAGCCACAAAACACTGAGTTTCATGGAGTTTTTAAGTACCAAACAGACCGCTGGCGACCGGATGGGGCGTGTCCAGTGACGCGACAAAGTTCAGAATCCATCAACTTTATGCAAATGAAGAGTGACTTTCGGGAGCGACAGCCAATAGGAAAGAAGACGGTAGAGCTCATGTGATCGTTCTCCTCTTGGCGCCGTAGATAAACATATGCAATGGAAGAAAGTAGGCTCTGTTTCTCATTCATTTTTGTTTGTATGTACGGATTTAATATCGATTTAGATTATATTTAGTCTTTTGCCTCCAAAATGTTTGTACTTAGCGGCAAGAAACCTGATTCGCTGTCAAGGCAACCAGTATTGAGAACGCCCACTAGCAACCTCATCGCCAGCCCCTGTAAGTCAAAAAGACAAAAGTCGCTGCTAGTGTGAACGGGGCTTTATTCAGAATGGCTGTCCTTTATAATTTAAACATCTGTTTGTTGATTCTCTTTAGTAAACTTGTTTATATCCAGGATTGAGCACAAGCTCCGCCCCCACCACCTCTTTTAGAGACTGATATGTTAATGTAACTCAAACAATGTCTAGTGTATGACAGATAGATGCATGAATAAATTATCATTTTTGCTCATCTAATGTATCATTCAGGAAGACCAGAAAAAAATTGAGTGAAGGAAAGCAACTGTCAGACGGAGGGAAACTTGAAGAAAGAACGTCTCGGTTACGTATGTAACCCTCGTTCCCTGAAGGAGGGAACGGAGACGGCACGTCGGATGACCGACGAATTGGGATCTCGCTTAGAGAGACCAATCTACTTCGAGTGTAAACTAAACGAGCCAAAAGCGAGATCCCAATTTCGTCGGTCAACCGACGTGACGTCGGGAGTGACCGACTGAAAGGGAACAAAATTACATTCGATTTTCTCTCTATTCTTTTGCCGTCTTTGTTGATTTTATGATTAAACTATGGCTATCAGGTTGCCTCTTCCTCATCCTTTTTTTCCTCCTGTCCTTCTGTTTTTCTTCTTCATTCTCATCAGATTGATCATCATTTATATGAAGTTGGCTGGCTACTGGATGTCACATTGTACCGACATGATGAATGTTGCTGTGGCAATACGGCGTGTCCAATCAAATCAGCTTGTATCATCAGGACATTGCACGCAGCAGGATAAATAACACAAAAGATTCCAGAAATAACATCTGATATCATAATTTTAAAGAGGCAAAGCCATTTTAAAGCAGTAAATTCAAGCACAACAACAGAATATCTAACAGAGAAATCTATGCAAGCACACACTTGTCATTTCAAAGCAAGTGTTTAGGAGTTGTTGGACAATTTATTATAATTACTTTAAATGGGGGAATAACAGAGACAGGAAGTGACTGTGATGTAGATGTGTTTATGTATGTATATCTCAGTAATTAGCTGTGTCTCTATTAGCTATCTCTTAAAGGGATAGGTAAATCTCTTAAAGGGATAAACACCCACAAATGAAAATTCTATCATTATTTACTCACCCTCAAGTTGTTGCAAACCTGTATGAATTTCTTTCTTCTATTAAACCCAAAAGAAGATATTTTGAAGAATGTTGGTAGCCATTGGCTTCCATATTGTGGAAAAAAAAAATACAATGGAAGTCAATGGCTACCAGCAACTCTTTGGTTACCAGCAGAATTTTCTTTCTTTTTTTTTTATTACAGTTTCCCTTTAACTGTAATAGTGTAATGTCAGCAGTCTTTATATGTCATTTCACAATTATTTCTATTGTCTTTCAAATATGATTAAAGTTTTTTTGCTGAATGTACTGACAAGCATTTCTGATAAACTAAAATTCTATTACAAATTATTTTTCATATATTTAAATACTTTTGAAATTACACATTTGTAATGATGGAATTGCAATTTAGTATATTTAACTTTAAATGCAATTTTGAATTGCACACTTAAGTCAAAATTACTGTATAATGCTGTACTTTAATGTTTTAGTCAGCATATCAAAATAAGCCATGACAAACCATTATTAAAAAATAATGATTTAAAATGTACTTTAAGGTGAAACTTTTAATTGTACATTATTACAAAGTGCATTTTTAAGTCTGTGTTAAGGAACATAGTCATAAATGCACTCTTAAATACACTTAACTGGCCTTTTATTTCAGTAATATCAGATTATCTAAAAGCTTTTAAAATATACATTTAATTTTTTTAAGTGCACTTTGTTTTCACAAGGGTATGCAGGCACTTCGACTCCATTGTGACATGAATAAATGATTTTATAATATATATATATATATATATTTTTTTTTTTTTTTTAAAAACAAACACACACTGACTTTCAAAAATCTACTGGAAGAGATAGTATTATTTCTGCATTATGAAGTACAACAATGCCACATGTAATGTAGATTGCAGTGTTCAGTGAGTCGGTCACTAAGCTTAGCTTATTTTCACCATGTAACAGTGCAACTAATGGTGTTGTGTAACACTATTACACTGACTAGTAAATACTAGGGGGGGGGGGACATTTACAATGCAGCATGATGTAGTAACAGTAACTAATTTGTGTTTTGACAGAAAATGACAGCAGTAATCAGTAAGATTCTAAATATGCAAAAATAATATTGAGAGAAATTAAAGTAAGGTCCTAGTTCACGTTTTGGAGGTTATTATGGTGAAATGTAAATGCCATTGATTTGTCAGTACAGAAATCAGTTGTCCGAAATTATTTTACGACTAGTACTTGCTAGCCTTAACCACTCTCCAAGATCGCTTTTGAATCAGAATTAATTGTTTGGTGTAAATTAGCTACAGCTTTCAGCTGGAATTCGAACAGGAGACAGGTAGTTAGCAGACATCAATGCACAGGCCATTATGCTGATCTATAGACAGTGAAGATGCTGGAAATCTATGGGCGAGAGGAAAGTTGTGTGCATGTGCAGCCTGGTCTCATGTTTATATGTAGGTATTAATACGTAACATTTACAAGCACAAAACGTACATTTTTATTAATGCTAAAACTTACAATTTAGACGTATTTCAACGTTTAAAACGTACAAATCGCTACGTATTTTTAGCTAAAAAACGTACAAATATTTACGTATCTTTTATATCATTAAGATATTCGTATCAATGCATTTTTATCATTTTATCAATAAGCGATTTAGATTTTTAGACCCCTTAACATACCTCCAAACCTAAACCTACCCATTTTACAGCGAATATGCATTTTTATAATTTTATTAATACGCAATTTAGATTTTTAGACCCCTTAACCTACCCCCAAACCTTAACCTACCCATTTTATAGCGAATATAAAAGGATATAAAACGCAAATGACCGAAATATGCAGGAAAATAACCATTTTAGTAACAATATAGCATTAAAATATTTTTATAGTCTCTAATCCCACTCCTACTTATAAACCTAAACATTTCTGTACAGTATAAAAAACATGACAGACAGATAAATGCAATTATAATCATTTATTTATTGCAAAAAGCAGCACCAAACGTAATCCAAATGATGCGTTGCACCCGCAGTCCTCTCTGGTGGAATACAGTAGGTTCGTGTGATCCAGAGCAGAATTTATGTAGTTAATCGCTGAAAATATTATCCAGATAATTTTCCCAATCCACTCCGTGAACTGTGAAGGCACACCGAAAACGTAAGTAAATGTACGTTTTATAGAACCACATTACGTAAAATACATACGAATTATCATGGGATCACGTTGCAGCATGGTTTGTTCTCTTTGGATTACAAAATAGAGGAAGTAAGGACTGTTACAGATGTCTCAGAATAGGTAAAGTATAAGATTTTACCTTTTAATATTACCACTTTTAATAAAACTATAAAAAATACTGGAGTTTAACAAGATGTGACCGTTGTCATTTCGACAATTTGGAAATGCTGCTGAAGCTCTATAATTTTATTTTATACAGTATAAACACAATACAATTATTAGCCATAATTGAAAGTTAATTATCTGTGACAGTAAATAACCGACAAACACTAAGGGAGATATTTTTCTTCCCTATTGATGTTAAATTTAACAGCAAGGTTTTGTTTGAGCTATTTACGACAAGCCATTTGGATGAATTGTAGCAAATGTTTCACAGATGTGTGTGCCTGGTGTAATCATACTGTACAACAGACAAACAGATTTCATCCTCATTGATGTAAAAATGATTAAATGTAAATTGCAACCCTGCTTTGCATGCGTATTAGATTGTTCATGTGGCAGTTTTGTTATGCTGTTAATTATCTTCTATTTCCACTGGAATATTCAGAATTATTTTCTGTAGTTATGCTGGTATCAGTTGTAAAATGTATTAATTAAAGAGCGCTCAGGGATGACATATTTTTGTAGGCCACAACCCAGAAATGAGTTAGCATTTTAGCACTTCTGTTTCCATCATCCTAAAGTCAGTGATTTTAAACGCCTGAAATAAGGTCTGTGGTTGCTCAAGATATTTTCATGTTTTATTCTACAGCATTAAATACACCAGTCATACCCCCTTGTCCATGTGAAGCTTTTACTTGTCTTGAAAAAAGGCAGCTGCTAACAAGTGCCTACATGGGGTTACAGAGGTTTTCTGGGGCAGTAAACATCATCATGTTGAACAGGTAAACTCATCTACTCACTAGTCTGCTTTTACAGCTTCATTTTGTTTATAATTGCACTCTTGCAAACAATTCTGAATCAAACTTTCCATAAATCCTGTTTTTAAATAAAGACTGAAAGAGTTGTTGGAAGCTTAATGCTCAATGCTTTTTATTGTTGCTGATTGTATTTAGGCTTCAAAATTCATAATTTGTGAAAATTATCATGGTGATCAAAACATGTAATAATCATAAACATTTGTTGGTCACAGAGCTTTTTTTTTTTTTTTTGCACTAATCCAAAAGCCAATGGAAAAATCCTACTGGCTTTTAGTCGAGGGAACGAGGATTATGCTAACATTCAGGATGGCCTACAAAAATACATAATCACTAAAAAATACTTCAAAATGCAGCACTCAATAATACAATTATATTAAAGTAAAACCTTTCCTAGCTACTATTTTAGACAGACTATTGATGAAACAGAACAAAGTCTGATTCACATTATGACTTCCAAAAACCACCCACTTACACAAGAGGAGACCAAGTGATGGACAAATAAAGTAACTAATTACAATTTTTGTTAGTGACATTTAAGTGGGTTTATCTAAATTGTATGATATCAAATTAACAGACTGAAAATGTAAAAAACAAAACAAAACACAATACCTTGTTGTAGATAATCAAAACAGCTTTTCTTAACTAGTTAGCTCTATGCTAAACAAGTATGATAAAGGCCTAACGATAACTATAATGATAGCTATAATATCATCCAGAATAACAAATAATAACATTACGTTTATTCCAAATGTTCTGCTGCAGGCGTAGAGACCTGAAACTTTGAGCGATGGTAGTACCCACCCCGTCTACAGCGTCACTAAGGCAAGCCCCAATCGGCCTGAGGGGGGGCGCTACAGCGATCTAAAGTACGAAATCGTTCATAACTTCTAAAGTGCTTGTCGCAGACTCAAGTGTCTAATATTATTGGAATCCCTGGGTCAAGATAAACAAAACACACTTGATGGATTTGATCACCACCCGGGCGAAATTTTCGGCTATTTAGATTTTTTTTTTCTTAAAAATTACTTTTGCGAACTGATCCTAGGTTTTTTGCTTAATTTAATTAAGTTAAATTCACATTCGATACAAATTGTTGCAAAGCAGCTTCACAGAAAATGTGGTACTTTTGTATATTGGTTCAGGGTTGGCGTCATCCAGAAAAGCTCTGCAGTACAATTCTCTGGACTCTCTAGGTCAACCCTTTGGTAAGATATAACAGGGTCGTTTAGAAAATGGGCCTGGCCAAATATACCCAAAAGCCTATGAATCCTAAACTAAAACTTAAAACTTAATGAAACACACACAGCATATGATTCTAAAGAACCATGCCAACTTTTATGGAGATTGTGCTATAGGTGGCGCTATAACAGTTATACAGGTGTTAAAAAAATAAAAATAACATCAACAACATCACATTTCTATGGTAAATTACCTGGAATTGCCAAAAAGTCTCTTTTTATTGATTGAAGACATTATTGTAAAACGTAAAAGACATTCATTTACATATTTTCATGGATAAGACAAAATGGAAAGTGGGACTGACTTCATTTTTTATTGACTGCCTCTGTGAAGCAGACCACAAACAAGCTTCTGCTTAAAAATCTAATGAAGTTGCTTAACAGACCGAGATGAAGTTGCTTTCTACCACTTGTGTGATTTTAATGAGGCAGAAGTATGAATAATGAAGAATCGCGTGTAGTAGTTGTTGCGGTTGTGCCCTGATTCTGTCTGATCCCCACTCTTGAACTCTGAGCAAGAGAGCATGCTGGGATATTAACCACTCAGGAAGACGATGAGGTCATCCCTCTGGACAGAGCCCTTGGGGCCTACAACACGATTGGTTCTGACAGCCCCCCGGCCCAGCGGGACAGAACTCATGTCCTCCTGTCCTGAAAGAAGAGCAGCGGCTTGACTGTGAAGTCCCAAGATCATGAAGAGTTTGTCTTTTGACCCTGACTGAACCTGTCAGAAGAATGATTTCTGAACATGTAAAAAGAGCTAGAGCGAGAGTTATAAAGCTGAAAAACAATATGTTTGAATGATTACCTCAATCAGTTTTTTTTCCACATCAAAAAATTACTTTTTCCCTTTTCTAAAACTTAGTGTGATACAACATTTACATAATCTAATAGGTATTAAAAAAAAAAAAGTCTAAGTGACTATTCTATAAGCACCCTTTATAGTGTAAATTGAATTAATTTTGGTATGAGATGTGTTAACAATATATTAGCTTAAAATAATTCTCTTTAAGATGCACTTAAAAAAATCATTTTATCTTCATAAGGTGGCGGAGGGTTTATAGACTTGATTTGTGATCTCCTCCGTGATGTTTTGCAGATGTTGCTTCTTTTTTATGCGTGGCAGTAAATCTCATCTCCTCTCAAATTTTTATTTTTCAGACCTAGTGGGCTACAGTTTAAGAGGCAGTTTGAGGAATGTCATGTTTCTCTGAGAGATGTCTTTAGTGCCGCCCATTTAAATGTAGGAAGCTGCGTCTCCATTTCAGAGCCGTTTCAGATCAGACCTTGAGTGAAGGAGATTTTCTCAATAAATCTTTCTGATCAATTTTCAAATGAACACTGGAAACTTGGTCTTCACCTAGACACGATTTCAAGGTAACTGTACAGTTTTGGTTGAATTATACTGTCGGAGTATCTTGTTGTATGAGTTTTGCCTAGGTTTTTACAGGTTCTGTTTGAATATATTTTAAGATGTGATGCAAAGCTGAATTTTCAGCAGCCATTTCTCTTGTCTTCAGTGTCACATGATCATTCTAATTTGCTGATTTGCAGCTCAGGATACATTTATTTTTATTAATAGTGTTAAAACCTGTTTTACTGCTTGCAACCGACTTGCAAGTAACAAATCATTGCTGTAATTATTTCTAAAATTTAGCACCAATGCTTTATAAGTAGTGGGATGTTACAACTTTTTCTGCCATAAAGTCTGAGAGCTGAATTATGTGAGCTACTCTTTTTTTTCTCTCTCTGTTTTCTGTCATGGTCAGTACATTAACTGGGACATTTAAGAGCCCTGACTCCATTAACTTTAATTGGAGCTTCATGGCTAAATGAGCCAACGGGCCAAACAGATAGTAAAGAGAGGTCATCAATAATAGACCCACCTGCTAAAGAGGGATAAGGATTCTCTTAGTATAGTTCGAAAGCGCATATTACCATACAACTTGTACTATTTTTTTTTACAATATGTGCATAAAATGCAATTTCTCTAGATGACTTACTAGGCAGTTGAAATAAAATTTCAAACAGTGTCCTGCGGTATAAAATTATATTGAGTTTAAATGGTAGAATTTTTTTTTTCTTCAGTTCTTATATTTTAGGCATGCCGTTTTTATGACCTCATATCTTAATTGAGAAAATGCATGTAATATTTGAAAGCAACAAAATCACACAGTAACACCATTTTAAATGACCCAATGATAAAACATGGTGATCAGGACAAAAGATATAGGCCTACACTTAATTGCATGTTTATTGAAATTAAATGAAAATATAAATGTAGTTTACATTTATATTAAATGCAATAAGCTGAATTTTAGACCCTCTTAAGTAGAATTTAAGCACATCTTTATATGCAATTTCATGAGTACTTCAGTTGTCTGTGAAATATGGTTAAAGTGCACTGCTGAATGTATTGACAAGCTGTCACGATGCGGTGGGGATGAAGCACACGGTGCCAGGGTAATCCAGAAGTGAGTCTTTAATTATCAAACCAAGAGTTAAACAGAAGAACATAGGAGTAAAACACCACAACGTAACTTCAAAGCAAGACAAGGGAACTGAGGAAAACACAAGGTATATACACACATGGAACGTAATTAGGGAGAACTGAAACAAGTAAGGGGTAATCAATCAAAATAGGTGAACAGAATAAACGATGATAAACTAAATGAGAACAGGAACTGAACCAAATAGGGGCAAATAGCAACTAAACAGCAACAAACACGTGACACAAGCATTTATGGTAAACTAAAATATACCTAAATGCCATTTCGATTGAGACTTGTCATGTCCTGACATGTGTAATCACACATTTGTAATGAATCTGCAATGTAGTATATTTAAAATATGCTAAATTAATAAAATATTAACTTTAATAGATTTAATACAATTTGTAATACCAAGTAAAAAAAACCTTAGTTAAAATTATAATCAAGTATTTTATATGTGCCTGAATATATTAGTCAACACATAAAAATAACTGTACTTTATAAAGCATGACAAACATTTAAAATGTACTTACTTATTTGAATTAAAATACATTTTAATCTGACTGTCAGAATCTGTTCCATGTCTCGTGTTGTGTTTTCCTCCCCCACATGCTCCAGTTTAATGTTTATGCCCATGTTTGGTTTTTCCTGTCCTTATGTGTATTTGTTCCTGGTGTTCCTTGTTTAGTTCATTTGATTCCAGTTGTGCTTAATTAGTTACTGTGTATTTAAAGTGTGTTCTGCCCCTCGTCCGCTGTTAAACATAATTTCATGTTCTCAGTGTTTCCCGTGTTCCCTGTTTTGTTTGCATTAAAGACTTTGGATTTACTTTACTCCTCGTCTCCTCGCTCCTCTGTTCCCGTGTGATTCGTGACACTGACATTGTTACAAAGTACAAAACTTCTGCATCAACACTTTAAATACACTTACGTTAATTTCATTAATATTAACTGCAAGTACATTTTTAAAATATACTTTAAAGATTTGAAGTACGCTACAATATGTGTATTCAATATAATTAAGCACACTTCTGTTTTTTATTTATTTTTAAGGGTATTTACATTATAAAATCTTGATGTTGACTGGACATATGTAACCCTGGAGCACAAAACCATTCTTAAGTCGCTGGGGTATATTTGTAGCAATAGCCAAAAAAAACATTGTATGGGTCAAATTATTGATTTCTCTTTTATGCCAAAAATCATTAGGATATTAATTTAAGATCATGTTCCATGAAGATATTTCGTAAATTTCCTACCGTAAATATATCAAAACGTAATTTTTGATTAGCAATATGCATTGCTGAGAACTTCAATTGGACAGCTTTAAAGGCGATTTTCTCAGTATTTTGATTTTTTTTGCACCCTCAGATTCCAGATTTTCAAATAGTTGTATCTCTAAATATTGTCCGATCCTAACAAACCATACATCAATGGAAAGCTTATTTATTCAGCTTTCAGATGATGTATAAATCTCAATTTCAAAAAATTTACCCTTATGACTGGTTTTGTGGTCCAGGGTCACATATTACGTGTCAAATACCCTACCACATTTGCTAAAGTATCCATAAAACCACATCACATAACTACATTAAACTTCCCTTCTATTTCTGCTGATAATGAACAGAACAAGAGTTTTTAATGAGTTTTTACTTTTAGAGGAAAGTTTATAAAGAATAAAAAAAAAAAGGAGAAAACAATAAATGCATGCATTTTTACTAAAATTTGATTTAGAATATCTGAAAATGGATGAACTAGTCAAAGTAAACAGCTCACTCACTTAGACAGCACTGCTTTCAGTCACATCGGAATCAAAATGAACTAGAAATGACGATGTGTGAGTAAAAAATACCCTTGAATTTGGAGCGAGGCTTTGCCTTTTCATTTCAAAAGTCAACCACACACTGCTGCTAGATAATATCAGCTGCCTTCAGTAGACCTCTCCCATCTCTGTGAGGGGATGAGACTGAATAGATGATTGAAGCTTGAACTGTAATATGAATGTGTCAGTTTGAGGTCCTGCACTCGTGTCTGTAGTCATGGTGAAAGCTCTGAGCATGAGTCTGTCTGGGGCTGAACTAGAATAATTGGGGCTCATCAGCAGATTGTTGTTGGTAGAGTCTGTAAGGGCAGGAGTGTGACTGAGGACGGATTGGAGCTGTAATACCAGCTAATTAGCGGTTGTGTAAAACAGTTTCTCAAACATCGTCAGCCCTCTACTGCACAGCGGATAGAGCTACATTTAACAGGCCCTCCAGACTCTTCATTAGCTCCTCTCACCCTGACAGAGAGATAAAGCAGGGTCACGTCTTGTAAAGAATCGACTTTTTCTCTAAAGGTGTTAAGGATTTGAGATTCAACCAGCCTCACAGTAGGAAAAGTGGGAATATGTGTACATCTTTTCTCGCAACACATATTCAATTCACTGTTGCATCTGGTAACGCATTATAATAACTTTAATAAATTATTAACAAGCATTACATAATGCTTAACAGATCATTATATGTTCAAATAGCTACAAATATGAGATAATGGGCTTATAAAGGTTTACTAATGAACTTATTGGCCATTACATATTGATTAACAGAGCTAAAATCTTTCAAATGTTATTCAACTTTCAATTTTGATCATGCACTTTTAAAATATCTACAAATGATTTTAACAGATGTTATACATTGACAGCTTATTTATTAATATGCATTTGAATGCTTACAAATGGCATTGAGCTGGTTGTTTAAACTGATTAAAGTGATTTTTATATCATCTAATTGTCACGTTTGCTGCTACTGCGTTGGAGCGAGGAGACGTTGGAGTATATACTTAGAACAGTTTTTAATGATACACAGGAACACACATGTAGCACAGGGACCTTACGACGTTCACACTGGACAAAGGAAACTAGGAACAGACACCACTATATATACACGACTGAACGAGGGAATAAATGAGACACACCTGGGATCAATGAACACAATCAGAACACGGGAGAAACTGGGTCATGGGGAGCACATGGGGAACAAAACACAACACAGGAACATAAGGACAGTTCATGGGCGTGACACTAATGCACTTTTTCACATTTACAAATGTTGTAAAAAATAATAACAAATTCAAGCACTTCACACATGAGTATGAGTAGAAATGGACAAAATATAAACAAAAAAGCAGAAAATGGCAAATCAGTAGTTATGCAGCTTATACCAGGTCTGTCCAGTCTTGCTTCTGGAGGACTAATGTCCTACAGAGTTTAGCTCAACCCAACACACTTGCCAGGACATTTCAAATGATTCTGAAGACCTTGATCATTATGGTTAGAGCTAAGTTCTGCAGGACTGTGGCCCTCCAAGAACAGTTTTGTACACCCCTGGCTTATACAGTTTAACAAAATAGTTTTTTTTAAGTTGTTGAATATACAGTGGGTACGGAAAGTATTCAGACCCCCTTAAATTTTTCACTCTGTTATATTGCAGCCATTTGCTAAAATCATTTAAGTTAATTTTTTTTCCTCATTAATGTACACACAGCACCCCATATTGACAGAAAAACACAGAATCGTTGACATTTTTGCAGATTTATTAAATTTAAGGGGGTCTGAATACTTTCCGTACCCACTGTATATGACTTCCAAATGAGTTCAGTTGCTTCATTGAAAAGCACCAGTTCAGAACATTGTCATTTTCAACATACAGTACCGTGCTTTTACTTCTGATGTTGGCCATTCAGTGCCTAAATGTTTGCTACTTTTACTGAATACGGTTCAGCAGCTGTGTCAACTGCACACTGTACTCTCACAATATTGTCTGTAAAGGCCAGTTAATATTGCCTCCCTGCAAAAATCCCAAGTGCCCTTCTTCAATTCAACATGTTATGAATGAAATCACTTTCTCTTTGCCAGACATATTTGTGAATAGTTTTAATTAAAGCCCTGCTCCCTTACAGCTTAAAGCCGAGAGCTTTTCAGAAGCACAATTGCAGAGAGTCTTCAAGAAGCTGAGAGAGGCCGTGATTTCTTCAGCTCAAACCACCATGAATCATATTAAATATTACATGAAGGCTGAGTGTCTTTCTGGCAGTCTGAGAGCGGTTCAGTTTCAGAGAATCCTGCTTGTCTGAATGCTAGGTACATTGAGATGCTGCCTCGGTTAAACAGCTCTAAACAGAGCTTGAAGCAGTCCAGGCTAATTGCACTGCAGATTGTCAGTGAGATTTCACAGAAGTGCAACTGGATTCAGGCCAATGGCAGAGGGTGTTACTCACTAATAACCTGAAGCAGCTAGTTTCATATTCAGCTGGAGTCCAGATATTTCATAATGAAGAGCATTGAGGGAGTAATTAGTGACCGAGTGGTACCAACCCAATCTTTTTTGTGAATCATTGGGGAATTTGTATGAATTTGTATGATTGGAGTCGTACAAAACACAGTATTTGGGGGGTGGAGTAAAGGTTCAAGCAGATCGTACAAATACATACAAATATGATGTACAAATGCACAAATACATGTATATATATATATACACCACCATTTCACAAAAAAAAAAAATAGTTATGAATTGCCATGAAAGAGGGTTAGTAATACACACTTTCATCCAAAGTACACTTTAATTAGATTAGTTTCGTTTTTACATGTCGTGTTGCTGCAAGTATCCGTTGTAAACAATGTGTCAATTCATAATCATAAGAAATGTAACTAATTTATGTTTTGGTGAGTTTTTGGCAATTTAGTGTGAATTTGTGTCGTACAAAACATAGCATTTTTTATTTATTTTTTTTAGGAAAAGACTAAACCTAACCATCAGTGGGATGTAAGCAGATCATACAGAAACATATGAATAAGATTGATTTATTCAAATTCATTTGAATGTGCAGCCAATTTACCAAAATGTAAAATAGTTACAAATTGTTATGAGAGTGTTTGGTAGTACATGCTTTCATCCACTTTTATTATTGTTCTCAAACTAAAGTGGAGTGCCTTGATCAAGTTTGATAAATACGTTTGGTAAATAATGGCATTTCATTTAAATTTAAATTAATTAATTTAAATACTCTCCTCCCATAAACTTTGCATGCGAAAGGGAAACTCCTACAAACACACAGCCGCAAAAATAACTGTGCCCATGCCTTTTCATTGTTTATTTTTCAGTCTTTAGTAAATCCTGCCTTTTTTTTTTTTTTTTAATGCCAAGAGAAGGTTTGCACTGGTGCAGACTGTTAGTAAACCCAGCCCTAGAGACACTTTTATTTTTCAACATTTTGCTGTTTAATTTCTAGCAAAGTAACTATATCATGATTAATATAAGATTTTGGTTATACTGCCCACCCCTCCAGGCATTACACAAACTAAGCTTCAGTAACTTTAGGCCTAAGCTTTTAGCCACTGCACATCATTCCCTGTTGAGCACAGGCATTGAATACAAGTATTGGGGCTTGAATATATAGGCTTGGCCACTGACTATAAGATTTCTAAAACAAACCAAAAACAGGAGGACGAATAATTCATAAAGCAGTGGTCTTCAAGAAGGTTCTCCGGGACACCTGGCAGCCCGCATGGAGTCACCCACAGAGCACATTATATCAAAATCCACAATTTAATCCTTGTTTTCCATTTATTTATGTTGTCATGATACTTGCATATAATTCTCAACTAGTGCTTCTTAATATTTCATATATATTTGAAAACATATGCATTTTTTTTGTGTCTGCCTTGTCATAAGCTACTCAGAAACCCCTACTAATGAAAGTGATGCTTTCATCTCTTAAATATGGAGTAACAAGGTTGTGTGTGATTACTTGCGTATGTCCCTGTTCTCAGTCATATAAAAGAGTTAGGTCACAATATGACAAATAATTACAGTGTTTTCAGCTGGACAGCGTCCTCGTTCAGCTTTTGTGCAGCTGCAGAAAATTTCATGCTTTTCATAGTTATTAAAAGTAATTTAGGAAAGAATCAGTTATTGTTCATCATTATAAACTGTTTTTGTTCAGTGTTTTTGACTTCTTCTCATTCTGTTGCTTTAGTAAAGCAGCACCGAGTCATTTCGTGGTTTGTATCATTTGGTTTGACTGTCCCTTGTGAAAAAGAAGTACAGCATACTTTAGCATACGTTTAAAAAAAAAAGAGAATATACAGTAATGAGAGCTGAATGTTTTGGAAACTTAACTGCATGCTAATTGCAATTATGTGAAAATGTATTATAGTTTAATTTATAATAAATGCAATTAGCTGAACTTTAGAGTGCTTTTTTTAACCACTGTAAGGAGGATTTAAGTACATCTTTATATGTAATTTCATAATTACATCTATTGTCTTTGAGTGTACTGCCAATGTACTGACAAGCATTTATGATAAACTAAAATATACTTTACTGTCATTTGTTGAGGACATTTGTGTGTCATGTATTATTATTATTACTTTGTAATTACGCATTTGTAAACATGCAATTTAGTACATTTAAAATATCTTAAATTTATATAGAATAACACAAATAAAATTATAACGTGCTTTAATATAGTAGTTAACATACAGTACAGATTAAAAAAAATCATAAAATCATCAATAATCCTGAGAGATGAAGAACATTATATCACTGAGGCAGAATATCAAGATATTATTCCTTGGATGTGTGGTAGTGTGGTATTCATGTCACAAGGGCTGCTATAGCACAATGATCTTCTTTTACAATCCATTTTCTCATTCAGGTGAACTTCAGTTGATATGTTTAGAGGTATAATAAAATATAGAGAAATATAATATACTGTAGAGAAATAATAACATAGTTTAATGGCTCATGTCTGAAGGCAAGTCTGTCACCCCCTTTAGTAGCATACTAAAGTTTGTTTGCACGCATTGAGCTTGTCTATTATTAGGTACGGCTGTGTAAGGTATGATTCTGGCCTTAGACTTCATCCCTCAGGTGCTGGGTTTGTAATGTATGGCATGATGTTTTTGGCCTCCACAAAAGCACCACTTTTAATGCTGTCTGACTGTCTGTCGTTTTTATGACCTTATAAAACATGGAGGGCACAGGGGAGTCTATCTCATTTTCTCTCAGCAATGTGACACAGTGAGAGCTGAGTGTGACAGGAAAAGATGTCTGAACAATTTTAAGCTGACAGATTTACATAAAAGCATGCTTTTTTTTTCTCGGAATATTTAATTAAATCTCGTTGCATTGCCCTGTCGGGGGGTGAGGTTATGGGGGGAAACACAACAGGTGTCTTGGTGGATGGTTTTAAGCTAGTCTAAAACTGGAGTTGACCTGGTTTAGCACACATAATTTATGTATTAAATAAATAACACACATATAATGTCCACTCTCTCTGAACCTATTAAAAAATGAACCTATTAAAAAAAAGATTATGTTCATCACTATGTTTTAGGTCAGTGAAGCTTATATATTGTCCATTATTTATTTATTTACAAAAATACATTAAAGTGCAATTCACTAATACAATGATTGGAATACATATCTTCTGTGATAAGCATGTTTTTAATTTCTATATTAAAATTCATTTAGACATTTTTAAGGGTCCTGATATCATAATGAAAAAAAATGTAGCTTTTAGAAATTATTTATCTTGTTATTTCTTTGATTTGCTAGAATTATTTCTGAACATTTTTTTGAAAATGCTTAAATTCTTGTTAATATTTGAAAATAATAATAATAATAATAATAATAATAATAATAATGTGGCGTGACCAACAAAATTAATGTGCATTCATTGCATTTATTAAACATTTTTGTATTTATTTATTTATTTATTTATGTTTGGTCAAAACCACATTAAACCAAATGAATGGAAAGAACACAACTTGCCACATTATTTCTTCCTTTTTTTTGATTGATTTGCCTTTTGAAAGATTTAGCCTTTTCATACCCTGAACACTCTTAAATGTCACTGGCTTATCAAATGTTATTTTTTCTGTACACACACACGCACGCACGCACGCACGCACGCACACACACACACACACACAGACACACACACGCACGCACGCACACACACACACACACACACACACACACTGTGACGAGCGTCCCGAA
>NW_015549641.1:328819-329110 GCF_001515605.1 Sinocyclocheilus anshuiensis
CCGAACGGAGTGTAAAGCCTTCCTCCCCATAACCTGTGTCCACGGGGATACACGACAAGTTCCCGCTCGCAGGGTGACCATTTCGGCCGCTCCCGGCACCTGGCCGGTGGAAGTCGGGGTCATGAAGGATCTTCCCGTCCCCGTGCTGATCGGGCCAGACTGGCCAGGCTTTGACCGCCTGCTGGCCAAGGCTACGCAGCCTGCCAGCCCAGGAGGGGGCTGCCGAAGAAGGAGGCCCACGACAGGACCTCGTCAGCGGCCCGTGCTTCTGGCCTCGGATAGCGGGGGAGA
>NW_015549641.1:329542-331239 GCF_001515605.1 Sinocyclocheilus anshuiensis
CGGATAGCGGGAGAGAAAGTCCCCCTCCCAAAATCCTAACTTCTTCTATGATGTGGTCCAACAGGTGACGGGAGGGGGCTCATTTGGGAAGGAACAGCTGGAGGACGACAGGCTGAAGCATGGCTGGACCCAGGTCCGGGTCATCGAAGGCAAGGAGGTTCAGCCTGGTCCCCACCCTCTCCCGCATTTCGTCATGGCTGGACCCAGGTCCGGGTCATCGAAGGCAAGGAGGTTCAGCCTGGTCCCCACCCTCTGACCGACGGATTGAACGCTTCAATCAAACACTCAAGCAGATGTTGAGACGGGTGCTCGCGGAGGACAAACGCGACTGGGACCTGATGCTCCCCTATGTCCTCTTCGGGATCCGCGAAGTTCCGCAGGCCTCAACTGGCTTCACCCCCTTCGAGCTCCTCTTTGGCCGGCAACCCCACGGCCTCCTGGATGTGGCGAAGGAGGCCTGGGAGCAACAGCCGGCAGCCCATCGCTCTGTGATCGAGCACGTGAAACAGATGAGGGAAAGGATCGACCGGGTCATGCCATTAGTCCGGGAACACTTAACCAAAGCGCAGCAGGCTCAACAGCGCCACTACAACCGGGCAGCCCAACCACGGGAGTTCCAGGCCGGAGACCGAGTCATGGTCCTAGTCCCCAACGCTGGATGCAAGTTCCTGGCCACCTGGCAGGGTCCCTATATGGTGCTGGAGAAGACTGGGCCGGTGACTTACCGGGTGCGTCAGCCAGGAAGGAGGAGAGCCGAGCAGCTCTACCACATCAACCTGCTGAAAAAGTGGGTTGGGACTAGAGACCAGCTCGCCGCCCTCGCCATCTCTGATCCCGTGGTTGTTGACGTCAACCCCCACCTCTCGGCTGCCCAGAAGAGGGAGCTGCAGCACCTGGTCGGTCAGTTCTCGGATGTACATCCGGACGCCGCCAGGGCTCATCTTCAGGCAACGGCCCTACCGCCTCCCTGAGGCTCGTCGGCGAGCTATTGAGGAGGAAATACAACAGATGCTGAAGTTGGGGGCGATAGAACCATCACGCAGCCCATGGGCCAGCCCAATCGTGATGGTCCCGAAACCGGACGGCACCCTCCGTTTCTGCAATGACTTCCGCCGCCTCAATGAGGTCTCCGAGTTCGACGGATACCCCATGCCTCGGGTGGATGAGCTGTTGGACGGCAGCCGGAGAAGATACAGTGGACACCAGCAGCGGAAGAGGCATTCCAGAGGGTGAAGGGGGCCCTCATCTCGGAGCCAGTCTTCCGAGCCCCGGACTTTAGCTGCCCCTTCCTGCTGCAGACGGATGCCTCCGACATAGGACTGGGAGCCATCCTGTCACAGATCCAGGAAGGTGAGGAGCATCCGGTCATTTATATCAGCAGGACGCTGATCCCGGCCGAGAGGAACTACGCCGCGGTGGAGAAAGAGGCCCTGGCCGTCAAGTGGGCAGTCCTGGAGCTGCGCTACTACCTCCTGGGCCGGAAGTTCACCCTGGTCACGGACCACGCACCCCTTCAAGGAAGCTGATCCCGGCCGAGAGGAACTAAGCCGCGGTGGAGAAAGAGGCCCTGGCCATCAAGTGGGCAGTCCTGGAGCTGCGCTACTACCTCCTTGGCCGGAAGTTCACCCTGGTCACGGACCACGCACCCCTTCAGTGGATGGCCCGCGCCAAGGATACCAATGCCAGGGTGACCCGAT
>NW_015549641.1:331307-354324 GCF_001515605.1 Sinocyclocheilus anshuiensis
CTGGAGCCGCGAACGCCAACGCGTATGGCCTCTCTCGGATCTGGGCAGCATTCGCAGGTCTGTCAGGGGTCACTCCCCACCCACCCCCTATCTCTCCCCTCCTATCTACCACATTTTTTTCATGCGATACGATACCGATACTTTTTGTTACAATTTTAACGATACCGATACCGCTTATAATTTTAAATGTGTATGTGATTTTTCAAAATAATGTTAATTTAAATATATATATATATATATATATATATAATTACACTTAAAGGCAAATTATATACACACATTACTGGCCATTAATAACTCATTTATTAGAAAAGCAAATTTAACAACAAATAAAAATGTTTAAACAACCTTCTTACAAAAATATTGATTAAATAACATAAATCTTAATAAAATAAACTAAAATACCAACAACATAAACTGTGCATATTTTTTTTACTTATTTCTTAATTTTAAACAGGCAGTTTTTTCTTATTCTTCAACTTTCCCTCATGGAGACCTAAAATGTCCTCAGGAAGTCAAAATTTATTGGTATTACTATACTTGTGGTAACGTTTTGTCCCTATAATACCAGGACACCCCACACAAACACACGCACTTTATATTTATTCTTATTCGCCTAATGGTTACGAAAGAGACGGAGTACAGTAAATAAGTTAACTAATGACTGTGCTCTTTGTACCTGGATAGGGTTTGCCTCCCTGAAAACTCTCCTGTAACGTCTTTTGTCGGACAGAGGGAGACTGGGCAGAGGAAGACTGGGCAGCTTGTTTTTGTTCAGCCTCTTTATACGTTTCAGGGTGTGTTGTTTGTAAATGTTGTGATGAGCGTCCCGAAGCTTCATCAGCGTCGCCCTGGAAACAAGCAAGGAACACCTGGCCGTCCTCATCACAGGCTGATCGGTCACAGCTGTAGCTCATCAGGCGGCGGCCACATAAGCCATAACTCGCCCTCTCATTTCTCCCACAGACAGCAGCGTGTGACCGACCAGCCCCACAGGAGCACTGCACGGACCCTCTGCACTGGGAAGACGGAAGAGAGCACTCACGGCACCGGAGCACCTACCTGGACCTTTCTCCCTATCACCCACCACACCAATAAATCCACCCTCCGGGGTATTGATTGAGATTCCTTGTCGTGTGATTCTTCACCCCGTTACAACACACACATATATATATATATATATATAAATAAATTGTGTGGTATTTAGTGTAAATGTATATGTTGAAATGATGTTTATTTCTGTCACTGTAATTGAGATCCTTATTTTTGTTGCAAATGAATACTGTTAGAATTGTGATAAATATATAATTTATTAGTTATATATTTTTTTAAATAGTCACCCTTTTTAATAGCTTAATTTCAATTATTTTTTTATTACTAACTTGTATAGTTTCAAATGAGTATCTTGACTATATCTGAATTTTTAAAAATTAGTTTATGAGTAGCTTGCTAACACTGTTTTGTAGCAATACAATATGTAGAGGGTGATTCAAGTTTTGCCTTTCATTTGAAACAAGCATTGAATAAAACAGATCCAAACATGTTCTAGCTTACATATTTGAGACTCGTGGCTGTTAAGATTTATTCCTGGTAAGTACATTTAAGCGCTCGTATTAGCGTCCCCTCAGTCACCAGCTGTTTCACACGACTCGGTGCTCAAACTACATTCCGCCTCACTCATTTACCTCTATTTATTACTTAAATTGTTATTGTTTTCCTCTCTGTGTCTAATGTAAACAATCAGGCTTCACATCACATTTCAATTTTGCCTCCATTATCTCATCTCATCTCAGACGCTCCACGTATTTTCTTCGGTTACCATGGTGATCTGTCCTTCGTAAGGTTGTCATAACAACGGTTGTTGGTATTCCACCTGTGGTTCTATTCCCAACTAATGTCTGCCCCCCGGATGGAGCCACACACAATTATACACCTCGAGCCCGGCGCTCTGCCTTTCGCGGCTGCATGTGGAGGAGAGTTTAGAGCAGAGGTCACTGAGAGAGACTGTGAGAGACTTATGAGGTCTGTGCTGATTAGAAAAGTTATGTACAAAAACAAATGAGATCTGACTCTCTTTGTATTTAAGGTATAAATAATACATAAATAAAGTGATTGTATAAAATATCCCAATACACTCTGCTTGACCGGCAGGATATTGTACTCCATTACATATGTGCTGCAGATCAAATCTTGTTAATCTCATCTTCTGCTCCACCTTTTCATAACATTAAATATTCAAAATGTTTTTTTCTTTTCTTTTCCTCCTCTTGTCGACATGTCAGAAGATTGTAAGTCTAACCTTCTCAAATGATCGTATCGATTGAACCGTTCCCTGGAAACTCATTTTGAAATTTCTTCCGACCAGAGAGAAGCTTTTCCATAACTGAGTCAGAACATGAGCTGTGCACAGATCTCTGCTCACGACTGAAATAAATAAAGACCTCGAGCACAGAGGCTCAATGTCACACACAGTGTCTCTCCAGATTATTATAAAGTGCTGCTAAATGTCCTGCTGACCGAAACAAGCTTTGGTTGGTCCAAAATGCAACAATTCCCACCATTATCAAAAACAGATTACACACAAACAACCTTTTGTGACAATAAGCCCCAGTAGCAGGAATATATTGTCACACTTTAAGGACTAAGTCGTCACAATGAAGCCTAAAAAATAGAAAAAATAAAAATAGAAAAAAAATGTTGGGTTTCAAACTGAGACCATGTTTGACTTTGAGCACTGAAAGAAATATTTTCTTCCTCCGTTAAAAAAAGCATGCCATAATAATTCATTATCATAAATTAAAACTAAATATTTATTTTAAAAAGTATTTTTCATTAATTTCCTCAGTATTTTTGTCAAGAAACAATTTCATGAGAAGCAAAATGACGTGCAAAATCAAAATTAAGTGACTTTACGCTTAGCCCTCTGGTACTGCTTGCGCTTATTAATATACAGTGGGTACGGAAAGTATTCAGACCCCCTTCAATTTTTCACTCTTTGTTATATTGCAGCCATTTGCTAAAATCATTTAAGTTAATTTTTTTTCCTCATTAATGTACACACAGCACCCCATATTGACAGAAAAACACAGAATCGTTGACATTTTTGCAGATTTATTAAAAAAGAAAAACTGAAATATCACATGGTCCTAAGTATTCAGACCCTTTGCTCAGTATTTAGTAGAAGCACCTTTTTGATCTAATACAGCCATGAGTCTTTTTGGGAAAGATGCAACAAGTTTTTCACAGGTCTGAATACTTTCCGTACCCACTGTATATATTTTTTAAGTTTACGATATCAATTTAAGTTTATTATTATGAAAAATGTACAAAAATACTATTTTTAAATGTAATATAAAATATATATTTTCTAAAACATGTTTTAAGTTTCAAATTTGTGTTTCAAATTTGAGGTTGATATCTAAAAAAAAATAAAAATAAAAAAATTAATAAAAATAAATAAATGACCGTGAGCATATTGGAATGTATTGGATAAATTTCTCTTCCCATTCATTTCCAATGTGCTCACGGTCATTTTTCACCACGAGCTGTACATAACTGTACATAAGTGTGATTGTTTTTAACCATTTCAAATCATGTCCATGTTTTAGTATGTGTGTGTTTGTGTGTGCGTGTGTATGTGTGTTCACATAGCAAGTGGTGTTTTAAGCTTAGTTACTTAATTTTTTTTCAGAAAACAAGACTTAATAATTAATAAATAATAATGAAGGTAATTTTGCTTCTCAAGTAAATCTTGATTTAAGAATGATTAGATATTTGTACTGAAAAACAAGACAAAAATACTGAGGAAATGAATGAAAAATAAATTATTACAAAAAAAATATATAGTTTCCATTTATGATAATGAAGCATTATTGTATGCTTTAACTTATTCCGACTCATGTATAACTTTAGCCAATGCTTACTGCTAATTTCTCTTCTGATTTGATTTAGTGGCTCTCTCCCATCGGCCTATTAATTAGTGTACTGTTTAGCAAATCATACGCAGGTTGTTTTGCCCATCATGACTGTAAGTGAACCCATAGGAAAACCTGTAGATTATAATTATATCTCATGCTAAGAATAGGCCAGAGAGATGGAACCCAGTGACTCACGTGCACCTCATCACAGCGAGGTAATGAAAAGAGAATATTTTTTCTCAACAGATCACTGACTTATTAAAGCTTAATAAACCCGAGAGACTGTATGCTATAGTATTTTACCTTTGCCTAATGCGTGCTCTTATGCACAACATTAAGCGGAGTCACTAAAACCTTGCAGCTAGTGATGTGGCATAAGGTGATCTTAGTAACGTTCCAGTTCACGGGTCACACCAATCTATAGCACTAACCACCGCAAGCTGCTCCTGGAACTGCTGTTACAAACAAACTGAGGCAGCTAAGAATTTGAAATGAGGTTTCAGTTTGTCAAGAGAGTTTCCCAAACATACCCCTATTTTCCATTGGTCAGACACACACGTAGCCCCGCCCCTAATTCAAACCATTGGTTGAGCCAGAGGTTGACATGTTGAGCCACTCAAACAAATATTTTTACGTTGCATTTCTGTGAAATCAACTTATGTGAATGGCAAATATGAATTATCCTTAGAGGTAAGAGAATGTAATTCATCATTGACAAAAATATATACACAGCAGCTTTAATTGCATATGAATCTCAGCTCAAAATTACATGCTTTGAAACGTGTTATGTGAAGTGCTATTGTTTCCTCACAAATTAGTATCATCAGGATGTTCAGTGAGGCTGTGATGAGAAAGCATTCATTATCTCCACATGCTTGTTAAATGTGTGTACGATGGTATGTCATTTCAATCCATTTTGGAAGAGGTCCCATGGTGCTTTGAGGTGTGATGTTTGTTCTTTGGGTTTGCTTACGTTTCCATCTGATGAACAAACAATTGTACCATTTCTGTGTATCCGTAAATGTTAATGGCTCAGCTGACTCATTTTTCATATCAGTTGTTCAAGTGGTGTATCTAAAGCTTCCTGGCAGCTACGTGTAATGTGTACGTCCTTGCTTTTTGTTTTCTTGAGTTTTTGTCAACAATTAACAATTATCATTCTAATGTTTTCATCATCTCTTTGTTTTCTGCCAGTTTATTGACTGACACTTTTTTACTAGGGTTCAGGGACTTAAACGGCCGCTTAATGCACTTATACCAAGAAACGGCCCTGCTTCTCAGCATAACTGATCCACATGCTGTAATAATGTAGCTGAGCAGAGATATTTCATAGATAACAGACAGTGGAGTCCAGATACATGATAATGCATCACCTTGCTTAAATATGCACGTTTAATAGGAGATGCTCCCTGAAAACGCTCCATTAATCCAGGTTTGGGTTACAGTTGAACCGGCCAAGCTTTGCCGCGCTGCTCAAACTCACTGTAATCAATCATTGGAAGGCTCTGTGGCGTAGATTAATGCAGGACTCAATAGAACTCTACTGTAAAAGCATCTGTGTAAATCAAACCCATGGCTGATATCCTGAGCCCCACACACACTCCCAGTCAAACACACCATGCATTTTCTGTCAATAGCACATCTAAACTGGGTGGTACCCTGATGCTGAGCCGCTACTCTTAAAGCTTCCACTTAATAATAAAAGGGTCTTAGAACTTGATGCCACAGCAAAATCACTGAATATGTATTCTGTAGTTCTTTAGAAAACCATGTACTGATGCTTTAATTAAACAGTAATGTTGCCAAGGGTATGAATATTATAGTGTCAGGCCAAGGGCCACTTTGTGGACCAACAGATGTAGCAAAGACACCCTGTTACATATTGTATAAAAATGAGTGTTGCATTTCAAGCTTGGCCTATAATAACATAGTTACATATTAATGTGTTGACATGCTGTGTAATGATGTTTTGCATGCAAGCTGCAAAGCCATTATATATATATATATATTGAGCTAGAGTCATATCTATCTATCTATCTATCTATCTATCTATCTATCTATCTATCTATCTTATTTATTACAGTGTAATGGCTGTAAATTAAGTTAAATTGTTACATTTAGTTTGTGGTGTATCTTTAGTTTAAGTGTAGTATACAGCCTCTCAGCTCAAGAGCTGACTTCCAGTCAGGTCAGCAAAAGCTGCTGTGTGTATCAGGTCTGATAAACACTTGAGTCTGGGATAAGTCAATACAGCAGTCTTCCAGAGTCAAAGTGTGCAGACCTCTCGACAAGCGCACTGCTGACTCGCTCTATTCACTGAGCTGCTAGAGCGGAACGCTGAGAGAGTATTGCCACATGCACACAATGCGGAAAGAGGAACACTTCACAACACTTCTCTTTCTCACACTCCACAGTACCTCTGTCTCTTACAGGCATAGTTCACTAAAGAGTGCTCATCATGACAGAATAGCACATATATACGAGTGCTCTTTTTCCATAGAGCAGGTGCTTCATAATACATTTATAAGCACTTGTGCCAGTGAGGAAAAATATATCTAACCCAAACTGAATGTGCACAAGCTGCTAATGAAGATGTAACAGAGGGTCATGTATTAATTGTTACAATTTAATTTAATTTAATTTAATTTAATTTAATTTAATTTAATTTTTCAGCAAAACTGTAGGAGGGACAATGGAGCATTTAGCTGAACTTAAAATTTTTATTAGTTTAAATTTTATTAGTTAAAAGCTTAAGTTAAATTTAGGGTAAGATGGAGTAAGCTGACCCCACACCTTGATTTTTTTCCTCTTGACCATAGATGACACAAAATCTCATCTCAACACTTTTGGCTACACTATTTTTTATTTTGTAATTTCATCTGAATATCAACATTTGCAAGATTTAGTCTGTCGAATCAGTTTTGTGGTTAAGTGATCTAATTTTGTGTCTCTTGAAAATAGTGATCCCTGACATTGTATTATGTTGAATATAATTTGTGTGTGTCTTTTTGATAATTAGCAATTTGTGGACACATTAATGCTTTTAGATTTATTGAGTAAAACTTATACTTCATTATACTTTTTATTTTGAAGTAAAAAAGATCAAATAAGACCCTTAGACTAAGATGACCAATCAGAATTGGCACAGAAGGCCCCAAGTAATAATTACTTATTGTAATTAATTGGGTTATTATTGAATATTTCTATGTTTGAGATGTACATTTCAGATATCTTAGCTTTCATTAAAATCTATAAGTTAATTGAGATAAATCATTAGATTTGCATTCATAGTGTTGCTATTATGAAATATCTTCAGTTAAAATATGGACATTTAATATGTAAATATTCATATGCCTGTATATATAAGTCATATAATAATCATATTGTCAAGAATCCTGTCCATGGACTTCCGTTCGATTGCCACCAGAGGTCACCCTTCCGTTACATTGACTCTCACACTACACAAACTGTTACATGTCATCCCGGACTACATTTCCCATCATCCATTGCACTGATTGCACACAGCTGTAACCAATCACACACACACTATATTACACCCACTCAGATCCTTCTCAAACTGCCGAGTATTGTCTAGCGTTTATTGCTCTCCAAGTGATAACTACATTATGGAGCCATTCCGAGTTTTCTAAGTCAAAGTCTAGTTTGATCCTGTTTATTGCCTTAGTCATTTGTGTCTTGATCCTAGCCTGTGTATCTCGTTTCTGTATGATCTCTGCCTGCCCTGAAGTATATCGCCTGTCTTGAATTTCCCCTCTTGTCTCGCCCTGTTCGGATACTGTTTACCTCTCGCCTGGACTATCGCTTGTGTTTCGGATTACCCTTTTGGATTACCCTGTTTGGACATTGTTCGCCGGAGATCGACCACGCCCGTTTACTGGACTACTCTTGTGTCTTGCCCACGTTATACCTGTTTGCCATTGTTTGACCCATGCCTGTTATATGACCACATCTTGAAAATAAAGCCTTGCATATGGATACGCACACTGTAAAAAAAATTCCGTAAAATGTATGCATGCAGGTGATGATGAGAAAGTCACATGATGAGCCAAAGCCAATCACAAGCAGCTTTTAAATAATAATGTATATAGAAGGTGCACAGTGTCATTCACACAAACGCTAAACACCATCATGGTAACACACATGAAACTGAAATAATGCAATAAACATTCATTTAACAACATTAGGTGTAACACACAACCCTAATGTACAAAACTGATAAGAAAAAACTAAGAAACTTAAAAATAGTTATTTCAACAAAAAAACATAAAATTTGAAATTTAACGCAGGGAATTCTGGGAATGTCAATTTACGGTTATTCACTGTAAATTATACTGAAAATTATTACTAATTAAAATTACACTGTAAATTATACTTTTTCACTTACAAATACGGTATACTACCGTAAAATTACATGTAATGTCCAATACAGTTTTACACCGTAAATAGTAGGGGAATTTACTGTTATCCATTTAACAGGTTTTTACCTTTAGCATTTTTATAGTCTTTTACTGTTAAATTCACAGTCATTTTTTTACAGTGCACATCTCACATCTCATTCGCCCCGTAACACATATAACCTGTCAGATGAATCTCTTAATTCTACTTGTCTGTCACTGGTTATTTAATTATTCAACTAAATTGTTAAAATAACATTTTAATTGGAATAGTTGATTCAGTATTTAACAATAATGACACTTTGAAAAAATTACAAATATGAATAAGAATTATATCAAAAGTCATTTATACATTCTGTTAAAGTTAATTTGTTTTATAAAGTTTATTTTACTTTGATTTTATTTTTTATATGCTTTTTCCATATAGCAGGTGCTCCATAATACATTTATAAGCACTTGGGCCAGTGAGGAAAAATATATCTAACACACTCTGAATGTCCATCCTGTGCATAAACTACTAATGGAGATGTAATAGAGGGTAATTGAACTGTCACGCCCATAGATGGGGTTCTCTGCAGAAACCAGGCAGGTGAAGTCGAGGGCCGCAAGTACAACAAGATGAAAATTTAGCTAAAAACTTTAGCTTCATGTAGAGAGCTGAAATTTTATTCATGCATGTTATGTTATATTTATGCAGTTGCGAGGGCTTTATCCACGCCGCCTTATTAATGGTGATTCCTCAGGGGTTTTATTTTAAACATTTAAAACTCTGGGATTTTACTGCCCAGCATCTCTCATATCTTTTACATGTAGTTTAGAGTAAGACTGCTCAGCAGAGCAGAAAATCAGTGGTAATATTACCCCCCTGCTATTTTTAAGAGCACAATTATTTACATCGCATTAAATGAAAGAGAGAGAGAGAAAATCAATACATTTTCCATTTTCATTACATGAGGCACTTTTAAATCTTTGATCCCACAGAAAGATGTCAACAGCAATGTCACAGTCAGTTAATTCTGAAATGGAAATTATATGATCACATAACGCAGCTATGTAAATGCCCTCGAGTTACCACAATGGATTATTCTGTCCATAAAGCAGATTGTACACACGTTCAGCAGTTTCATGCATACATTCATATTTCCCAAATTAATCTGTGATTATATTTGGAATGGAATACTAAAATGTTTTATAGAATATAAATTCAAACTATAGCACAGTACATTGTCACGTGGTTAAGTTGCAGTTAGGTTATGTTGGAATTATGTTTGTTGTTCATTTTTTCATACAGTTTTTTCAGGAGTCAGATCCTATTATGGGCAATTTTCATGAGATACACATATCAAACTTTGCCTTTTTGTTTCTTATTTTTGCCCAAATTGTCTGTCAGTTCTCCATATGGCACTATGTAATAATAAATATTTAAATATGGAAATTATTGTTCAAAAGTTTGGGGTCAGTAAGATGTTCTATTTTCTTTAAACTTTTGAACAATTAGGTTTTCAACAAATCATTACATATTTACTTAAGTTATTTGTCTTTATAACAAATATAATTGAATAGTTTTAAGTGTGTAAAACTGTGGTCACACTTTATTTTAAGATGCTATTCTCACTATTAACTAACTATTAAAGCTGCATTCCATAACTGTTACTAGTTAAAAATGATCCAAAATCAATTATTGAGCAAGTACATAACCAATCAGTGTTTAAAACTATCAAAACTACTTTAGCCCGATTCAAAACGGTCAGCCTATAATGTTTTCTAATTTGAGTGGTTCGGTTCGTTCTTCTTTGCGTGATTACATCATGTCTGTATAGCCTACATAAAGAAGGAGTCCCGGCTAGCAGGTGATATCGCATGTGTGGATACGGCAGGTGTTGGATCTTCTTACAGCAGCTGGAATAATTAAACTTGTCTTTTCAGAACAAGTTTTAAGGAACATTAAATTGCTTTTTGAAGTTAAAAGAACAATTTATTTTGATGACATTCGAATGGTATGACAATTAGAGATTAGACTGTAGCCTACAAAAAATGATATCAACAGCTAACGCTACTACACAATAAATACACAGTCACGCAAAGTTGATGTTGTTAAAATTAACAACTTGAGAACAAAGTATAAAAAGAATAATAATTTGCCCTGTTTGACGTGATCTGAGCTAACTTTGCGATTGTTAGATTTAATCACCACTGGTAGCATGATTTATTGTAAAACTTTTTTTTCCCACTTGGTCAGAACAAAACTGGCAGACATGTTACTTTCTTGTTCAGATGACATTTTCCAAGACGTAGTAGCCTATCTGTAATTCTGAAAGTACAGTGAATATCCACACTGGTGCGTTGACTGACAGCTAACACACACCTCAAAACATTAGATTAATCCGCGCTGAGGAGCCGTGCAGACACACAACCCACATAAAGAAGATAATTCCACAAATAACTGCAATTGCAGGTTTCAAACAGAGATGGCGACAAATACGCAAAAATTATGGACTGCAGCTTTAACTTTTGCCTCAATAAACTCCTAATTACTATAAATAGTTAGTAAGGTAGTTGTTAAGTTTAGATATTGGGTATTAGGGATGTAGAATATGGTCATGCAGAAAATGTGCTTTATAAGTACTAATACAGCCAATATGTCAATAATATGCATGCTAATAAGCAATTGGATAATAGTCAGAACTGGTCCCCAAACTAAGGTGTTACGAAGTGTTTTTATCTATTCATGTGAAGCACCAATGTAGTCACAACAAACTAAACTAAACTAAACTAAACTAAACTAAACTAAACTAAACTAATTAGTATGAAATAGCATACAGTACATGCTGTGTCTTTCTGTCTCCAGGAGTTGCACCACATTGCCCCATTAAGTGTATTTAACCCAGGCCTGTTCCTCCAGAGTGGTGCAGTGTGCGGCCTAATAACCAGACAGCACGGCCGCTGCTCCTCGTGCCCACAGCCCTGCGGTCGCTGTCTTACATCATACGCTTTAGAGAGAGGCAGATCCCAATTAGAGTGTGAAAGAGAACAAGTAAACCTTAAACCTCTCTCCTCGTTAACCTTTGTCTGTAGCTTCCTTATTACTAGGCCAGACCTGCTCTCTGAATCCTCATTACAACAGAGCGAGACCCTGCGAAAGTCCAGCTGTCGGGATAGTGTGACGTTGTAGTTTGCCGTTCTGTCCTCTGCTTCCACCTCTGACGCATCCCGTGGCTTTCTCTCTCTTTCCGAGGCTGTCTAACAAAAGCCTCTCAGAGAATTTTATTGTTTCTCTGCAAGTGTATGTGTGACATTTAAAGGCTGTAATTGCGGTGGGAGTGAGGTGGAGGGGTTTTAATGGGTGAACGTGTTGAGGGCAGGCGATGGATTAGATTAGGTTAGGTTAGGTTGGGTTAGGAGCAACTGCCATGTTCATGTTAATCTAAAACTTCCTCTTCCTCCGCTGCTCCGTTTATGAAATTTTAAAGGAGCAGCTCACTCATAAATTAAAATTCTGTCATTATTTACTCAGCCTCATGCCGTTTCTAACCCACTGGGGGCCGTTCACACAGAACACGTCCTGAGGAACAATAAAAAGCACAGCATACAATTAATATGAATGAAAAGCTATTGTTTTCAAACTAGAAAAAAAAGCTAAGTGCCTGCTGACAAATACTTGCCTGGCCCCTGGCTTATGGAGCACCGCACATGATATTCATAAAAAACATATAGTTGTCATGACCTCAAATTATAAATGTAATATAAATTTGTGGCCATGTTTTATAATTTTTTTTTGCCTTGTTTTAGTTAAACCGTGTTGTACTAATTTGTTCTCTTGTTTTAGTTAAAGCATGGCCATGTTGTACTTATGATATTAACATATGATATCTTGTTTTTTTTGTTTTTTTTGTGCCGCTTGTTGTGGTTGATGATGATATGGCAAATTAATAATTTGTTTCTATTATTTATTACTTTGTGGCCATGTTTTATTCATTATTTTATTAATTTAAATTAAACCACAGCCATGTTGTACTAAATAGTTCTATTATTTTAGGGGGCATTTACACAAGACACAATTTCAACTAAAAACGGAAAACTTTTTATGCTTTTTTTTTTGCACACACACACCACTCACAACAACGTTTTGGGGGGCTAAAAAAAAGCCCAATTTTCAAAATCAGGTTTCAAAGTGCAAGTTTAAAAAAAATTTAAAATAAATAATAATATATATATAAAAAAAAATTCTGTTATCGTTTTCAGGTTAACTATAAAACGCGAATTTCTGAAAACAGTCAAGTCAAGTCAAGTCACCTTTATTTATATAGCGCTTTTAACAATACAGATTGTGTCAAAGCAACTGAACAGCATTAATTAGGAAAATAGTGTCAATAATGCAAAATGATAATAGTAAACACAAATTTTTCAGTTAAAGACAGTTCATCATTGAATTCAGTGATGTCAACATCCAGCTCAGTTTAAATAGTATCTTTGCAATCAAGTCAACAGTATCGCTGGAAATGAAGTGTCCCCAACTAAGCAAGCCAGAGGCGACAGCGGCAAGGAACCAAAACTCCATCGGTGACAGAATGGAGAAAAAACCTTGGGAGAAACCAGGCTCAGTCGGGGGGCCAGTTCTCCTCTGACCAGACGAACCAGCAGTACGGAAAAATCAATTTAAGACGTAATAAAACAGACGATGAACACTATTAACAGCAATTATTATATGATGCAATCAAACTTATAGCAAACAGTGACATCATGTGCATGCATATTACATGTTCAGTCTATACGTAGGTATGTGCACAGGCATATGTTTCTGACATTGCCAACTAGTGGCCTGACATGCATAATACAGCAGGTTTTATTTCATGGATACGTGTGAATGGGGATCATTTTGTCATGTAAACATCCCCTTAGGTAAACTGTGGCCACACTGTGCTAATTTGTTCCTTCGTTTTAGTGAAGTCATGGCCACATTGTGTTCCCTCATTTTATTTAACTCATTTGTGTCATCTTTTTTAATTTATTTATTTTTTCTCCTTTGCTTCTTGTGGTAATATTGTGGCCTCAAATTAAATCATTTTGTTCAACTGTAGCTACATTGTACTTATTTGTTTTAGTTAAATCTCGGGTACATTGTACTAATCGATTTCCTCATCTTAATTTAGTTAAATCGTGGTTGTACTAACATATTAATACAATGTGGCTGATTAATAAGTTGTGGTGGCAAATTTTTAATTCTTGTTGGTCCATATCATTTTTGTGTGCACTATTCCTTTAAAGTTATTTCAGCCTCAGACATTTCGATCAGTAAAGAGCTTTTCAGTGCATCAGGATAAACAGCTTGACTTTATCATAGTGGATATTGATTGATGTTTAGCCCTGGTAGTCAGAAGCTTTTTCTACTTAATTCCCTTCACAGAGTTAAATATACCATGGTCCTCATTAAACTAGTATTTATCTTGATGATAAAGACTATATAAAGAAATTGCTGTGTCCAAAACTAGACTCAGTATGTGTAAAAACAGAAGCAGAAACACAGTGAGCAGAAAAAATAGATACTTTGCTAAAACACTGCAGAAAACAACAATGCTGCAAATACAGTTTTTTTATTTTTATTTTTTTTTTACCAATCATACAATTCTGACCGTTCAAACCAGGTTTTTGACAAGACTTTTTTTCATCTACATTTATCATTATTAATCATTATTAATCAGTATGTTAAGAGCATTAAATATGTGTGTGTGTGTGGGTGGGTGTGTGTGTGTGTGTGTGTGTATGTTATTTATTTTATTTACAAAGCATTATTGGTGCCCAGTTGGAAATTCATATATATATATATATATATATATATATATATACACACAGTATATAGTGTCAAACCAAAATATATTCAGACACCTTCAACATTTCACACATTATCACATTTTATTCACTACAGTTTAGAAAATGGTAATAAAATATGACAATAACTCAGACTTAAACTGTCAGAACAAATTAATCGTAATAATGTCAGATAACACTTAAGCAAAACATGGTCAGGTCAAAGGGTCTGAATAACTTTTGGTCCCAAATTTGTATAAATTTTACTGGTAGTCCACTGTATGAAGGGTATAATATGTCACAGTTTACTTTATTTCGCCATCCTCACTTGTGTCCTGCACCCACTAGTAAAAAAATATATAATATTATATCTGTGTCAGGATTCTGGACTGTATGTTCTGTTTTGCCCCTGTTTCTGTTCTAGTGTTCCCTTATTTGGTCTTGTTCCTGTGCTCGTTTAGTTTAATTAGTCATCCCGTACACCTGTGTCTTTCCAATCATCCCTGTATTTAAGTCCTAGTCTGTGCAGTCTGTCTTTGTCGGGTCTACTTGTTGAATGTCTTCCTTGCCTGTGTTACATGAGTGTCCTGCCTGTTCTACCCCTCTGAGTGGATTAATAAAGACTATTGTTCGTGTTAACTCCAGCGTCTCCTCGTTTCCTCCCAGAGAGATCATGACAATCTGGTGTCTGAATATAGTCAGGACCTCCACTGGGACCTCTTGGATCTTTAATTGAATACCGCATACAAAATGCATTAGAAGAACATCTAGTCACTGAATTTGATCTTTTGATCTGTGAAACATTTACATATATGGATTTGCTAGATTTATTTAGTTATTTATTTATATTTTGCAACATGACTAATAGTGCATTAAAACAGTATATGTGTTTTCTAACTCAGACTTTCCAAATTGTAGATTTTAAATAAAAATGAAAAGATTTGTCAGATGCTTAGTGGTCATGACACGGTGTAGTTTAATTTTTACTTCTGGTTCTGATTGTATTTAGGCTTGCATGAAAGTTGTGTATCTACAAACTTGTTATGGTTTGTGAAATAATCTGCCACACCATTATTTGTTTTTCCACAGTGGTTTCACAATTTCTCAGTTTTAAAGATCTTGTATATACAAAACAAACGGTGCTTGGTTGCTTTACATGTCAGTCAGAAGATCTGTTCCGGTCTACGTGGTTGACTTTGTGAGGCTAAAAGATGAAAAAATAAGTGTATTCTCGGTAACACTTTAGTATAGGGACCAGGTCTCACTATTAATTGCTTATTAGCATGCATATTGGCTGTTATACAGCACACATTCTGCATGACCATATCCTCAATCTTACCCAATACCTAAACTTAACTACCTTACTAACAAATAAGCAGTAATTAGGAGTTTAGTGAGTCATAGTTAGTAGAAGAACTGGACCTTAAAATAAAGTGTGACCATATTCTCATTTTGTACACAAATGTTGGTGGTTTAGCTTTCTATTCACTACAGTACTTGGGCAAATATATTCTCTTAAACACATTTGTTTAAAACATACGTTTTATGCAAAGATCAAAATGGAGTCAGGAGACAAAAAGTCGAAAGTCAACTGTGCAGTTTACACATTTTTGACTGCTAAAAAGACAACAGACACAGATAATTCAGAAATTAAATTAACCATGATGAATTTTAGATCTGTGCTGTGGATGAGTGTAATATTTCTGTACACTGCTCTCAGTGTATAGGACTGATGTGTTTTGTGATGCTGCCCATGAGAGTAGTGTTTTTCTCCGTAATAAGCACCTGCATTGAGACCAGGATCCTTGCTGTGGAAATATTTGCCAGTGCATTGAAGTGCCCCCACACACTCCTTTTTCCTTTCTCATTTGCACTGGCTCTCCCAAATGCACTTACAAACCGTTAGAGCGATCGCAGGAGGGAGTCTGTGAATGGGTGGTCACCGGTAAAACCCAGCTCAGAGTCGCTGTGAGTTTTATTGATTAAAGTTGCACTGAGTAAAAGAGGCAAGTCCGACCCCTCAGAGAGAGATCTATTCAACCTGCCGTCCAGGAAATGCTCACAACACAAAAGCTACATTAAAAAGAATTCGGTGAGTGCCGTGCTCTTCTCTCGTGAGGTTTAGCTGTCTGGCCCCACTTGTCAAAAAGTGAAAAAGCAATTCTAACTACAAAAGTACATTTTAAGAGTTCTTAAACCATAGCACAATGATGCAGTGGATTACACTCTTAAAAATAAAGGTTCCAAAAGGGAGTTTCTCACTGATGCCATACAACATGAGTGTTCAATCCTGCTCCTGGAGGGCTACTTTCTTGAAGAGCTCAGCTCCAGCGCACCTGCTTGGAAGTTTCTAGTGATCCTGAAGAGCTTGATGAGCTGGTTCAGGTCCGTTAAATTAGACTTGGCTCTAAACTGGCCCTCCAGGAGTGGGATTGGACACCCCTGCCATCAGTGCCGATCCTAGACTTCTGGGGTCCCTATGCAAAACTGTGTCGGCGGGGGGCAGGGGGGCAGGGATTTGAGTTATGAATGAATGAAACTCCTTTGTCCGTGTTTCACTCCATTTTGAATTGCACTCACGGAAAGCACTTGAGAGTATCAAGTGTCTCTTCCGCGACTCTGTAAGCTTTCAACTAATTTATTATTTTTTTTGTCTAGAGCAAGAGACTGTATGACATTCACGTTGCATGATTTGACTGATTTTTACGTAGAAAGGGCGACAGCGCACCGCACTAAAAGAAATGAACATTCATGTTTTCATAACCGCTGGCCAAATTCAAAAACAAAACTAAAATTAAATCATCTTTGAGAGCAAGGGGCCCCCCCCTGGTGTTTCAGGGGCCCTATGCAGCTTGCGTACTTTGCGTATAGGGAGGATCGGCTCTGCCTGCCATGAAATAACCACTTTTTAGTTCTCCAAAGATTATTGTGAACGGTTCTTTACTCTTGAGCTGTGCTGGAAATCTTTACCTCATTTGGTGTTCCCAGCCAAAAATGACAGCCAAAATGCAATTTTTTTTTTCAAATGCACAGATCAAGGATGCCTATACGATCATTTAGTTCCAAAACTTGTGTTAATTGAAAGAAAACAAGTTGATAAAACTATTTTTGACTGGAACCCCCACAAGGGTTACAGCGTGTAATACTACTACTACTACTACTTCTAATAATAATAATAATAAATAAATAAAAATGTATGTATTTATTTATTTATTTACCTAAATGTCTATTTAATTGTTTATGTAAAGAATTATAAAAAAAAGGGAATTTGGTGACATCATGGATGTCTATTTAATGTAAAGAATTATAAAAAAAAGGGAATTTGGTGACATCATGGATGTTGTAATATGCACAATCAAAATTCATGTTTAATATTACAGACATCATATTAATCATATTAATGTAGTTCAATGGACACACACACACACACACACAGTGTTATGATTTCTGACTTGCAGAGTTTTAAAATGGATATGCAGGCTGACAGTATGAGCAGTGGCTTTTCAATAATGGATAGTTCTGCACATCTCTCCGCACTTTTGCTCTCTTGTGAATGTGGTGGAGTGATTTGGTGTTGCTTTTTTGCAGACAATCTAACGCACAGCTTTCTGTTTGCGATCTTTCAGTTTGTCACTGTAACTTTCTCGCCCTTCTCTTTCTGCACACATGGTCTTGTGATATTATTTTTTCTCTCTTGTTTATTTAAGTCTTTCTCTCTTTTTCTCTCAGCAGGGTTTTGAGGTTGTATCAGGTTGAGCTGGCACAATGCAATGTGTTTTTTTGTAAACAAGATGTAGATTTTAAATTAAAATTTGATGTACTCACCCTCAGGCCATCCGGGATGTACATGAGTTTGTTTCTTCACGTAAACTGATTTGGAGAAATTTAGCATTACATCACTTGCTCACCAGTGGATCGTCTGCAGTGAATGGGTGCCAGAGTCAGAATGAGAGTCCATATAGCTGATAAAAACATCACAATAATCCACACCACTCAAGTCCATCAATTAACAAAAGCTGAGGCAAAACGCTGCGTGCTTGTAAGAAACAAAATAGCATAGCTTCTGGCCAAAATATGAGTCCATAACCGATAATAATTCTCCTCCAATAAACTTATGCCTCGTTCTATTTATGATGTAGTGACTCTAAGTACAAATTATTTGCAGAGGTTGCTTTGTTGCATGCAGTTTAGACAGTCTCAAGCTGTTGTGGCACTTTTTGAATTTGAATTGTTTTTATTTTTTTGCAATTAACCCTTAATACAAATGATATTAATCATCAATTCTGATGACATTTTGTCAGTAGACTCTTTAATTATTTGCACTTTTTCTAAACAAGAAGCTATTTCTTGATATTGTAGCCCTGCAGCATGTTTAGTGTTAGTTATGACCAGGTTACGCAAATATTATTGAGTTAAACAAGTTTGCAAGTGTTTTTTTATTTTTATTTATTTATTTTTTTTTTGTGACAGGTACAGAACTGTAGTGGTGGATTGCACATTTTACACTTTTAAATGTAACACATTTTCAAATCAGTTTTTAAAGTGCCAACTATAGACACTTTGTTTATACATTCTGTTCTATTTGTAAGTTAATTTAAATTTTCTGGTGGAAGAACACTTGAAATTCATTTCCCAGAATGCTGTAATTTGGGTAACACTTTATTTGTAACATTTTTACAGTCTAATTAAATAAGTACTGAGTAATATTAATGAACTATATGTACTTATTATAGGGTTAAAGTTAGTGTCAGGCTTTGGTTTAGGGTTAGTTGTAATTTTCTGGTGGAAGAACACTTGAAATTCATTTCCCAGAATGCTGTAATTTGGGTAACACTTTATTTTTAACATTTTTACAGTCTAATTAAATAAGTACTGAGTAATATTAATGAACTATATGTACTTATTATAGGGTTAAAGTTAGTGTCAGGCTTTGGTTTAGGGTTAGTTGTTTGTAATTATGCATGATTTACTGTTATTACTAGCAACTAGAATTAAAATGAACATTACAATGAAGTGTTACTGTAAAATGGAGTCAAACAAGGATGCTTACAAGATGGAAACGTTAAACAGAACATTTAATTGATCTGTTCTTGTCTACTGTGTTGCTGTTTTGCAATTTCTCTGTTGGGTAACTGTGATAAATATAAAGATTTGAATTGCAACGTAAATTCCTCTTCCTACTATTCCAATTAATCAGAATCAGAATCAGAACCAGAACCAGAATCAATTAAAATTTCAATTCAACATCCTGTTGTTTCTGTCCTTTCCACCTCTGGTATGGATGTGTGGAAAGTGTGCAGTATATCGGTGTGTTTGTGTCTCTGTGCTCCGTGATCAAACCTGTGACCTGACACGGACACAGCTCCACAGATGCTCTGTGTTGTTGCGGAAACAACTCTTTTCCACAGGTTGGATTCTGTTGCCTCTATGCCACTTAGTTTTCCAGCATGCAGTGCAAGGTGGATATTAAATTACAGTTGTTTTTTCTGGTTGTGCAGTTGTGTTTTTTGTTGGCACATTAGTTACTTGTGTTGTAATGTTCAGAGTTGGTTTATCTCAAATTATGTACATGAATATGGATTTTCTAAATGTTTTGGAATGGATGGTTCTTTTATTTTTGGTGTGAAAGCTCACTCAGTGCGCGCCTGATGTTGCGGTAACACTGATGTACTGTAGAATGTGTGAAACAGGCTTCACGCATGCTTGACGCTTTGCAGCCTCATGCTCCATTGTTGGATGTCACCTTAAACTGAGGATTTCTCGGAAGGTGACACCTTTATTCTCACCTGTCTTCACAGCTCTGAGTTACACCTGTGCTCCTCCTGCACCAACAGCAGAGGGATAGACCGCCAAACCCTCTGAAACATCTCAGCTGCTGATGGGCTATGTGTGTGTGTATGTGTGTGTGTTACTGCACCTTAAAAACTATGGCACTATCAATGCCATGGTCATAGATTTGGTTCCCTGGGAACACACATTGATAAAGTGTAAATTGTATATGTAAATCCCCTTGTGAAATACTACTTATTATGGAAATAATATACTTTAAAGTAATATACTTATAAGTGTGATCTAAATGTAATATTCAAACATTTAAAATGTAAATGTAAAATGAAATAAAAATGTATTATATTTTACATTTATATTAAATTAAATGAGCTGAGCATTAGTGTTTTTTGACACACTGAAGTACATCTTTTTATGTAAGCATTTATAGTAAACTAAAATATACTATAATGTTATTTCTATTGATTTTTTTTTATTTTATTTTGTATTTAAATAGGAAAAGTTGAAAAATAGTCACACTCGTACTCAAAAAGGACTGCATTGGAAATTAATGGCAAACAAATTTCATCTCGTGGAAATGTTTGGCTCATTTTTTGAGATATCAACTTCAGTTTTGTAACACAACTTGTTTAGATTTATCTTGATATTTGCATGAAGTTTTAGAGCTTTTAGAGTTTTTGATTTTTAGAGAGAGTTTTTTTTTTTTAAAGCAATAATCTACCAGTATCTAGCAATGATATTTGTCTTCTTTAAAAGGATACCAAACTTAGGTCTGTGCTCCAAAGCATTCAAGATCTATGCCAGTTGGAAATTTCATTTTCAAGTCTATGATCAAAAAGTGGTAACACGTAATAAATGTATTATAACTACTGCATAAATATAATTTAGTGCCATAAAATCCCCTAAAATCTAAAATATTAAATACATAAATAAATAAATAAATAAATAAATAAATAAATAAATAAATAAATAAAAGATTTTAAGTACACTACAAAATACATATTCGGTACAATTAAGTGCACTTCTTTTTCACCATGGTCAAATCGTATAAAATTCTCCTCTTTTTTTTTGTGAATGAAAGCCACTTGGTATAATACTTTGTATCTGTATCTATATCTTTGTATTTGTATGGTGTATTGGAATTATATAGACCATCAGTCTCCCATTTCTATAGGTCAACCAGGAAGAATTGATCAGACTCCTGTTGTGGCCAGAGAGGGCACAGACAAACAGCCTTTGTTTCAATACAGATTAAATGATATCTCATTCAAATGTGTTCCACATGAGAGCGAAGAACTGAAAGGGAAAATCCAGACAAAGTCAAAGAGTCTGTGACTTAATCTTAAGTATTAGAATGTATTTCAAGTTCAATTCACTTCTGTGAAATACAGAGGTTGAAACGGTCCACATCAGTGATTTGATACAAAACTCAGTTTATCAATTAGTTTATATCATCACTCAAAACTGTTCATGTTGGAAATTGTTCATTGAGATGTTATATTGTAAATATGCACTCAGTAATTTGCGTAATGCTAAATTAACAGTAGAATTGAGAAATATGTTTTAAATGACACATTCACATGTGATGCAGATTCAAGTCATATCTGTAGCCTAATAAAAGCTGTTTGATTTAACATGGGGTCGCCTCATGAGGTCCACACTGAGATCACATGACCAGCCCAATGCTACTTGGTTCATTTCAGTAACCTTTTGTTATTGGACACATTATATTTTTTTAAGTTAACCATGACTGACTACAAAAACTTTGTACATTGGCAATGGTAACAGAAAACTTTCATCCACACCACTAGGTGTCAGTATAAGTCAAAGACAAAAACAAATATAAACAAAAACTATTTAGTCAAGTCACATTTTTATAGCGCTTTACACAATACAGCAGCTTCACAATAATAAACAGGAAAGTAACAGTGTTAATGTTGTAAAATTCTTCAGTTATTAAATAAATGACATTTCAGCTGTAAAGCAGCTCTCCAGAAGACTATAGTGCCATTATTCATCTCAATTTAGTTCGGTGTTGTTTCAGTTTAGTTCAATAACTGTTTTAGTGTTTTAAAGTTCATCAATTATGAATCAAATTCAGTTCCCTTTCAGTCAGTCACGGTCGACGTTACGTCAGTCGTGACTGACGAATTGGGATATCGCTTCGCTAGACCAATCACCTTCGAGTGTTAACTAAACAAGCCAATGACAGTTGGCGTGCGCGTTTCGCCACGTGCATCCCGCCCCGCAGCGCGGGTATAAAAGGAGAGCGCGTGCAAACGCACATCAGCTTTTCGCTTCGGAGCCGAGCCTTCTAGTAAGCAAATCTCCGCGAGTGTTTTGAAGAAACAGCTGGCGTTGGTGTGACGGCGTATCAGCGGGGGTTGCCATCCAGGCTGCTAAAACCTCGGCGAGCTGCAACTGTCATTCTGCGGTCCCGCCGCGACCTCCCCTGGGCGCTTCAGCGCCCTCTCTGAAAGAATGTTTTTTCCTCCTAAAAGAGCAAATTCTAAAAGAGCTCCACGAGCGACGGGCGTCTTTTTAAAGATGGCTTCCCGCTCGTGCGTTTCTGGATGTGGTCGTTTCCTGGCTTCATCTGACGGTCACGATCGCTGTGTCTCGTGCTTGGGCTTTCAGCACGCTGAAGCAGCGCTCGTGGATGAGTCATGTTCTGTGGAGGCTATAGTCTTGGCGTACCAGGCCCAACAGTTACCATGCCCCCTCGAAGTGAGAGTCCACTCTACGAGAGCAGTGGCATCTTCTTGGGCATTGGCGCGGGGCGGAAGTAAACTGTAACCATAATACTCAGTATTCTGGGAAGTTTGTGTGCATTGGGAGTAATTTTTTTTTCAAATAAAGCCAAGGTAACACTCATTTTACATACAGCACACAGTGACCGGGAACGAGGGTTACACAAGTAACCAAGACGTTCAGCTACATAACGCATCTACAGAAGACAATAGCATTATTATTTAGTTCAAGTTTTTGATAGTGTCAGTGCAGTTAAATCAGTGACTGAATATTAATTATCTGTTAAACTCCAACTGAGCAAGCAAAAGGCAACAGTGGCAAAATAATTTAAAACGTTTCATT
>NW_015549641.1:354573-366316 GCF_001515605.1 Sinocyclocheilus anshuiensis
CACACAGTGAAAATGACATGAATATGACAGTGGGCAAATGCAGAAAGCGCAGCATAATTTGAAATCACGAATTTAATGTTTAAAGCATTCAATTTGCACGGACCGAAAGTCATGCAGAGAACACGCGATCACGCAGGTCACATGCACACTTCACAAGATCTCACAACTGGATTCGAGTAAGTTTGCAAGGTTTGTGGAATTAAATTTTCATTAGCCATTCAAAGATTTGTTTAAATGATGTAAATGCGTATTTGTTGCATGCTGACGGCAAACGAGAAAGTATTATGTTTGTCTTTCTATTACTAATAATGTAAAAGCAATCGTTATAATACTTTTTGTATACATTTTAATTCCTTTGTTTAACAGTTCTATCAGATTATTAGACAGACTTCTATCCGTATTAGACAGAACGGTCGACCACTAATATAATAAGGCTATTAGCATATGAATACAAATAATGAACTATTCTTCTTTTTTTGTGGAAAGCATAGTTTAAATATACATTTTTACAGTATTTTATTTTTGATTTAATACATATTTGTAATATTATTGGCTTCACTTTCTTTGAAATTAAAATTCTTCTGGTTCACCTTTAAGCCATTTTGAAACAAGTACATTAATAATAGTATACGTAGTAACTACATCAAAAGGATGATAAATATCATGAGATAGACCTAATTTTTTTGAGCTATATCATTCAGTCCAGTCACTATTCACTCTAAAAAGTCAATCCCAAGAGACAGACAGATAACCAAAATCCCGTTCGCCACATACGGTAAGTGTGTGGGCTAATCCTCAATGCATATAATCTCTCTCTGCCTTCCTCTCAGAGGAAATCAGTCTACATGTCCAGGCTGAATGGCCATGACAGACAGATAGAGCCGCTTTCATTCTCCATCCTGTGATCCTGCTTGTTCCATTAACAAAGCAGATACATTCTGTCAGAGTGCAGTTTATCCAACGACTTTTTCCAGTTTCAGCGAGCGCTGAGTGACTCTACTAACTGCCTTTGTCACACACACACAATGCTGCGAGCTCTTCTGAGGACCACGCGGGGATCACCACACAGAGAATCCACAGAGGAGCTTCACTCACAATGACAATTCAATTGAGGGGCTCTGAGCTCTCTCTCTCTCTGTGTGTGTGTGTGTGTGTGTGAGAGGCAGTTGAAAGGCTTTGAGTGCATTTACTTGTCATTCAATCTTTGAACATTCTCAGGTAGGCAATTCTGGGAGAATGCAATTATTGAGGAGCATCTGGACGAATCAGCACCATTTTAAGAATGAAGAAGCCATTCATGTTAGTGTTGAATTAAAAAAAAAGAAAAAGGAAAGTCAAATATCATCCAGATTTACAACTTTCTTTCAGAACTGAAGTAGCAAGCATGAATTGTACATTGGATTTGAATTAAAGGAAATTCATATACTATTTGTATTGCCTGTCTTTGTTTATGGACACTGTTTCCCCTCCGCTGGCTTCCATTTGTGACCTGATCTGTGATCTGACTCTATTGCTATTGCTGTATTGCTGGTTCTTGTCCAGACTTGGGATGCCAAGTGGAGGAGTGTGATATTTTAACAGAACGCTGCTGGAAGTGCTAATTCTTATTGAGCCACATCAGCACTGCCATAAATCCAGCTCTGACATCCACCCATTGATTCATCCAGCATTCACATATGACAATAAATATTCTGTACACAAGTGAGTTTCAGTTACATCCCATTTTTTAAAAAGTGTCGTGAAAAGAAAGTTGTCAGCCACCTGTCAAACTTTATATATTTATTTTAAAGTAAAATTGGAAATAAAATAAAATGGATAAATACAAAAATAAATTATTAATAAATAAATATAATTAATATTGTCAAACATTTATTTTCCTTACTATTATTACAGCTTAATTCTAAAATATATATACAATTATTATTATTAATATAAATGTATTATGTACTTATTTTTTTAATAATTTTATTTTGACAAAATTATGTTATATTACATTATATATTTACATAAGATAGAGCCAGAGTCACCTCGTTTCATCTCTGGTTTTTGCTTGATTTATTAAATAATAATTAAATAAAATGAGCATTTTAAAACTGTAAAATAGCAATGATCCTTGTAATTTATACACTTTATATTTCTTGTATATTATATTACATTATTATATTATCTTTTCGTATCATATCATATCATATATATATTTACACAAAGAAAACCTAAACCAAACCTAAACTTACCTAAAACATAACTTTGCTCACGTGCTGCCTTGCAAATATATATATAACGACTATAAGAGTTTCTACTGGACACTTTTAGTTTTAGTGGAGAAAAAAGATTTGTCAGGTGTTTGGCCAGACATGATGGAAAGAGAAGGACAAAAAGTTTATCCTGAAGAAGTCTCCCTGCTCTGCCAGTCGGGGTTTGAACTGGCCAGATGATGGGATTATCCAGACCCACGGCTGCCAAAAGAGCCCCCCCTCTCTCTCCTCCTCCTTCACGCTCTCTTTCTGATGCAGCTGTACTAGCTAAAGCAATGCCAGAAGATGCATTCAGCGGGACACCCAGCCAACACATACACACAGTGAGTGAGGAGCATTCCTGAGAGGTTCTTTAGCTAAAAAGCTTGTTTCACTGAATCATCAGTCAAGCCCAGCCAGCAAATAACACTGAGTTAGCAATAACCTCGCCAATACTGCCTTCATCTGTTGCAGTAATTATTAATTTACTGAGAGAGAGAAAGATGAGGAAAGCAGGAAAAGATTGGGGCTACAATTCTTTGGTTGTACCTCACTGTGACAAGCAGACAGCTGTTGCAAAATATTTTGTATACTTGGCCATATTGCTTAAATTGTCTTAGGAAAAAGACATCAACATTTGTAAAACTCAAATAATACTCAGTTTGTTCACCAAGCTCTTTCTTTCTGGTCTCAATAGTCTGGGTTATTATATGTATTATATTTAAATTATATTTAAAGTAAAACTGAAATAATTTTATTTCATTATAATGATTATTTATTTAATTTTTAATTTTTTTTTATATTATTTATTACATTATTATTTTATTTCACATTTCTCATCAGTTTAATTTGGTATACTAAAATAGCTAAAACTAAAACTGAAATAAATAAAAAACATAATAATAATAATACAAATTATACAGACATATTCCAAAATAATAAATGAACAAAGAAATTAATAATAAAAATGACAAAAACACACAACAAAAATGACCAAAACCTGAAATAAATTGAAAACAAATATATAAAAACAAAAAATTATTATATTAAAATATGAATAAAAAACTTAAAAGAGAGACATGTTTTATTGTAACTAAATAAGTAACTTGTAGCTTAGTATACTGTAAAAACATTTACATATTACAAGAAAAATGATTTTTCTACTTCAAAATTTCACATGAAATGTAATGTTACTTGCCATTTCTTTGTAAATATTTGTGAAATTTACTAGGAATTTCTGTGTATATAAGGTAGTACAATTATTATAGTATACTCCTTAATACTTACTTAATATTTTAAGGGTTTTGAGATTATTTTGAGATGAATATCTGGTAAATGTTTATTTCATCAGCTGTTAAGAGTACACTACTAGCCTATAGAGTTGAGTCATATTTTTGTAACAGCCACAGCTTGTCTGTATGGGCAAATATTCATCCACTACAAAGACCTATATATAAACGGAATCAATAGTAAATCGCAAGTGTTGAGCATTATGCAACAGATATTTTTAGAATTCTCTAGACTATTTTAAGTAAGCAGGATATATTAACATTGAACACATTTTTGGCAGGCATGTATTATGATACTAAGTGCGGCAGACAGTGCCTGAGCCCTCCCCAGCTCTACAGCGCCCCACAATTATTCAATGTAAATCTGTGGTGAGAAATGGAACTGCAGCTCTAATTGAGAGCCATTGGGGTAGATTTGAGGCTGCCCCACTTATTTTCACCTTACATAAACCTCGCTCCAGATCAAGACGATATCAGTCTTCTTCAGCTAAGTGTATATTAGTCACCACCAGACAGTTATGGATGTACACGACAGACTCAGTGATGGCCGAGTAGAACTGTTTCAGCAGCTCCTGTGGCAGGTTGAATTTCCTCAGCTGGCGAAGGAAGTATAGCCTCTGCTGGGCCTTTTTAGCAATGGAGTCTATAGCCCCTTTCGCACCGGAGGAACCTTTTCATAGTTCCTAGAACAATTGGTGGAAGTACCCGGATGCTTGCGCGTTCGCACTGCAGGAACTAGGAACGATTTTAGTTCTAGGAACTCCTTTTACGGGAACTAAATTAGCTCCTACTTCAGAGGAAAAAATGTTTGTCTCGCAAAGAAGAAAGTATTTAGAGCGCACGAAAATCAATTTTGCATTTAAAATAAGTTTTTGGATGTGTGCAGACTCTTTTGCACGTACAACGTTTCACTAGCTTGCTCACCTGATGCCCGCTGCCCTCAGTGCTCACTAAATGCCAACAGCTCGCTTGCTCAACACAGCCCAGCGTTACAATATGCCATAATTCCAGCCAATCAGAGACGAGGCTGCTAAATTCTGATTGGCTGCCTTGACAACCACTCACAGCATTTCTTGCATTACCACGACAGCAGAAGAGGAAAAATACAGTGCATGCATAATTATTATGCAAGTTGATATTCTGATCATATTTTTTTCCAAGCACATTTTACCAATTCCAAACGACATCAATCTTAATAACTACTATTAATATTTTATTTAATAATTTGTAATTGATATATAATTATTCATGAAGGCTGGAAGTGAAAAATGTCTTATATTCAGGTGTGCATAATTATTAAGCAGATTTTCTTTTACAGATAAAATGAGCCAAAAAAGAGATTTAAAATTATATATAGATTATAAGTGATTAAATACAAGATTAATAGTGGTTATTAAGATTGATGTTGTTTGGAATTGGTAAAATGTTCTTGGAAAAAAAATATAATCAGAATATCAACTTAATTATGCATGCACTGTATTTTTCCTCTTCTGCTGTCGTGGTAATGCAAGAAATGCTGTGAGTGGTTGTCAAGGCAGTCAATCAGAATTTAGCAGTCTCGTCTCTGATTGGCTGGAATTATGGCATATTGTAATGCTGGGTTGAGCAAGCGAGCTGTTGGCATTTAGAGAGCACTGAGGGCAGGCATCAAAACTTATTTTAAATGCAAAATTGATTTTAGTGCGCTCGAAATACTTTTTTCTTTGCGAAACTAACGTTTTCTCCACAAAACTCAGATCGCGCGCGTGCAAAATGCACTTTTGTGCGCTCAAAATATGATCTTTCGCACACAGAATTGTGGCAGAGATCAAAGCCAATATAAACCCGCGCTATAGGAACTACCAGTGACGTATGTTTACGTTGATTGGCTGAATGCATGTGGGAAAACGCCGGAACCCGTCATTTTTAAAAAGCCAGATAAACACACAACAGTTTATTATTCACTGAGCAGTTTACAGTAGGCTACAAGATGGAAAACAGCAATACATGGACCAACGCCGAAGCACTTCTAAACATTTATGCTACGGAGGAAATTCAACGCGATTTTGAAGGAACCAAGCGAAACATGAGAATTTTCGCCTGTATTTTTGCTCAGCTACCGGGATTGGGCATCCATCACACGGCAAAGCAGTGCCGCAAAAAAAATCAAGAAACTAAAACAGAACTACAAAAAAATTTAATTATCACTCCATCACGAAACCCAGTATATACATCAAAAACACAGCTCCGATCACGGTGTCCTCCATTCTTTTGTTGTTTACGTTGTTGAATGCTGCACTTATGTAGTTAACTTGACTACTTAAATTTGTAAGGGAATTAATTATTATTAATTCATTACACATCAAACATATATATATATATATATATCTATACGGCATAACACATACAGTGGATACATTTTCACTACTTATGAGTTTAAACGATTGTCTGTGTACGTTCTATTTCTTTGTCTGTGACAAAAGGAGTTTCAGTCAGGGCAGGAAGCAGGTGGTCACAAGACATGTGACAGTCACGCTGTATATCCCGTGCTTGCAGGCCTGAGGGCATCAGTTAATTTACTCATCCTTTTCCTGTTTGGACATAATGGTTCCATCCATTGGTGGTCACAAGACATCGGGGTTTCTATATGTTGTGAACTGGCTTTTCAGTCCTGATACAAAGAAAGCTTTGTTGACTCCTGACTGAATTAATTCGAAGCCTCGTGATGGTGATTCAATGGCGTATCAGTGTCCCGTTCATGAAATCCCTACACTTATATGATGTTGCTGTCCGCTGGCTTACGTCACTTCTGAGTTCCTGTTGGCGGTGCGAATGCAACCAGGAAAACAGCCCGGGGGAACCTAAAGTTCTCAGGGAACTACCCGACCGTCTAGTTCCTATAACTTAGAACTATGCGGTGCGAAAGGGGCTATTGTGAGTGTCCCACTTCAGGTCCTGAGAGATCGTGGTGCCCAAGAACCTGATTGACTCTACTGCAGCTACAGTGCTGTTAATGATGGTGAGTGGGGGGAGTGAAGGGGGGTTTCTCCTGAAGCCAACTATCATCTCTACTGTTTTGAGCGTGTTCAGCTCCAGGTTGTTAAGACTGCACCAGACAACCAGCTCTTTAACCTCCTGTCTGTAAGCAGACTCATCTCTATTGTGGATGAGGCCGATGATGGTAGTGTCATCTGCAAATTTCAGGAGCTTGACAGAGGGGTCTTTTGCAGTGCATTCGTTTGTATACAGGGAGAAGAGCAGTCGGGAGAGCACACATTCATGAGGGGCAACAGTGCTGATCGTGAGAGTCCTGGATGTGAGTTTACCCAGCCTCACTAGTTGCTGCCTGCCTGTTAGGAAGCTAGTGATCCACTGACAGATTGGGGTGGGCACGGAGAGCTGGGTCAGTTTGGCTGAGAGAAGGTCAGGCATGATGGTATTGAAGGCTGAACTGAAGTCCACAAATAAGATCCTTGCATAATTCCCAGGTCTGTCGAGGTGTTGCAGGATGTAATGCAGTCCCATGTTGACTGCATCATCCATCGACCTGTTTGCTCTGTAGGCAAAATGAAGAGGATCCAGCAAGGACCCAGTGATGTCCTTCAGGTAGGCCAAGACCAGTCTCTCAAATGACTTAATGTCCACAGATGTAAGAGCGACAGGTCTGTAGTCGTTGAATCCAGTGAGTTTGTTTTTTTTGGGGACCGGAATGATGGTGGAGGGTTTGAAGCAGCAGGGAACTTCACACTGCTCCAGTGATCTGTTGAAGATCTGTGTAAAGATGGGGGCCAGTTGGTTAGCACAGACTTTTAGACAGGCAGATGAAACAACGTCTAGGCCTGAAGCTTTCCTAGACTTCTATCTTCTGAAGACCGGTTCACATCCTCAACACATACCTTAAGCACAGGTTGAATGGTGGGTGAGGGAGGGAGTGGGGTTGCAGGGGTGGTAGGTGAATGTGTGAAGTGCAGATCAGAGCGGATGGGGGGGGTAGACTATCCTTTTCAAATCTTCAGTAAAACATTCGGATTGTCAGCCAGTTGTCGATTCTTCGCAGAATGTGTGAAGTGCAGATCAGAGTGGGTGTGGGGGTGGTGTCTTGTACTTAGGGATGTTCCTCAGACCAGTCCATACTGATGACGGGTCGTTGGCTGAAAAGCTTTTCAAAGTAGGTTTTTATAGCCACTCTGATCTCCTTTGTTAGTCTGTTTCTGGCCTGGTTGTACAAGATTTTATCCCCACTTCTGTAAGCATCCTCTTTGGCATGACGAAGCTGTTTGAGTTTCCCAGTAAACCTCGGTTTATCATTATTGAATGATAGGAATGTCCTGGTAGGGATGCCCATATCCACACAGAAACTGATATATGAAGTTACAGTCTCTGTGAGCTCGTTCAGATCGGTGGCAGCAGCTTCAAAATCACTCCACTCAGTGCCGTCGAAGCAGGCTTGTAAATCCCGCTCCGCTTCATTAGTCCATCTTTTAACAGTCCTCAGTACAGGTTTAGCTGATTTCAGTTTCTGCCTGTAGGTCAGTATAAGATGAACTAGGCAGTGATCAGAGAGCCCCAAAGCAGCCCGTGGGACAGAGTGATATGCATCCTTTATTGTGATGTAACAGTGATCCAATATATTACTGTCTCTGGTGGGACATTTAATGTGCTGTTTGTATTTTGGCAGTTCACGGGAAAGATTTGATTTGTTAAAATCTCCAAGAATGATTAAAAGATAGTCCGGGTACTGTTGCTCTGTTTCAGTTATTTGTTCAGCCAGTTGTTGCTGCGCTGCACTCACGCACGCGACTAGAGGGACATAAACATTCACAAGAATGAAAGAGGAAACTCCCGCGGCAAGTAGAAAGGTTTACAGTTTATGAAGAGTGCCTCTAAGTTAGGAGAGCATATCTTTTTCAGAGTTGTGACATGTGAAGACCAACTTTCTTTGATATAGAAACACAATTCACCACCTCTCGTTTTCCCCATTAACTCCCCATTGCTCTGAACAGCTGGAAGCCCGGCAGATGAAGCGCACTGTCCAGAATGGCTTCACTCAGCCTGGTTTCATTGAAGCACAGTGGAGCAGATTTTGAAAAGTCCTTGTTGATGCGGGTGAGGAGAAGTAATTAATCCGTTTTGTTAGGAAGGGAATGGACATTTGCAAGATGAATGCTTGGGAGCACAGTTTGAAAGCCGCGCTCATGGAGCTTAACCAGCGGCTTCCCTGTTCTGCGTCTGAACGCACGTTTGAACAGCATAGCTGTACCTTTGACCAGAATGTCCAACAAAACATCTGAATAATAGAGTTGGGGTACTCGGACTCGAGTCCAGTCTCGAGTAGTTTTTTAAAGGACTCGGACTTGTCACAGACTCAGATGCATTTTTACTCGGACTTGACTCGGACTCGGAAAATATGTCCAACCGAGTCCAGGGAAAGTTGACGGAAATGTCACTGACTCGATGCATTATCACGAAAGTGATATTCAGTTTTTGCATGTGCTTTTAAGTTTTGTCCAGTACTTGAAAGCCGACGGGTTTCTGTGCTCACACACCGAAAGCGCGCTCACAGAATAACACGCCTCTCAGTCAGTGTGCGAATGCTGAGTACTTTCGCTTAAGTTCTCTTAAGTTCTGTTATTGCTACACACTTACACGAAAAGTTATGTCTAAATGCCCGTCTTGGAGACTATTCATGTAAATGCAGTCGGTTTTGTCTTAAGTGAACTTGAACAGTTGGGAGAAATATGGACGTGTCAAAATATTTGATCTATGCATCAGATCTTAAAGCAACAGCGTAAACCTGCCGCCGACTGCGTCATAAATGTTAATCAAACAAAAGAAAAGGAGAAAATCACTCACTGCTCTTGACTGAATCACTTATTAACTTTAACAAGTCCAACTGATGGACACTTCGGGATGATGAGGCAGAAGGGCACTTCAAGAAACAGTTGTTTGGTCCCCTACACCCTTCGAAGTTCTCACCCTTTGACCCTTTGAAGGGATTAGGGCATAGGGATGAGCCCTTCTGAATGGAACACAGGGACAGCTATTCACTGACACGCTTCACTTGGCAGTGCATATGCATACCTGCCGGCAACCCACCAAAATAAAAGCTTGCTGGTTATTGTTGTTTTGAAATTATGAAAATTCATATAAAAGAAGTTGATATTAGCATTGCATTTTAAGTGTACTATAAAATAACAGTATTTTTATTTTATACTCAATTTATTTTTATAATAGCATTATCACATTGATTATTTTGTTTATTATTTTATTTGTTTAATTAAAATACAAAATAAATAAATGCAGTAATACTATTATCACTATTAATAATTATTTTATTTTTATGGTTATATTTAATTGTCACAGTACAGAAGGAGACCAGTGACGGAGAGGTAAAGTAAACAGAGAGCTTTATTGAACAGGTGCTGGGAGAGAGAGAGAGAGAGAGAGGGAGAGCAAACGGGTTAGAGCAACAGTCTATGGAATGGATCGGGCTCACGTGATGACGGGTTCCTTTGCGGATCGTGCTGAAGAGGATGGCACAGAGACAGGAAGGTATCAGGATGGAGTCCGGGTACAGTGTGCGATGCGGTAGTGAGGAGGAAGTTCAAGCTTGTATGTGACTTCATTGATCTGCCTCCGGATGGTGAATGGTCCGATATAGCGGGGACAAGAGAGTTTTCTGCGTACTCAGCCCAGGGAAGGTAGAGGCTCCAGCGGTTCTGGTTTTAGTGGCAATAGCTACGGAGGTATCTCCCGATCTCTTGGATCTTGCGCTCAGTCTGGCCGTTGGACTGTGGGTGATATCCGGAGGTGAGGCTTACTGATACGCCAAGGAGATGGAAGAAGGCCCTCCAGACCCGGGAGATGAACTGAGGCCCACGATCGGAGACGATATCCTCCGGGATGCCGAAGTTGCGAAAGACTTGGTGGAATAACTGTGTAGCGGTTTCCATGGCCGTGGGTAATTTTCTGAGGGGGAGAAGTTTACATCCTTTTGAGAATCGGTCGACAACCACGAGAATATATGTATGGGATTCGGACTCAGGGAGATCGGTGACGAAGTCGACTCCGATGTGGGACCAGGGTCGGTGAGGTATGGGAAGGGGTACCAGTTTGCCTTGAGGTAGGTGACGGGGAGATTTGGTGATGGCACAGACTGAGCATCCTTGGACAAAGCGCCGGACTTCTCGCGCCATAGCGGGCCACCAATAGCGGGATTCGAGGAGCGAGAGGGTTTGCTGGCTGCCTGGATGTCCAGAGCCCGGAGAGGAATGCAGCGAGTCCAGAAGGGTATTGCGGAGAGTGGATGGGACATAGACCTTCCCTTCTGGACCTCCCAGCGGAGCTGGTTCGGAGTGGGTGGCCTGGCGGAGCTCTTCGTCGAGCGTCGATTGAATGGGACCCACAATGAGGGCTGGCGGGAGAATGATCTCCGGGGGTATTACCCGTTCGGTGGCCTGAGGAAGGCGGGACAGAGCGTCTGCTCGGGTGTTCTTGGGGCCAGAAGCTCGCGGTTCCCGATGTCATAATTCTGCTCCGCCGAAGTATGCACAGGGATGGAGGCTGGGAGGCTCTCCAGACTGCTGGGAGAGCACCGCTCCTACTCCTACGGTGGACGCATCCATGGTTTGTGAGTTGAGGGTCCGGTAATCAATACAACGCCGCAAGCCTCCGTCCTTCTTGCCCACAAAGAAGAAACCTGAAGCGGCCGGTGAGGTGGAGGGCCGGACGAAGCCTTGCTGGAGAGCCTCCTTAATATACTCCTCCATTGCTCCTTGCTCCGGGATGGACAAAGGGTACACCCTACCCTTAGGGAGTTGAGCTCCAGGCAGCAAATCTATGGCACAGTCCCACGGCCAATGAGGTGGTAGTTTCGTTGCGGCCCGCTTGCTGAACACATCCTGGAACGCCCGGTATTCCCAGGGAATGCTGTGTGGTTCCGTGGGTTTAGGGTTCTCGATGGAGGTGGCACAGACAGGGAGGAAACCAGGTGACAGGGGAAGAACTTGGGACATACAGTGCTGCTGACAGTACTCACTCCAGTGAATAACTTCTTTGGTGCTTCAGTTAATGATGGGTGCGTGTTGGGTTAGGGATCGGTGAGATGCAATTAATGATACAGTCATTCTAGTCAAGGTAGCAATTTGAGGGCTGAGCTGGATAGTACTCACCGAGGGTCGTGAGGGACGGATAGGACACGAGCGAATCAAGTGTCCCTGCTCCCCACAATACAGACACAGT
>NW_015549641.1:366933-375192 GCF_001515605.1 Sinocyclocheilus anshuiensis
CCTTAGGGAGTTGAGCTCCAGGCAGCAAATCTATGGCACAGTCCCATGGCCGATGAGGTGGTAGTTTCGTCGCGGCCCGCTTACTGAACACATCCTGGAACGCCCGGTATTCCCAGGGAATGCTGTGTGGTTCCGTGGGTTCGGGGCTCTCGATGGAGGTGGCACAGACAGGGAGGAAACCAGGTGACAGGGGAAGAACTTGGGACATACAGTGCTGCTGACAGTACTCACTCCAGTGAATAACTTCTTTGGTGCTTCAGTTAATGATGGGTGCGTGTTGGGTTAGGGATCGGTGAGATGCAATTAATGATACAGTCATTCTAGTCAAGGTAGCAATTTGAGGGCTGAGCTGGATAGTACTCACCGAGGGTCGTGAGGGACGGATAGGACACGAGCGAATCAAGTGTCCCTGCTCCCCACAATACAGACACAGTCCGGTGGTTATCCTCCGCGAACGCTCCGCATGGGTGAGATGGTACGCATCCACTTGCATGTGTTCTGGTGCTGGAGCCGGTGAGGCGGATGTGCTCGGTGAGGCAGGTGGCTGGATCGGGGTACAGGCCAGGAGATGTGGGCAGATCTTGATAGCCTTTTGAATGAAACTCTCTAATCCCACGGTGTCGTCAAATATCACCATTTGAAGGCGAATGTCAGCGTTTAGCCCTTGCCGGAACGCAATCAGTAAGGCCACTTCGTTCCATCCACTCGCCACCACCAGAGTGCGGAATTTAATGGCATACTCGCTCACGGAGGCCTTGCCTGGACGGATACGGAAGAGCTGGTCATGCACGGATATCTCAGCCGTGGTGTGACTAAACACCTCCTTGAAGTGGGCGGTGAACGTAGATAGAGTGCGAAGAGCCTGAGTGTTACTTTCCCACATGGACTGGGCCCAGTGAAGAGCGCGGCCAGCGAGATGAGAGATCACGAAGGCCACCTTGGCACGGTCATTGGGAAAGGCTTGTGACTGCATCTCGAAGTATAGGGAACATTGTAATAAGAAGCCACCACAATCCGCCGCCTCACCGGAGAAGATAGCGGGCCGTGCCATGGGACTGTGGGAGGCAGATTTAGAGAAACAAAGTTAGCATCTAGTTAGTTTCCAGAAGTTAGCACAGTTTGACCAACAATTGTCTGTCAACTATTTTAATAACAACAACAACAATAATAATTATTAAATAGGTTTGTTGTATTTGTCACAGTACAGAAGGAGACCAGGGACGGAGAGGTAAAGTAAACAGAGAGCTTTATTGAACAGGTGCTGGGAGAGAGAGAGAGAGAGAGGGAGAGCAACAGTCTATGGAACGGAAGGGATCAGGCTCACGTGATGACAGGTTCCTTTGCGGATCGGGCTGAAGAGGATGGCACAGAGACAGGAAGGTATCAAGATGGAGTCCGGGTACAGTGAGTCAGGTAAGGAGTAGCATAGTGAACTCAAGACCAGATGAAGTGTGACTGCAGTGACTGTGCATTTAAACTAGTGCTGATGAGATGGTGACAGGTGTGGCTGATTAGTACTCCGGTGATTGTTAACGGGTGGGTGTGTGAGATGATTGGGCCTGACGAGGCTGGACTCTCCCTGACATTAATATGTGCAGTGTGAGTACCAAACCAAATCTCCAGGTGCTATCATGAGAATCAGGCCGAAAAACTTATGTGCACCTCTGATAACTTAATAACTTAAATTATTCTTAACAGGGTATATCCAATAAAAGAGAATAGTATGGAAATTGTATTAGTTAGAATTCAGGGACATGATAATTAAAGCTTAAAACAGAAAATATGGAGTAGAAACTCAACCTTTAAATATGAAAATATCACATCCATTTTTGCCATACTTTTTTCAGCCATGGAAGTATGCAAAGTAACCATTCCTTGATGAGCTGTAGCGAGTGTGTGCTTGAGTATGGTGCGATGCATATGTGAGTGATGTCTGGAAGGTCTCCAGCAGTCCTGGCCAGAGTTAAAGGTGCAGATGGAAACTCACTGTAACAAGCCAAGCAATAAATTAGCCTGCTAACATTAGCACACATCTTAATGATTCACTCCAGCACTTAACCTCAGGGTTCAAACTTTTGCAAAGCCACTGCCAAATTGAGTGCGCTTATGTTATTTTAGTTTTCTTATACTGTATGGCTGCCGCAAGTACCAGGAGGACTGTATCTGTGTTAGTTGGTGTGAATGTGTGTTTCAGAAAACGTTATCAACCAAATGCTCCAGTAATAAGGAGTCAATATATGTTGCATGGCAGAGAAATTAAATAATCAAGGTGCCTTTCATAAAAAATAATTTGAGATGTTCAGGTTAGCAGCCATAATAATTGTAATAAATAAATCACTGATAATTCAGTTCCATTCTAAAAATAAAATATGAATTGCGTGTGGAGGTGCTCTACGTCACACTGAAGCCATTAATCTTAAGTTTGAACCCTTTACTGGAGAAGATTGAGGAGTAAAGAGCAGGAACTGTAGTTGAGGAATGATAAGATGTGTGCGTATGCACCTGTGCTTTAGAAATCACCAGGAACAGGTGAGAGACCTGTGCTGTACCCCACTGTTCACTGAGCTCTGCAGTGCAGGTGTGTTCTATTCTGGGCTGCTACATGAGTCTGGCTCCAGGCCCACTGTCAGATTTGGCTCTGCTGTCGGGGATATATCTAATGGGAGGGTCTGTGACATTTACAATAGTGTCAGTGAGAAGAACAGGTGTGCGATGCAGCTGTACAGGTAAAGACAGAGACAAAGAGATTTAGTAGAAGGATACAGAGAAAAATGAAGGAAAACAAAAAGTTTATATTAATTACAGGGATTGTTCACCCAAATACGAAAGTTATTTCATTATTTATTCACCCCCATGTTATTCCCCAAGTGATGAGGTACAGTATGATCAGCTTCAAATGGAGTTGAATATACTGAAGAGGTGGGAATAGCTGTATTGTGGACCCAGTGCTGAGAACAGGTGTATTCCAGATATCATGCGGTTTCTAGGTCAAAGAATGGAGTGGCTTTTGCAGCATTTCTGTTTGCAGAATTCTTTTTTTTTTCTGTAACATCTGGAGGATTGTGTTCAACTAATTGCATATAATATAAAATGATACATTTTTATTTAATTCCAATTAACATGCAGCTGACTGTCTGAAAACATTATATTCAGTTCACACGTAACTATATTATTTTAAAGTATATATTTAATGTGATATATACTCTGTTATGCTAAAGTGTTACTTTACCTCTGCTTTACTTGTTCGTGTGCATACAGTACAGCATGACTGTAATATATATTAAAATCATATTATATAAAATATATAAAATTACATATAAAATTTGAGCACTGTAATAAGTGATGTTGCTTTTTAGTTACCTTTTTGATTGTTTTAATGCAAAATAATTAGCATGAGATTATTTCACAGGCAACTCAGATGCTAATAAGATGAGCAATGATAACAATTAATAAATGTGTTAAGTACATCAGGAATTATTTTTATTTTGCAATAACTAATATTTATAGGTTATCTTAAATAAATAATTAAATAAATACATATATACACGCATACTGGTTTGGCTTAACATTTTAATTTATATGAATCCTGCTGGGTTGCAAACTCTTAAGTCACTTTGTACAAGTCACTTTCTACAGTGCAGGTTAAAAATGTCCTCCCAGCAGGTGCCTCAATAATTTGCTTTAAAGTCATCTTGGTGTGTAATTGGTCTCTGTGGTGATAGTTATTGTGATTTGCATATGCTGCTATTCTCTGGAAAGTTTGTCAGCAGTTAATCACTGCCATAATGACTCGCTTAAACCAGTGACCGCACCGCTGCCATGGCAATTAGAGGTCTACATGTACCTTTTTCTGTCCAGCTTGCTTTTAGCAATCCCAAAACACACTCACTCGCACCCAATCTTGCTAGAGTTATCTCAATTTTTACAGCTTATTGCTCTTTCATTCTCTGCCTTGCTGAAGGATTTGCTCATCCAAAAATAGAAATGCTACCTTCATTTACTCACCATCATGTCATTCCAAATCTGTATGACTTATTTTTTTGTTTTTTGCATGAAACACAAAAGGTGCATTTAATACCAAGTCTATGTGATAGGGCTGTCAAGTTCCAAAACGTCAAAAAAGCATCATGGACATAGATCATGGGACTTTCTGTACCAGAAAGAAAGAAAGTCATACGGTTTGGAATGACTTGAGGATGAGTAAATGATTACAGAATTTTAATTTCTTCATGAACTGGCCTTTTAAACAGTGATGGCCGAGGTAAATCCAATCCAGGCTGTCAGTTTCCTCAGATTTTGTGTGGTATTTTAGTCTTGCTGCTCTCTCTACATACTCTTTCTTTCCCCTTCTGATTTGGAGTGAAAGATTGTACCAGAACTACTGAACAGATCTCTGGCTATGTGAATGGTTATGATATGAGCTAGCCTGAAGCACAGGAAGCTCATGAATACAGCGGTACAGCCTGCAGTTTTTCCTTGCCTGTTCATAGCATCATTTACCAGGGAAAAATTACAAACAAGCAGCACATTTACAACAGATTTGCCCAACAGCAGCTAGATTCCTGAAGAACGAGCAGCCTCCATGAAGTGTTTCAGAGCTTCGGGTGGGAAAAAATAACAGGTCTTTAATCAGAACGCTTCTGCTAATTGATTTTTATAAATTCGGTTTTCGGTTTTCAACATGCTTAACCCACTGATGGATATTATTCCCAAAGAAGTTTCTTTCTTATCTTGCTTATGAACAGTGTGCAGTTCGTTTGTTATTTTTAAATGTATTTTGAATGTAAGATGAGTTAAATATGGCATAATTGGTGGGATTATATCTCTTATAACTCCCGTAGAAACCTATACAAAGGGGTTATTGTCACCACTTATTTAAGGTGCCAAAATTAAACACACAGTAAACAACAATAGCACCATTATTTAAAAACCAACCCATGACATAACATCACAAACTTGTAGAACTTTTTGAGAGTGGCCGAGCCTTCGGCAACTTTACTTGCCTGGAGGCTAAAGGGAAAGTTCACCCAAAAATGAACATTTAGTCATCATTTAATCACCTCCTGTCATTCCAAACTTGGAGAAATCTCTGTTTTCCATAGAAAAAAAGGGAGAAAGTTGGTTGCTATTCTCCTTACAATTTCAATGATAAGCTTCACATGCAAAAAAAAAAAAAAAAAGGCACCATGAAAGAATCATGGAAGTGCCAGTCCTCCCTTTATGCAAAGTATGCAAGTTGCATAGAGTGAAGTTTTTGGCAGAATATGGGAAGTTTGATTCAGAGTAGTTCAGCAGAGTTGTGAGCGATGAATCACAATAAAACACAACTTGCATGGTGATGCTCCAGAGCGATGTCTTTGAAGATCTGGTGAGAAATATAGTAATTAATGCATCTCTATCATAGTGAAGCATGAAGGAAAATGTTCCATGATGTGAGGAGCCTTTTTGGCTGCTGATACTGCTGAGCTGCTTCACTGTGAAAAGTCAATTAATGATTGAAAGGATAGGAGATTATTGCATAATGTCTTGTTTCCCACAATTGTACAGTTGTTATCAAAAGTGATCAGATGTTATTTTTCAACAAGAAAATACTCCTGCCCACACTGCAAGAAGTGGCTTGAGAACAATTCCATCAGGCTCATGTTTTGTCCTAGTCCGAATCCATGAACCCTAGGAATATTTGGTCACACATTAAATTCCAACTAAATGGGAGACATTTTTCAGCTACTCATGAACTGTTTGAAGCCATCAGTATTGAGTGGAACAACATCGACTCTTCTTCCTGTAAAAAGCTGTCTGCAAGTTTACCCACACAGCTTAAACATTTCAAGAAATAAAGGGAAAGGCTATGCTGTATTACGTTACAGTATTTTTGCAATTCTTGCTAATTTCCTGACCAGTGATTTATGGTTAAAATTGTAAAATGTACACTATTAAAAGCTAAACATCAGTCCAATCCGATAAGGAATCATTTAGGCCAGTTTGTGAAATGGATCGACCGATACATTGAAGAGATTAGACTCAAAAGAACAAAAGATACAGAAACCAGACATTGCTATATCTTTCATGAACTACACCATTAAGAATGTATGAAGATTTTCAGCGATTAAATACTTAATTTTCGGTCTGTTTGTCACACAAAGATATCATATGACTACAGAAGACATGAAATGCAAACATACAAGTTGCATGGAGCAGTACTTGTATGCTTTGCTTTCATTAGGGAGCTTAACGTTTCCAATCGTCATTGACCTTTATTATACTGAGAAAGTGTGGACAGGATATTCTGCAAAATGTAACTTTTGTGGTCTACTGAAGTAAGAAAGGCATACAGGTAGAATTGATTCAAGTTAATTTCTGTTCTTGTATAAGTAAAAAAAAAAAAGAAAAAAAAAAAAAAAGATAAATTCACCTACGATTCACCTTAGACAGAGCATTTGTTGTGTCATCATTACTGCACCAAGGTATAGTGAAATTGCTAAATGTAGTTCATTCAGACGGTTAAATTCCCTTTCCAAAAGGCCACAAAAAAGCATTTTAATTAGGAAAAACATCTTGGACCATTGCATTTCAGTGTGCACTGAAACATATTTTATTGGTAGCATGATAAATGTGTAGGACTATTAGAAATGAAATAGTTAGTGTGCATCATTTTTCAAAATAGCTTTGCTTTTTCCATCTGCTATTTTGGCTCTGAATACCGTATGTTAAAGCAGCAAGAAATTAAACAGATGGCTGAATAACACACCTTGTACATTCAGATTAAAAAGAAACAAAGTGAAAAAGACCATGTACTTGTTGATCTTTTCCTAAACTATATGAAGAGTTTAAGTTGTGCACTAGTAATTTTTGTATAAATAAATGTTTTTAAGTTTAATCTGTTATGTGTTTCTTACAATTGATTCTAAACCAAAACTGAATTCTGCATACAATAAAGTTAACATTTTATAATTTTTCCAAAGTTCATGGCCAAAATAGCCAGATATTTTGCCGTTAGTCAAAGGTCTTGTTACATGAGACTCAGGCAACTCATAATGTAATAACTGCACACAATGTAAAAACTGCACATAATGTAATAAGTATTACATTATTATTGTAATAAAATGTTCATAATGTAATAATTTTCTCAAAACATAATAAAATCTTGAGCTCATAATGTAATAATAATTTTTAAATGTAATAATTTTTCACATAATGTAATAGGTTATTGTATGAGAAATGTATTACACTAGGAACACACTGTGGCAACTTATAATGTAATAACAGTTCATAAGGTAATACCAGCACATAATTTAAAACAATTATTATTATGTTTATAATATCAGAATTATCTTTCAATATAATACATTTGAGCACAAAACAATCATATTTTTATTAAAAGAAAATTAGGCTTATTAGGCTACATTGTGAACTTTTAATTTGTTTTTTATAAAAAGCTTACTAATTTTGTGATTATGACATGCTTAATTTTTGAGATATAGGCCTGGTTTCACAGACAGGGTTTAGACTAAACCAGGATTAGGCCACAGTTCAATTAGGACATTTAAGTAATTTTTTATAAACGTGCTTTAGAAAAAACATCACTGGTGTGCATTTTGAGACAAAATACAGGCACTGATATATTTTAAGATGAGTCAGAGCAAGTTTCTTTCAGTTGAAACAGTTGATTAAAATTTTAACCGGGGGATTAAATGGTTGTTATAAAAACCTGTTTATATTCTACACAAATGTATAGGCCTAATGTATTTTGTATTTAGGCAAAATGATTAGACGGTTTTATCTTCCTGAAGTAAATGTCACGTAACTGACACATTCTTCACAGGCTGTTATACTGATGATTTCCCTGGTTAAAACCGCTTATGGGCACAGAATATGTGATTGTAAGTTGTATTTTATTTTTTAAACATATCCTCTGACGTACATTCACGTTATAACTTGTATTAAAGTGAAGAATTGTCCATTGTGCTCCGTGCTGCCATTGCCTGAGGCAGATAACACAATCTATCCCAGACTACATTAGATGGAAACTTTTATTTGTTTTTTTCCCCCAAATTTGTTCATAAAAATGCCTTCAATTCAAGGACATAGAAATTAGTAGGGGCGCAACTGAATTGTTCCTAGCAATAATTTTGATAAATTAAAATATATTTATATGTAACCACTGTCGTTGTCATAATACCACGGACATTATCTGAGATGTTAAAGTCCACATGAAATCAAAATTTACAATATTTATTTTGTTAGCGCACATTGCTAGTC
>NW_015549641.1:377593-405054 GCF_001515605.1 Sinocyclocheilus anshuiensis
AAGTATTACAGTATTATTGTAATAAAATGTTCATAATGTAATAATTTTCTCAAAACATAATAAAATCTTGAGCTCATAATGTAATAATAATTTTTAAATGTAATAATTTTTCACATAATGTAATAGGTTATTGTATGAGAAATGTATTACACTAGGAACACACTGTGGCAACTTATAATGTAATAACAGTTCATAAGGTAATACCAGCACATAATTTAAAACAATTATTATTATGTTTATAATATCAGAATTATCTTTCAATATAATACATTTGAGCACAAAACAATCATATTTTTATTAAAAGAAAATTAGGCTTATTAGGCTACATTGTGAACTTTTAATTTGTTTTTTATAAAAAGCTTACTAATTTTGTGATTATGACATGCTTAATTTTTGAGATATAGGCCTGGTTTCACAGACAGGGTTTAGACTAAACCAGGATTAGGCCACAGTTCAATTAGGACATTTAAGTAATTTTTTATAAACGTGCTTTAGAAAAAACATCACTGGTGTGCATTTTGAGACAAAATACAGGCACTGATATATTTTAAGATGAGTCAGAGCAAGTTTCTTTCAGTTGAAACAGTTGATTAAAATTTTAGTCTGGGATTAGGTTTAAGCCTTGTCTGTGAAACCGGGGGATAGTCATTTAAATGGTTGTTATAAAAACTTGTTTATATTCTACACAAATGTATAGGCCTAATGTATTTATAATTTTGGCAAAATGATTAGACGGTTTTATCTTCCTGAAGTAAATGTCACGTAACTGACACATTCTTCACAGGCTGTTATACTGATGATTTCCCTGGTTAAAACCGCTTATGGGCACAGAATATGTGATTGTAAGTTGTATTTTATTTTTTAAACATATCCTCTGACGTACATTCACGTTATAACTTGTATTAAAGTGAAGAATTGTCCATTGTGCTCCGTGCTGCCATTGCCTGAGGCAGATAACACAATCTATCCCAGACTACATTAGATGGAAACTTTTATTTGTTTTTTTCCCCCAAATTTGTTCATAAAAATGCCTTCAATTCAAGGACATAGAAATTAGTAGGGGCGCAACTGAATTGTTCCTAGCAATAATTTTGATAAATTAAAATATATTTATATGTAACCACTGTCGTTGTCATAATACCACGGACATTATCTGAGATGTTAAAGTCCACATGAAATCTAAATTTACAATATTTATTTTGTTAGCGCACATTGCTAGTCTTAAGGTCAACAATTAATCTGTGCAAGTTAATCCTCTGAAAAAAAATGTTTGCTTTGGTAATCTTTAATCAAAATCTGATCATTTGCTTCATATATACACAAATAACAGCAGACATATTTTGACTGTCCCTTATACTGGGCTGCTTATACTTTATTTTAAGTATAATTATATAATTATAACAATATTACAATAGTTTTGGTCAGTTTATAATGTAATAAATGTATCATAATGTAATAATTGTTATTACATTATGAGCTCAAGATTTTATTATATTTTGAGAAAAAAACGTCCGCACAGTTCTTATGGATTCATGGCCTCACATATTCAGATTTAAATGTCTGTGCCTTGCGGTTTTACTTTTGGAAGTGTACTTTCAGGTGAATTCTAATTGGATCTAGATTCAGAATAAGGATAAAGATCTAGTCTGAAATGGGTCAGGGTCTTAGAGGGTCTGGTCTTTACAACATTACTAATGCACAACACCAATGCTAAAATGTCACTGATATTAGCATATATATTGCATATTTTGGAATGAGAAAGGGCATTTTGTTGACTATATTTAAGGTGTGAATGTGTCCTTAACCCAAAATCACACACGCCGCTGCACAAAGGGCATCTCTGACAGAAGGTGAAATCCCTTGTTTCCTTCTAAATGACCCTAATAACCAACAGTAATGTTTCAGATCTGCCTCCAGCCCCAGGGCCAAACAGTGGCCACAAGAAATTTGCTGAAAATAGACATTTTTTTTTCTTTCTCTCTCTAACACACACACACACACACACACACACACACACACACACACACACACACCCTCACTCACACTCACACTGTCTCTATTCCTGTAACGGTTTCAAATACACACACACACTCAGTAACAATATTAACAATATTACATGTAACAATATTTATGTATGGGCTTTCCTTCATATAATATAGATATATACTGTAGATATAATAAATATAGATCTAATTATTGTTGTTATCTATTAATTTTTGAATTTACTGTTTTACAAGAAAGGCAGAAAAATAGTAAAGCACTTTATTATTATTATTTTTTTTATTCAGGTGCCCAATCAATAACAGTCAATAACAACAGAGACTGTGAAAAAGTACATAAAAACAATGCCAGCAAGAATGCAAGCTATTATCAAGGCCAAAGGAGGTCATACAAGTTTTTTTTTTTGTTATAATGTGTGAATAAAGACTATTTAGTTGTTTCAGTTTGTTGTTTGCCTAAAAAATAACAATATTTTTTTTTTTTCGTTTTAAACATGTTTTTGACAGATTCCTAAAATATTTGTGTTTTCTCTTTTTTTATGATAGGTCGTCTAATAAATGTCTTAAGCACATACAGTGCTCAATAAATTTATTAGACTGTATTTATTGACTGTAATTGGGCATCTGAATAAAAAAATAATAAAGTGCTTTACTATTTTTCTGCCATGTTAAACATCTCTAGTGTACGTCTGTAACCATGGTTCCCTGAGGGGAATGAGACGCTGTGTCAGAAACGCTTTGGGAACACCTCTGCGTGATTGTATCCTGAAGCATGTGTGAAATCAGTCCAATGGAATGGCGAGACGTCACGGGCGGGGTGATGTGGAGACCAGGAAGCTTAAAAGCACATCCGAAACAAACAGCTTCAGGTTCTGATAGGTCGAAGCAAGCCACTCACAGGGATGCAGGAAGACGCAGGATGCCGTTCCCCTCAGGAAACCATGGTTACATACATAACCAAGAGACGTTCTCCTTCAGGGAACTCATGCTGCATCAGAATCGCTTTGGGAATGGCAATACCCACAAATGTGAGTGGAAAGGACCAACCTGCCGCATCACACACATCTTGCAGGGAAGACCCTTTAGAAAAGGCTTTAGAAGTTACCATACTTCTCCTGTCCTCAAAACACCACAAAGGAAACGTTACCAGTGGGTTTCTCCCCAATGACTGACCACCAAAAGGGGCGTGGTAAGCAGCTATGGCCACCATACACACATTTAATATGGAGGGGGTCAACCCTGTGGAGAACTGTCCCTGCAGGAACTCCAGAACTGAAACAACCAGGCAGTTAACTGGGACCAGCTGACAATTTCCGCACCATGAAGTGAACACAACCCACTTCAAGGAGTACAATTTCCTCATGGAGGGAGCTCTGGGGTGGAGGATGGTCTCAACAACCTCAGTTGAGAGACTGAAGTCTATGAGTTGGGCCCCCTCAGAGGCCAAATCCATAATTCCAGGCAGGGATGAACGATTCCATCCCCTGACTGAGTCAAAGGGTCCCTCCTGATTGGAATCTCCTTGGGAGAACCGTCGAGGAGGGACACTAGGTCCGACAGCCAATCTCGGGCCGGCAAGAACGGGGCTACTAGAAATAAGATAGACCCGTCCTGGTGGACTCTTTCCAGAACTCCCGGGAGAAGAGCAATCGGGGAAAAGGCGTATACAGTAGATGCAGCCTCAACCGCGTCATGTACCATATGAAGTCTTAAGACGCACACAGATCCACCGCTTGCTCCACCGCATCAGGGTGGAGCCTCCATTCCCAGGCCTCAGCCTCTGTCTCGACAGGATGTCTGCTTCCTGCTTCAGATGCCCAGGGATGTAAACTGCTCTGAGTGAGTTTTCCCTGAGCCCACGGGAGGATCTGGTGTGCGAACTTGAATAGTGGGTGTGAGCGCAGACCCCCCTGACGGTTGATGTAGGAGATGTGTTGTCTGTGCGGACAAGCACATGATGTTCCGTCAGGTCTGGAAGGAAGTGTTTCAGTGCACAAAAAACAACCAACATCTCCAGGCAATTTACGTGCCACGTGAGATGGTGGCCTTTTCCACAGACCCTGGGCAGAGCAGCCACTCATGACCGCTCCTCAGCCTGTGAGGGAGGCGTCTGTCGTTAGCATTACATGAAGACAAGGAGTCCCCAACATTCCCTTGTGAAAGGAAATGTGCCTGCATCGTTGTTGAAACCCATACAACACAGCGAATAATGGTTCTCTGTACTGGAGAAAGCACACTCTTCTTGGTCTTCTGCCTTAACCCCAGCTCTTTCATGTGAGCGATAATGACTGAATTGCCAGAATTGCATCCACGCACTGGAGAAAGTGCGGGGTAACAGTGCTAGGCCGAAAGGTCAGTTCTACTCCCTGAAGCAGATGACTGGCAGGGAATGACCGACCTGATGGCTCTAGCACACTCACTTTAGGGGACGATCATTCTCGTGGCGTACCATTGCCGTGCAGCAGCTGAGGACAGTGTTCCCTGGAGAAGCACTGAGGAGAGCCGGTCACCGTATAATGAGGTGTGAACCGCTCTTCCCCAGAGGAACCTGCCCTCAGAAGTCTGACACCACTGAAATCAGGACTTCCAATGCGCCGATATGAGGAGTTGGCCAATGACAGGGACTGCTCCCCCCCAGCAGCCCGTGAGACCTAGGTCTGCCGTGTAGGCTTTATCCACCAAAGCCACTTGGTGGGTAATGCTGGGGCCTTCAGGGACGATGCTGTATTGGGGACAGATAGCTTGCAAGCATCTGTCCCACCTCACCTTAAGCATCACCCCATAGCCCTGCTCATTCAGCCCCCCTCACGTAGAACAATTTGCAACATAGGGGCTGAAGAGCCAGACTGAAAATGGTTTAACCCAAGGTCTCAACACCTCGGTGTGGAGATAAGGGAAATCTGATAGGTCCCGATGTGGAGGTTGTAATTTAGCACACAGGAAGTGTCCATCCAAATTACTCTTAGGATGAATATCTCACTTCTCGACCAGCCTATCAGTGTGTAATGAGTTACAACCTCCACCAATTTCTGCAATGGATTGAGGTGGTGAGTCCTCAACCTCTTCTGTATCGATGAGCTGACCACATCAACCTCCTCGGAGGAAGAGAGGTGTAGCACCGTGCTCTCACTCAGGGGGGAAGAACCTGCAAGCTGTGCAGAGTGTGCTTCTGTGCCTCACGAGAGCACTGTATTTATAGGGTTAGGAAGGAGAAAGGGTGAGGCCCATCTCCAATCCCTCTGTTAAATTAATATAGACATCTAAACTTCTCAAATCCAGATTACTATTTTATCATTAAATTCCTTACACGGTGTGGACGTTAAGGTAAATATTATAATAATATATGCAATTTAAAAGAATCGTGAATAATAGCTTACAAACACATTAATAAGTTTGCACGTCGTTGAAGGAAAGAGAGAGAAAGGGAACCTCCCATCTGCTCACAATTTCCCCCAGGCATTATTTTGTTGCAGACCCATAATGCAGATCCGAGCCATTCGATTCTATATTACTTTTTTCCTTGAGAAAAAACGCCAACAGGAGCGGAGCTAAACATTCCAGATAGTGCACACTTGTACACATTGGGGCATTTTATGAATGGACACAGCCAGCCCCCTTTTCAAGAGCTGACTGTGTAAGCTCTGCTCCCAAACAAACCACCAATGTATTACCACCCATGATGTAGTGAGGGCAGAAGAAACAAGTGATCTAAAATGCAGTCTGCTCATATGCAAGAGATTGAGGGGGTGAATCCTCAATCTCTTCTGTATCAATGCTAACAACATCAACTTCCTTGGTGGAAGATTGCTGCAGCAACAAGCTCTCACTCGGAGGGGAAGGGACCGCAGCGTGGGCTTCCAAACCCCAAGAGAGAGTGCTAGATATAAGGAATGAAGGCAGAGAAAGGGCGAGGCCCATCTCCAACCCCTCTGCTAGATCCATATGCGATGCCCATGATCTCAATCGCTGCTGTGCCTCAGCAACAGTGGGACCAGAACTGCAAGGACCGCAAACATGGACACACTCCTTGAAATAAGCTTACACATACTGGTGGATTAACTATTACAGAAAAAAAAAATGCTAATCACCAGTATTGTTAGTTCAGGTCAGCTGTTGCACAAACCTTACATTGGGTGGTGGTGGTCTAATACATTTGTTATATATATATATATATATATATATATATCTGTGACTGTCCAAAGCATGCGAATATGAGGCACGTGATTGACTGCTAAGCATTTAACTGTAACATTCTAACACTGCATTGGTACATACACTTTTTGTTTTGTAACCTAGAAATTTTGGGAAACATCTCAATTGTGGCAAATCGTGCACAGGTAATTTAATGCGATGCACTGTGAGAAACTGTACAGAAATAAAAGTACAACCAAGTACGGGTTTAAATGATTTACTGACTAGAATTAAATTCTTATGGACATACATTTGCACATCTGCTGTTACATTTTTTCTCACTTTCTCAAGTGCATAATGCTAAATTCTCCTGCAGATAATCTAAGAACGCAAGCTGTTATTTACATCTCACCTGATCTGTTCTTCACAGCATATGGTAGAGACTGTCTCTCTCCGCAAAGCAAAGTCAGGTAAACAACTGATGCTGTTATTGTGAGTACTTATGAATAACATTATGATGATAGTGACAGTAATTACTTTCATACTGTAATTAGGTATGGGCTTTATTTATCTTTGTTTGGCTTCTATTTGTTTGTTGATGTTGTTGTTTTATAGGTAATTTAAAGAAAAGTACTGTGGGTGAAAACAGCCATTATTTTCCCTTTGGTATTATCAATAATGTAAAAATTACACAATAGAGTTTATTTTTTAATTATGTTAATTTAAACATAGCTAAACACACTAAATGAACACATTAAAGGAGTAGTTCACTTCCAGAACAAAAATTGACAGATAATGTACTCACCCCCTTGTCATCCAAGATGTTCATGTCTTTCTTTCTTCAGTTGTAAAGAAATTATGTTTTTTGAGGAAAACACTTCAGGAATTTTCTCCATATAGTGGACTTCTATGGTGCCCGCGCGTTTTAACTTACAAAATGCAGTTTAAATGCAGCTTTTAACGGCTCTAAACGATCCCAGCCGAGGAAGAAGTGTCTTATCTAGTGAAACGATGAGTCATTTTCTAAAAAAAAAAATTACAATTTATATACTTTTTAACCTCAAACGCTCGTCTTGTCCAGCTCTGCGTGAATTCTTCATTCCGGTTCATGACAGTTAGGGTATGTCGAAAAACTCCTATCTCATTTCTCCTCCAACTTCAAAATCGTCCTAAATTGTCCTACATCGCTGTTTTACCTTTTTTAGAAAGGGCGTTTGACCTTCTTTGCACGTTCACATTGTAAACACTGGGTCAGTACTTCTGCAGCGATGTAGGATGATTTTGAAGTTGGAGGAGAAAATGAGATGGGAGTTTTTCGACATACCCTAACCGTTTCGAACGGGACTGCACAGAGTAAGCATGCGCATTTCAGAACTACACAAGACGAGCGTTTGAGGTTAAAAAGTATATACATTTTTTTTTTTTAGAAAATGACAGATCGTTTCACTAGATAAGACCCTTCTTCCTCGGCTGGGATCGTTTAGAGCCCTTTGAAGCTGCATTGAAACTGCATTTTGGAAGTTCAAACTCACGGGCACCATAGAAGTCCATTATATGGAGATCATTCCTGAAATGTTTTCCTCAAAAAACATAATTTCTTTACAACTGACGAAAGAAAGACACGAACATCTTGGATGACACGGGGGTGAGTACATTCTGTAAATGTTTGTTCTCAAAGTGAACTACTCCTTTAAACTGATACTGTATGTGAAATGAAACACAAGTACACATTTTCTGTTCTCAATATAATTTAGTCTATTGGCACAAACAGATAGACACTAAGTAAAGAGCTGGAAACATTGAGAGGCGTACTGTCAGTGTCAGATAAAGTGAAGACAGAAGGGAAAAATGTTCATCCCTTCATCTATCTGTTCTTATATTTGCCTTACTTGCGGCAGAAGCGATTCGCCATCAGAGCCTCAGGATAATGTTTCTCTCCTCAGCCCTCCCTCTACTCCTGTTTCTTTCTGTCTGTCAGACGCTGTGTTTTGTATGTGCACTTAAATGTGATGCATATACCAGGTAGTAGTAGTAACAGGGCCATCACTGAAATTCATAGGGTTCTAGACAAGACGTGTTTAGAGGACCCACCGCATCACAGAGCCTTGAGGAGTCCACTGTATTAACACACAGTATTATTTTTATTAATATAAATTATTATAAGATGGACCAATACATTTTTTTCTAGCATTTAAAAACATTAGTCTGATATAATGAAATTCTTTACTTACACATGCTGTATACTACCTGTCAAAAGTTTGTAATAATTACGCTTATTTTATTTGTTTGAAAGAAGTCTCTTATGCTCACCAAGGCTGCATTTATTTGATAAGAAATACAGTAAAAACAGTAATATTGAGAAACATTATTACATTTTAAAATAACTCTTTTCTATGTTAACTTATTTTTAATTGTAAATGTGAGAGTCGGTGGTCAGTGTTTTTTTTTTTTTTGCTGTTATTTTAAAATTTATATTAATCAAAGAATCCTGAAAAAAAAATGTATCATGATTTCCACAAACATATTAAGGATCAAAAACGGATTTCAAACTGATAATGAGAACCATTGTTTATAATTGAGTACCAAGAATAACTGATAATAATTGAGCGCCAAATCAGTATATTAGAATGATTTCTGAAAGATTAAGTGTCACTGAAAATTCAGCTTTGCCATCATAGGATTAAATTAAAAATTAAAAAAGTTATAATATATAAAACAATAAATAAATTAAAAAATCATTTTAAGTTATAATCATATTTCACAATGTTACTGTATTTTTGGATCAAATAAATGCAGCCATGATGAGCACGAGTCTTCTTTCAAAAAAAAAAAAAATAAATAAAAAATACAAATTTTTCCAGAAATTTGATCAGTCATGTACATTAAAAAAACACCTTTCCAAAATGTATTTCAGAATGTATTTTATTGTAGATATACAGTATATTGCTGATGAAACCCTTCTCTGTTTCTAATATTTATGACTCTTCTTTTTTGTTTAATTCTTGTGAAATTTCACAGCTAATTTGCACCTCCGCATCAAATAGAGGAGAGACCTGACTGAATTTCACAACACGTTATTGATCATTTACTCGACTCAGCGCATTGTTGCTTGCAGCTATGGTTGATTAATTATGTTCAATTATTAATTATATTCAATTAAGTTCAAAGCAAAGAAAAGAGAAGCAGGGCAATCATTTGTAGCCAGACATATTTAAAGTAATCGATTTTGGGGTTGAATGCACCTTTACATTTCTGTTGAGTTCCATTGAAGTCTTTAATGCAGGTCACTCGGCGGTCATCTTAGTAAAGCCCTCATGCTGTTATTTTCTATGCACCATTGCTCCTGTCTGCTAGAATGACTGCTCAACTTACATTTAAATAACATGTCAATTAGCAATAAAATATTAGCAATAAAGTAGCAATAAAATATGAAAACAATGTATCATACATTTAGCTTCTTTAAGAAAAAAATAAAGAAGACCCTTGTGAAAAGAAAGTATACTTTGGCAAGCTTTTAAAAAGATTATGTATTAAGGAAATAATATACTTTAATAGAATATACTTCAGGGTGAACTAAAATGTAATTTAGGCATGACATTTGCAATTAATTGATATATTATAGTTCAAATTTAAAATGAAATGAACATTACAGGGCTTATTTGACCTTATGTAGGACATCTAATGTTATAATTACTTCTATGAAAATACAGAGACGTTTTTGAAATATGGTTTAAGTGCACTGCTGAATGTACTGACAAACTACAATATACTCGAATGTCACCATTGAAATTTGTTTATCATGTAGACTACAGTTAAAATTGCAATCAAGTACATTACATGTGCTTTAGCATATTAGTTAACGCTTCAAAAGAAGTGTGCTGTGTTAAAACTATCAAGGTCAGCAGGAAGGGACCCAAATGCAGAGTGAGTGAATCAAAGATTTATTGAAAACACAAATTCACACAGCACAGGGGTGGACAATCTTGAGACAGCTCTGACCAGCAGGAAGAGAACTATGCCTCAAGAGGTAGACAGTCTGGAGAACAGTCTCAGCTGTTGGCCAAACCTGGCGGAAGTATGGGGAGAAGACCAGAGCAGAGAACAGCAGAGCGTGCAATCAGAGTGAAAGGACTCAAAGCAGGCCAGTATCAGAGATTAGGTTCTCAGCACCAGGCTTATTTGGCAGACCGCCTAAGGGATCCAACAGGCAGGGATTCTCAGGCTGGTAGAGCAGGACTGCACAAACACACACGAGCACACAACAAGACCAAACAAGTCACCACTCAAGACCACAAAACAACACTACTCAGCACAACACAAGGAGAAACATGATGTAATAAAAGGGGGGAAAATAACATAAGAAAATAAAGACAAATTACTAAACAATCAAAACAAAAAGTAAAGGAAATATCTAAGTTTAGACTAATAAATAACTAAACTATAAAATCCAAGCAATAACGAGAATACAAGACTAGAAATAAAACCACTATGAACCACTAAAGAAGTAAATATAAGCAAGCTAACTAAAGATCAAAACCAAAAAACAAAAGAGAGAAATCAAGAGCAAAAACTGCAGCAAGGATACACACTCACAGCAAATAGTAGGGCAAGACTGGAATATAGAGCAAATGGGGTAGTCGTGGCCCAATGGTTAGCGAGTTGGATTTGTAACCCAAAGGTCACAGGTTCGAGTTTTGGTACCGGCAGGGATTGCACGTGGGTGAGTGAATGACCAGCGCTCTCTTCCACCATCAATACTATGACTGAGGTGAGACCCTTGAGCAAGGCACCGAACCTCCAAACTGCTCCCCGGGCACCGCAGCAAAAATGGCTGCCCACTGCTCTGTGTGTGTTCACTACTCACTGCTGTGTGTGTGCACTTGGATGGGTGAAATGCAGAGTACAAATTCAGAGTATGGGTCAACATACTTGGTTACATGCCACATCCTTTCCTTTCCTTTCCTTTCAAAAGTCAGTAACTGTCTCTATTGGTGCGTTCAAGTCATGTCGGGTAGAAAGTCGATATTACGAGTGGGAAACTTGAAATTTTCTTTAAGCCCTGAGTTGGGGGCTTGTCAGTGAGAAAAAATGTCAGATGCAATAGATGCAGCCAAAGACTAGAGATATGCAGTGTCTGCATTGAAGGTACATTTGCTGAAATGGATAAAATAATATATTATTGTATAATTACCATAGAATATGAAATGATTCAGTTTATCACCTTCATAAATTGAATAAAAAAAAATTATAATAAAAAACACAATGATGCACATTCTTTATTCATCATTTTGTAGATGTGTGGTTAAAAAAAAATCGTTGAATTTTATGTAGAAAACACAAAATCGCCATCTTGTTCCGACCAAAGTGACTTGAACGCACCTGGCGTTGTAATTACGACTTGTAAATATGAACTTCCCAGGAGGACTTGAATGCACCATATGGCACAAAACAAATCAGCAAACACAAGAGGCAAAAGCATCACAATATAAAGGAAGGAAGTACACGAGGGCCAGGTGAGCACAATTAGAGAAACGAGAACAAGGCAAGGGCTAAACAAGAGGGTGTGACCAAAGGAACACATGGCAGACACAAACAAAGATAAATCAATGTGTTCAGGCACAAGACAAACAATGAAACATTAAACAAAGACAACACAGACAAAGCTGCCATGGCAGAACCCTGACAAAAACATTATGATTTAAAATGTGCTTTAAAGCATTATCTGCAAGGATTTGTCCAATTTTTGGGGGTAAAAGAGCTCCTAGTTGCAGGGGCTATAGATCTCTCACTGCGCACAAAAACTCCACCAAAAACATTGTTAGGTTGGAAATCAGAGAAATAAAAAATACCCGTAATTCAACAAAATATTTTCCATAATTGCTATTAAATTATTTGTTGCAAAGTGGTCCCATAATGACTGTTCCATTTGGAAAATATGCCTGTAGTACTAATATTTTAGTTCCAAGATATACACTGTACTAATAATAAAACGGTACATAAGCTCTTATAAAATATAAAATAATAGGTTATGAACAATCAAACGTATTTACTATCTAAATATATTTGAATACATTCATCCATGTTAAATTTGTGTTTCCCTGCATACAGCCTGATATGCTGGAATATGCTCCAGCATCCCTGCAACGCTATGACATGCAGTTTGTAAAATTGATGGATGGATGATTGGATAGATTATTGGAATAAGTATGTACTTAAATGTCACTCACAATATTTATTATATCAGAATTATTTGCATATGGAGGCAAATCTAGACATATCACCGACAGCCCTCTGGAGGCCTTTATATTTACATGATTTTCAATATAAACAAGCTTCTTTTATTTTTTATATTCAAACATATCATGCTGCTCCATAAATATCAAACCAACTGATAGAGAGAATAGGATTTTTGACGCTTATTTCATCCACTTTGCGACGAGATGTCAGGATGGAGTTCGCAAGTTTGTCTAATGCTTCCAGTAGAGTAGTTGGGGTGATTGAATGCATCAGCAGTCTCTTTTCTTTCTTATTCTCTGTGTTTCTCTATCTCTCTTTTTCTCTCACTTAGAAAATAAGTAATTGACCGGCTATGTCCTAATTCTCTCTTCAAAGCCCCATCACTCTGATTGGAACACACCCACTCTGACCTAATAATAGCCCTCAATGACAGAACGGCTTGCTCGTTTGTTGAAGTAATTGTTTTAAAAGTGGAGGTGTCACCGCATGAATAGACTGTTTGATATATGACGTGTAGATGCCAGTTTTGTCATCGTGTAACGTGGGCATCGAGCGAGCAGGCAAGTGTGAGGAGGCAGATTGAGACAGACGCAGTAAATCGGAATCAATCAATTCAAGCATTTGGACTCTTTATTCAATTGGAGCTTTTTATGTCTCTCAATCCCCCTTGTGGTCTTTCTGTCCCTCGCTTTTTGAGACATTGATGATTAGGACCCAAGCATCAGTGTCTCTCAAAAAGATGTTGCTCAGAGAGATGCGAAACTCTTAAGAAGAGAAATAAATATTTGGAAAGATTATTTGTAAAAATCAAGAGAGAGAAAGATAACGGAATACTATTGGTCAAGGCTTTACAATATCAAGTAATAACAGATATTTCAAAAGTCTCCCTTTGTTTAGCTTTCTATTTGATTGCCATAATGTTGAATAATACACTTTTAAAAAATCTTTTTTTTTTTTGCTCTTCACTTTGAGAAAATGGAGCTGTGTTCTTTGATCAGTAGTCATAATAGATATGTCATTATTTTCTGGCTTTGAATCTGTTCAAAATAATTAAAATTGATTTGACACATTAATCTAGGTCTATCCCATTATCCAACAAGTTAATCGCATGTCACTATTTTTCTCATTCTCTGTGCAGCTCTACTAGTGGCCATTAGTTTCCACATTTTAGATGATCTTTGGATCAAAGAAGCAACTGCTGTTAAAAGTGACTTTGAAAGCCACTCAACATAAGGACTCGTTAGCACATGACTTCAGTTTAGACTGTTGCATAAGCTTGCCCAGGTCGGATTTGCAGGTTTTGCTTCAATTTTGTTTGGAAGGATTAGAAGCTTCAGCCAGTCTTTAGAAGTGGAACAAACCTCCAGATCCCTGAAGATGAAATTGCTGAAAGATGCTGACATTGATTCGTGACATTGATTGAGTCTACTAGACATGCAAAGAGTTGAGTTGAATTGGATTTAACTGAACTGAAAAGATTAGACGAGCAGAACAGAGTTGAGTTGTTAATTGAATTGTTTTAAGTTGCAGAGATGATGCGAAATGTATGGAACTGATGTGTGGAACTGAGTAGAATTGAAATGAATCTAACTAAAGAGAAGAGATCATGAAATGACAACAACATGCGTTAAGTTGAATTGGATTAAAAACAAAAGAAGAGATGAACAGACCTGAGTTGAGTTCATATTAAAGACAAGGGAAGAGATTAAATTAATATTGCAACAGAACTGGGGCGGGTTGCATAAACTGCTTAGACTAGTCTTAAAAAGTTAGTCATCTAAGATTCTTTCTTCAAGACTGGTCATAACTTTTTAAAGTCAGCTACAAAAAGGTAGATCGGTCTAATGATAATCCAAAAAGTAAGACTGATTACCCCTTGGCTAACTGCTAGTTGGAAAAACTATTTTGTAAGACACAGTCTTAACATAATGTCGATGTTTATGCAACTGGCCCCTGAGTTGAGTTGAACCAAATTAAAGACAAGAAATAAGATGAACAGAACTGAGTTGGGTTGAATCAAAGACGAGAAGAGATGAAAAGAACTGAGTTGGGTTGAATCAAAGATGAGAAGAGATGAAAAGAACTGAGTTGGGTTGAATCAAAGACGAGAAGAGATGAACAGCGGTGTTGGGTGTAATGTTTTACAAGTCATGCAAGTTATGTAATCAGATTACTTTCTCAAATAACTAGTAAAGTAACCCAGAGGAAAAATGTATTGCTCAGTGGTTGCTCTTCCTTAGCTCAGGAGACTTAGCTGTGATTCTCATATATTTCTCATTTTAGTATCAACAGTGTCTCGGATGTCTCAAAATGCCTTTAGCTGGGACTCAAACTCATGTTGTCTGAGGTGCAGTTGTGCCTTCACATCGATGTGCTGCCCACAAGACTATGGCTCTGACAGAGCTTACTCTATGCTCAGATACCAAGGGTTGATTCTCTTATGTCTCATTGAGATAGCTTTGTCTTCAGTTTTATTTTAGGAGAAACATTAGTTTTAATTTCTTTACTGAAACTATCATTTAAATGATAACATTATACCTTTAAAAGCATTACACATTTCAGATGATCAAGGGCTACTACTTTAAATGTATCTTCAATGTCCAGCATTGTATATGCAACACATCTCAGAGAAAAATAAAAAATGAGATCTCTTTAACATCTCAAATATTTCTACTAGACAGAAATAAGGTTACTTTAACATCAAATGGAGATTATTTTGCTTGAGTTTTTGTCTCCTGAGACAAAAACTCTAATACTCTCACAATGTTCTCCTTTAAAGTTTTAGAAGAGATCTCATCATCATCACACGCTATGCTCAGATTTTTCTCCTAACCTAAAGTCTCACATTTGTCTTCTCTAAAGGTTAGAAAATATCTCAATAACATCACACACCATGCTCAAGATTTTTATCCTAAACTAAAGACTTATATTTGTGTCCTCTAAAGTTTCAAACACGATCTCAATATCACATACTGTGCTCAATTTTTTTTCTTCTAAACTAAGGACTCTGGATCTCTCCTCTAAAGTTTAGAGGAGATCTCAAGAACATTACACACTGTACTCAGACTTTTCTCCTACACTAAAGACATGGGAGCATTCACCTTTGTCTCCTCTACATTGCAGAAGTGATCTCAACAACTGTGTGCACAAGTCAAATGTCTCAATAATAGCTCAAACATTTCTACCATATAATTTGTTTTATTAATCAAATTAGTCTAGGATTGAGTCACATGCCATTTAATGTGCCTTTCAGCAAAAAAGCTCCAGTATTATTGTTCCTGTAATAAGAATTATGTAAGTCAGTTTTGATAAAGCATCGGGTACATTACTCCTCCAAACACATTACTTTCCAAAAACAAATGATGTGCCCTATGCACATAAACTGAACTTCTCTATTCTCTTATTATGTGTCAGCAATTAAGAGTAACATTATCCTTATTTCTGCATAATTTCACTCTTACTATAGCCTTAAACTCTGAATTTATGGATTTTTCTTACTGTATTTAGTGCCTTTCAAGTATTCAAGTAGTTTTGAGATCTCTTCTAAAGTTTTAAAGAAGGCAAGCATGAGACCCCCAGAATCTTTGGTATAGGAGAAAGTATGATATATATAAAAAAAAAAAAAAGTATATATATACAGTGGGTACGGAAAGTATTCAGACCCCCTTAAATTTTTCACTTTTTTTTATATTGCAGCCATTTGCTAAAATCATTTAAGTTATTTTTTTTCCTCATTAATGTATATATATATATATAATATAGGAGTGTGTGATGTTGTTGGGATCTCTGCTAAACTTTAGAGGAGACAAATGTGAAACCACTGAAGTCTTTAGTTTAGGAGAAAAATCTGAGCACAGTGTGTGATGTTGTTGAGATCTCTTCTAATGCTTTAAAGGACACAAATGTGAGCGATCCAGAGTCTGTAGCTAAGGAGAAAAATCTGAGCACAGTGTGTGATGATGATGAAATCTCTTCTCAAACTTTAAAGGAGGTCATCGAAAGAGTTTTTGTGAGAAGCAGGAGACTCAACCAAAAAAAATAAATCTCCATTTGATGTTAAAATAAACTCATTTCTGTCCAGGAGAAATATTTGAGATATTAAAGAGATCTCACGTTTGATATTTTCTTTCCTCTGGGAATGCGTTACTTTTTAATTTACAAGAAAATATCTGAGTTGCTTTTTCAAATAAGTAATGCCAATTACTTTGTTTTACCATTTAATGACTGACAGCTCTCCTGTCCCCATGAAGAGATAAATCAGGAGTAAGTGCAGAGGTGTATTGTGCGCTGTGTAAACATGATAGTTACTGTATACAGTAGTCAACATTTGAAGTGGATCAAAAAAGTCCATCAAAGTTGTCCTAAGACAAGAATGGGTATTGCTTTGGTTTTATGAATTAAAGCTGAATAAAGTTAAACTGATTTAAGACATGAGAACAGAAATGAATTGAACTAAGCCAAGTTAATTTAAATCAAAGATGATAGAAGAATAAATGATCAGAGCTGATTTAAGTTGAACTGAATTGATACGAGAACAACAATTAGCTGAACTGAGCTGAGTTGAACTGAATTAGAGAAAAAGATGAACAGAACTTAGTTCAAGTTAGTTGAGTTTAACTGAATCAATGACAAGATGAGACAAACCAAACTGAGTTGAGTTAAGCTGAATAAAACAAAGAGATGACAAATGAAGACTAATTTTAGTTAAACTGAATCAAAGACAAAAGAACCAATGAACAGAACTGAGTTGAGTTGAATTAGAAATGAGAAGAGATGAAGCGAATACAAGAAATGAGGCAAAGAAAACTGAGTTGAGTTAAACTGAATCAAAACAGAGATGAGAACTGAAGAGTACAACAGAACAGAAAATTGCTCTTGGATTAAAATGAATCAAAGACAAGAGAGGAGATAAACAGAACTGAGCTGAGTCAAGTTGAAGTGAATTGAAGACAAGAGATGGACTTGGTTAATAGCTGGAATAATGTTCGAGTATCAGTACAGTATGTCACTGCCACTGGTGCGTCCTCCATGATCTGATGTTACTCAGTCTCCAGACCTTCTGGTGGGGCTGTTCTGGAACAAATTGCATCTACTCTAAGCATTTTTCTTGATTATTCCTGGCCATGGCAAGCCATGGAGGTTTGCATTGATAAACATTTTGTCAGTGGTATTTTGGGGAGGGCTGGGGATCTGGAAACAAACAGGCCTTAGCATGTGTGTGTATTAATTAATGGGGTCTGGCCTCAGAATGCACTCTCCATGTTTATGTGTGTGCATGTACTGATTAGAGCAGTCTGCTCCCAGTGTGCACATGCATTCAGTGTTTTATGGTTAAACAACAAAAAAAGGATGTTATTCAAGGACAGATAAAAGGGGGAAAAAAGCGAATTGGGTGGGAGGAGAAAGAAAAACAGATACGGATAGAAAAAGCCCCTCGAGCAGATCCATGGCATGGTGAGCACTTCAGATGAGTTAGGATGAGAGATCATTAAAACAAACAAGTGCTGTCAATCGATGAAAAAAGAAAACGAATTAATCACATTTTTTTCTGAAATTAATCGTGATTAATCCCAACTAACATTAAAGTTTTAAAATATACTATTATTGTCACGTTGCACACACACACACGAGGGACGAGGAGACGCTGGAGAATATGTTGACAGGACTTTATTTGCATAAACCACCAAGGAACCAAGGGAGACGAACACAGGAAGACCTTCCACGAAGACGTACAACAGCGGACAGAGAACTTGGGACTGGGAACACATTTTATACACACACACAGGGAACACTATTTATACACACAGGAGGAGGGGATGACGAGACACACCTGGGAGCAATGAAACATCAAGGGAAACACCTGGGACAAATGAACTAATCAGGACAGGAACAGGAAACTAACCAAATAAGGGCATGGGAAGGCACATGTGGAGCAGGACACACACAAAACATGGAACAGAGTCTGACAATTATATTGCAATTAATCACATTCAAATTTTCAAATTAATGTAGAAACAACAAAGACAGTATATATTTAAAATATGTGTTTAATGGCATCTTTTTTATGACTGAAGGTGAGTACCAATGCTACTGATGTCTCTAGCATAATATTTAACCATTGGCTATAGCCATTCAACATTACAGTATAATTGAGAGCTATCAATTTTAACATTTATTAGATTTTAAAAATTAACAACTTCTAATTTAAGTGAACTTCAAACAATCTTCACACAAACCCATTATAATAAATGTCATATTTACCTGTGCCCTTCAGGAAGTAGGAAATATAGGCCTACAGAAACTGAATAAAGTTATCAAACACTAAATTCTAAATTAAATATAGATGAATCCTTAAAGCTACAAAAAGTTATTGATTTACTCTATTTTCTTTTGTTCTTTGATTAACAGACATCACAGCAGCTGGGTTATTAGGTTATTTTGGCTGCTATTACTTTAAGAGCTGCCGCTGCTGAAAATGACGCGGATCTTATACGCATTTTATTTTCTCACAACTCTTTTCCTTTTCTGATGCACTTCAGGTCTTAAAGTGTCTATAATGCGCATGTTGAGTTGAATCGTGTGTGTTAGATGAGGGAGACAGTGCCGGGCTGCTCCAGGACAGTTTTGAAAACCACTGCATGTCAGAGACATGAATGTGACTAATATATAAAAAATACTTGCATGCACAGTTTTAAGGAAGCTTTAATTGCCTTTTTTGGTAACTTCATGACTTAACTGACAACATTATTTGCGCATTTGTGCGCGCAATTAAAGAGCACGTGCTACGGGCACAGTGTAATGGCTGACAGGACAGGAAAATTAGTTTTTACTGACATATGACCTGACAACATCTCATCTGACCGCAGTTCACTGTTGTTCTACTGAAGCTCCCTTATCACCTGTACCTTTTCTGCTCTCATTTGACTAGCACCAGGCACTGAGGTGAAGTTGGAACGTGTGTTTGAAAAGTCTCCCACTTGATGTGGTCGAAAAGACGTTCTGCATCTAAATAAACGTAATTCTTGTCAATAAAAAAGAGACAGAAGCAGCAGTTAATTTTGACAACACTAAAACAAACAGAAGATCGGAGGGATATCATTTGTTTATTTTAATTTTTAATTTTCAATATTTTGAATCTAATCATATTGGATTATAAAAAGGTCAGTTCTGGTGCTAAATTCTGATTGGATGGGATGGGAATTATAAGGGATATAATTATCCCATTTCTGGTTCTGATTCCTCTGAACTATTCTGGTTCCTAAATGATACTATTAACAATTATTTTATTTGAGGAAGAAATAAATGCAATTCCATCCTGTTAATTTGTTTTGATTACATATAGAACAACAATACTAAACCAACAAAAATAGCATATTAACATACTTAATTTATTCGTTTAGTAGTTGAAAATACTACGTACAAAACTACAGACATAAAATCTTTAAATTCATGTTGCCATATGAACAACCAGCCTGCTGATTTAAGTCTCATAAGCCTTAAATACAACATAACTCACTAATATGCAGGCTAATATGTAGGCCTAAGCTGTGTATATGTTTGATTCATTTAAAAAAATGCCTCATAAGAGTAATTTGTTCAGGAATCAGTTAGACTACACTGATTGTGCTGTGTGTGTTTTATTTTAATTTATTATTATTATTATTATTCACTAAAAAGAACAAGCTCATAAGAGTCATTCGTTATTGGACTACATTGTAATGTATTATTGATTTGGAGTACATGTTTTGTGCTGTGTGTGTTGGATTTGCTAAAAAGAGCAGTTCATAGGAGTCATTTGAAAGAGAATCGGTTGGATTATATTGGTTGTCCTATATGCGTTTGATTCACTAAAAAGAGCCAGGTTGTAAGAATCTTTTGGTCGATAATCAGTTGATATCCACACATAAATATTGATCAGCGCACATACATTGGAAGCTTAACCATACTTGTTTGACACATGAGAACAAACCTCATTGGTTCTTAAGGCCGGGACATACCAAGCCGACGGTCGGCCGTTGGCCAACGGCGAGCGACGGTCGTGCTAGTTTGTTTGGTGTGTTCCACTCGTCGGCTCTCGTCAGGCTCACGTCGGCGGCAGTTTGCCCGATTCAGCATGTTGAATCGGTGTCTGGGCCGTCGGGACTGTCAGCGCGAGTGAGAGCTCTGATTTGATGTTCAGTTTAAGTGTCCTTTAAGGCCGGGACACACCAAGCCGACTTCAAAGAACTAGCGGCGACGAAAGCCGATGGTGTTGTCGCCTCACGTCGCCAGCGTCGGACCAAAAAGCTACGCTCGAACACACCGCACAGACTACAGTCGACAGCAAACTAACACGTGCGTTCTGTGCATGCGAGAGACAAATTAACTGTCTATTTCAGCAGCTATCAATAGTATATATTCGTCATTCAAAAGGAGAAACCGAAACAAAGATATATGAGATAAATGCAGATATACAAAACGTAAAGGCGGGCTCACACTACAGGATTTTTGGCTGGATTTTGCTGTCGCAGACAGATTTCCACAGTCTGCGACAAAACCCCCGGATCGTGACCAAAACGGTGCTCGTTGCGGTCGCCGAAGCTCGTTAAGTATGAGCAGGTCAGCAACGTGATCCGAACCTGTCTCGAGCTATCACAGACGCAACGATATTTTCAAACCTGTTTGATATTATCGCCATGTGATCTCGTAATGTGAGCGACACAATGACAAGGTGGAACTAATCTAGCCAATCACAGTGCAGATGGTATAAACACTCTTATGATGCATCTTTATGAACAGACACGAAAAGCCACAAATTAATCAAATCAACTAACTAGAAATAAATGTAACAAATGCATAGATTGTGTATATAATACCACGTTTTATTGTACTGTTTAATTACCTCCAACTCTTTCTGCCATTGTTTCTGCCATATTCTCTTTTGTCGTGGTTTCTGCTTTCTTTCGGATAAAATAACTGGACAGACCATTGGGCCAGTTGAACGTCCATGCTTGAAGATATGGCCTATAATCGCTGTCATTTCTCGAGTGAATTTATGTGAGAAAACGTATTTTCGCTGATGGTCAGGAACGCCTCTTGACTGAATGTTTTGTAGTGTGTGCACCTCGTTAGCATTTTGTTGTGTAGTATGCGCGCAGCTATCACAAGACAACGACAGATGAGAACAAATCTTGTTGCGTAGTGTGAGCAACAGTGATTCGGCTAGTCTTTCAATCCTGTAGTGTGAGACTGGCTTAAACAAAGCAGCGCTTGCTTACCATTTTGAATATCAGTAACGTTGATAACTTTAATCATTTTAAGCGGCTCATATTGTTATGAAAACATTCACGTATTAGAATTAGAAAGATCACGTAACATTTAAACAGCCTTCTGTCTGTACCGCCTTCATTTACATGCTTGTTTTCATCACTTTCGCTTTATTTCTCGGGTACTGACACGTTCGCTAAACTGAACATCCAATCAGAGCTCTCACTTGCGCCGACGGTCCCGACAGCCCCGACGCGAATCGGGCAAACTGCCGCCGACGTGAGCCCGACGAGAGCCGACGAGTGGAACACACCAAACAAACTAGCCCGACCATCGCTCGCCGTCGGCCCGACGTTGGCCAAAGGCCGACCGTCGGCTTGGTGTGTCCCGGCCTTTATGCAACAAGCAAGCATATTTTGAATGGAGGGAACCAACAACCTTCTGGTTACTAGTCCTGAGTTTAATTATTTTTTTGTAAATATTTTTATCTTTTGTCATCAATATACTGTTAAAATTCACTTCTGAAAATACAGTAAATTAAGCACAGAATTAAGTTAAATTCAATTCAAATTTCTTTGTATAGCGCTTTTCACGAAACAAATCATTGCAAAGCAACTTTACAGCAAATTAAGTTTCTACACTATTTAGTGGTAGCTTATCAGTGGTGACTGTCAGTTAATGTACATATGGCAGAAATGTACGGAAAAATCAATTAAAGACGTAATGAACACTATTAACAGCAATTATTATATGATGCAATCAAACTTATAGCAAAATGTGGTAGTTCTGTATGTGGTTTCAGGGTTGGCATCATCTGAGGTCCTCTGAGGGGTTGGCATCATCTCTTCTCAGGTGTTCTGGATCCAGACTGAAGCTTGTGTAAATCCTAGTGGCAGAAACAGAGAAACAAATAGAGACATAATTAGCGTAGCTGCTGTTCCAACCAAGCTAAATGTATTTGTTTAACCCAAACTAAAGAATACTAATGTGCATTTGATCAGATATAACTGCAGTACAAGATTAGGAGATGCATTATTTGAATGCTTGGCCAAAGAGATGTGTCTTTAATCTAGATTTTAACAGAGAGAGTATGTCTGAACCCCGAACGTTATCAGGAAGGCTATTCCAGAGTTTGGGAGCCAAATGCGAAAAAGCTCTACCTCCTTTAGTGGACTTTGCTATCCAAGGTACTACCTCCAGAGTTTTGCGACCTTAGGGAGCGTGACCTTAAGTCAGTTTCTCTATACTGTATGTGATCATATATCCAGTTGGTGTAGTCAGATACACAATTTTATATTTAAATGTCATGATTTGCTTCATACAGATGCACATGAGAAGACAGCAAGCATATTTTATGTGACAACACCTCAGCAAGACTCAGCATGACTGCTGTTCCAAACCATATCACATTTCGCTGAGGTTTATCATTATGACTTGTTTTACGGTTTGACAGCATGTCAAAGTTCCCGCACTGTGCATGACACTAAATAAAGATGTCTCTGAGCTATTTTCTGCCCACCTTTGGAAGTCTAACCTTCATTTTTCTCTGAGTTTCATATGTTTGTATCAGTGGGATGGATGGCAATCATGAATTGTGGTAAACAATTTCAGGCTGATCGTGTAAAAATGAAATTTCTTTCCCCCCATCTGATCTCTAAATGACTCAGCCTCCCCATTTCTCATGCTGGTGGATGCCATTGTGTTGTGTGTTAAATGTTCAGCGCATAAATGATTTGTGCGTAGTGTGTCAGCAGTCTTGTTCGGGGGACTTGATTGCTGGGTTCAAAAACACACTATAATGCATACTTACACCCACCTGTTCCTGTAAATTATTTAGCTCTCATAAGCATTTCTCAAGTCAGTGGACCAAACGGATTCAGACACAAATGGATAATAGACACACTTGAAAATGCTTACACAGGTGTGGTATCTCTTAAACAGCCATCTGTGTAATGATACACTCTCTCACTCTCACTCTCACTCTCTCTCTCTCTCTCTCTCTCTCTCTCTCTCTCTCTCTCTCTCTCTCACACACACAATTTATAAATCAGATGAGGACATACAGCCATCTTTCCTCCCAGCTGTTCCTTAATTTGCTGCAGTTTGCCAGTGTTTATATCCTGACCTTAATAACTGGTAAAGACATACACTTGTGTGCAGTGTGTGAAGGTTTTTTTTTTTTTTTACTAAACATGCCAGTATATTCTGTGTTAACGTACATGTAGGGCTGATGATATGGCCAAAATGTATATCACGATATATTTCTTAATTTCGCCTCATAAATACTGCCAAGAACACCCACAACAGATGTCTGTACACTCTAAAAAGTGCTGGGTTGTTTCAACCCAACTTTGGGTCAAATATGGACTAAACCAACTTTTGGGTTAAAATATTTCATTAAAAAATTTAACCCAACAGTTGGGTTAGTCCATATTTGACCCAAAGTTGGGTTGAAACAACCCAGCATTTTTTAGAGTGTACAGACATCTGTTGTGGGTGTTCTTGGCAGTATTTATGAGGCGAAATTAAGAAATATATCGTGATATACATTTTGGCCATATCATCAGCCCTACATGTACGTTAACACAGAATATACTGGCATGTTTAGTAAAAAAAAAAAAAACCTTCACACACTGCACACAAGTGTATGTCTTTACCAGTTATTAAGGTCAGGATATAAACACTGGCAAACTGCAGCAAATTAAGGAACAGCTGGGAGGAAAGATGGCTGTATGTCCTCATCTGATTTATAAATTGTGTGTGTGAGAGAGAGAGAGAGAGAGAGAGGGAGAGAGAGGGATGCATTTTCTGCAGCATATAAAGTAATGCTTTTGCTTTTCATGAAGGGTTTTTATGAGCGATACATTAAGTGACACGTAATGGCAAGTTTCAGTCAGTGTCAGTATCATTTTGAGCATCAAAGTTTAATCCACCATTTCCAATAATCTCGTCAGATTACTAGGACTAGGAGTGGACGATGGGACGCAATGGAAATCTCGTTTTGAATCTGTCTGGCGTTACTACATGATCCCCGTCCATATGTACAGGCCACCCCCTGCCCATTTACCTAAATGTCTTACCTTCTGAGTGACAGATAGCCCTATTACACTAATCCTGGTAAAGAGCAAGGGTTTAGATTTGCTACAAAAGACCTTACAAGTGCAGCTCCATGTAGGATATCAAAGCTGCAGTTCCGGTTGAAGGCCCGTCCTTTGAGAGCTGGCGTTCCTTACAATCCGTCAGATGTCAAAGCAGCTGCTAAGCCTTTTGTGAACAGATCTGGTGGAAAGCAAACAGATCCAGATCTGGCCGTGAGGACGTATTTAATGATGCTCACAGAAGTCTTAGCGAACACCCTGCTACACTCTAAAAAGTGCTGGGTTGTTTCAACCCAACTTTGGGTCAAATATGGACTAACCCAACTTTTGGGTTAAAAATTTAATTTAAAAATTTAACCCAACAGCTGGGTTAGTCCATCTTTGACCCAAAGTTGGGTTGAAACAACCCAGCAATTTTTAGAGTGTACCTACAAACTTATGAAAAATGAATTTGCCAAGTCTATGAAACCTCTTGCTATAAAACTATTAAATTGTTTAGAAAAAAAAGCAGAAAAAAATTAATGTTCACCTTTTATTTGTATTTAGCCTTCATACAAACAAGAAATGTGAAATCACTGTCAAATAAACATCTCAGACTCACCTTATTAATTATTAATATATTTAACTTCAAACTATAGGCTAACATACCAGTGAAACGTTTTTGAACAGTAAGATTTGTTATGTTTTTTTTAAAGAATTCTCTTCTGCTCACCAATCCTGCATTTATTTGATCCAAAATACAGCAAAAAAACAGTAACGTTTTGAAATATTTTTTTACTATTTAAAATAACTGTTTTCAAATATTTTCAAATGTAATTTATTTCTGTGATTTCAAAGCTCAATTTTTTAGCATCATTACTCCATTCACCTGATCCTTCAGAAATCATTCTAATATTCTGATTTGCTGCTCAAAAAAACATTTATTATTATGTTGAACAACATTTATCAGAAATATCAATCTTTTACAACATTATAAATGTCTTTATCATCACTTTTGATCAATACAAGCTTTTGAATGGTATAGTGTATAATGTTACAAAAGCTTTTTATTTCAGATAAATGCTGATCTTTGTATCTTTCTATTCATCAAAGAATTCTGAAAAAAAAAAAATGACTTAAATGTTTTAAATATTGATAATCAGCATATTAGAATGATTTCTGAAGGATCATGTGACACTGAAGACTGGTGTAATGATGCTGAAAATTCAGCTTTGATCACAGGAATAAATTACATTTTAAAATATATTCAAATAGAAAGCAGTTATTTTAAATAGTAAAAATATTTCAAAATTTTACTGTTTTTGCTGTACTTTGAATCAAATAAATGCAGGCTTGGTGAGCAGAAGAGACTTCTTTAAAAAAAACTATAGAAATCTTACTGTTAAAAAAACTTTTGACTGGTAGTGTAGGCTGATTATTCTTATAGACTGAAACAAATGTGCTTCAGCCAGGATAAAGAGTATGAAAAGTGCTCCGAGATGCTGCAGAAAACAAAAACAATTGAGCAACAACAAAAACGCTGCTGGAGACGGGCTTATTATTGAAAATGCAAACTGATTGTCTGCCAGCAGGAGGCGCTGAGAGTGGCAGAAACATCGGTTTCCCCGATAACGGCTGTAATCAAAGAGGCGCCGCTCATGAACGCTACTTTATCAGATAAAATAAAAATGCATCGAAACTTTTATGAAGACAGTCGGTTCCCTTCAGAGATACATTGATATAAAACCCCTGCGCCACGTTTTGATTTTGAAACGTGCAGTGCTCACGTTTATTCAACGAAGTCAAACGAATGGGAAACACTGGTAATGTATATCGAAATATCGAAAATGTGTTTAAAAATCATATCACCGTTATTGAAAAAAATTATATCATGATACATATTGATATTGAATTATTGTCCAGGTGTGCATGAGATCCAGCTTCAGGAGGTGTGTATTGCAGAACACTAACAAGTCTTGCATGCAAAATGTGACCTTGGTCTGATGCCTACTGTTATGCCACAATTCTTATCCCTCTGTTTTTGTGCTTTCGGTCAAGGCCATGTTTGAGCTGATTGTGTCAGAGGCCTCGTATCAGAAGAGTCTGATAGTAGCACAGAATGTGTTTCAGTGCTCAGCTGAACTCCAACAGATCCTCTCCCGTGTGCAGCAGCATGTTCTGTTCACCAACCTAAAGGATGTCTGCAGAGTCAGTGAACAGTAAGGATAGATATTTGAATATACTATACTATACTATTATTAATTTATAGATATAATTTATATAATATAAAATATTAATTTATAGTTGTATACATAAACTACCATTCACAAGTTTAGTTACATTTATTCAACGAGGATGTATTAAACTGATAAATTGATAAAGTGACAGTATAGACATTTATAACGTTACCAAAGATTTCTATTTCAAATAAATGCTGTAAGTTTTAAACTTTCTATTAATCAAAGGAGCCTGTAAAAACATGTATCATGGTTTTCACAAAATTATTAACATTGATAATAATAGTAAATGTTTCTTGAACACCAAATCATAATTTTAGAATGAGACACTGAAGACTGAAATAACAGCTGCTGAATATTTAGCTTTGTCATCACAAGAATAAATTACATTTTAAATGTATTAAAATAGAAAACAGTTATTTTAAACAGTAATATTTCACAAAATTACAATGTTTACTGTAAGAAACTTGAAATCTTGCAAAGGGCCATAAGAGACTTCTTTCTTAAAAAAAATAAAATAATTAATTTAAAAA